>NC_081851.1:3144282-3470414 GCF_963259705.1 Myotis daubentonii
TTAACAGTTTTACCACAATTAGACAGTTTGCTTAGAAGTATTTACTGGAACCGCCGCCATTTTAACTGATTCACACAAAAAAAACGCCAAAGCCAATCCTCCTAAATTGTAAACATAAAAACTATTCTCGTCATTCCAAGGCTTTAGACACCAATTCTGAGCTCTGTAAACATGAACTCTTAATATTTGAAAGCACAGTCCCGTGAAAACGCCACCAGAAGTACCCGGACTTGTAAACATTACCAGTATTTTCGTCATTTCACACCTTTCCACTGGAAATCTCCGTGATTGAATTCGACAGTAAATGAAGCAAGAATCTATTTACGTGTACTTGAGATGTTTATTACACGTTCTTAATTATTTCTGGGAACTCTCATTGTGTATTTTAACAGTTTTACCACAATTAGACAGTTTGCTTAGAAGTATTTACTGGAACCACCACCATTTTGACTGATTCACACAAAAAAAACGCCAAAGCCAATCCTCCTAAATTGTAAACACAAAAACTATTCTCGTGATTCAAAGGCTTTAGACACCAATTCTTAGCTCTGTAAACATGAACTCTTAATATTTGAAAGCACAGTCCTGTGAAAACGCCACCAGAAGTACCCGTACTTGTAAACATTACCAGTATTTTCGTCATTTCACAGCTTTCCACTGGAAACCTCCGTGTTTAATTCGACAGTAAATGTAGTAAGAATCTATTTACGTGTACTTGAGGGGTTTATTACACGTTGTTAATCATTTCTGGGAACTCTCATTGTGTATTTTAACAGTTTTACCACAATTAGACAGTTTGCTTAGAAGTATTTACTGGAACCGCCACCATTTTAACTGATTCACACAAAAAAAAACGCCAAAGCCAATCCTCCTAAATTGTAAACACAAAAACTATTCTCGTGATTCAAAGGCTTTAGACACCAATTCTGAGCTCTGTAAACATGAACTCGTAATAATTGAAAGCACAGTCCCGTGAAAACGCCACCCGAAGTACCCGGACTTGTAAACATTACCAGTATTTTCGTCATTTCACAGCTTTCCACTGGAAACCTCCGTGTTGAATTCAACAGTAAATGTAGTAAGAATCTATTTACGGGTACTTGAGGGGTTTATTAAACGTTCTTAATCATTCCTGGGAACTCTCATTGTGTATTTTAACAGTTTTACCACAATTAGACAGTTTGCTTAGAAGTATTTACTGGAACCGCCACCATTTTAACTGATTCACACAAAAAAAACGCCAAAGCCAATCCTCCTAAATTGTAAACACAAAAACTATTCTCGTGATTCAAAGGCTTTAGACACCAATTCTTAGCTCTGTAAACATGAACTCTTAATATTTGAAAGCACAGTCCCGTGAAAACGCCACCAGAAGTACCCGTACTTGTAAACATTACCAGTATTTTCGTCATTTCACAGCTTTCCACTGGAAACCTCCGTGTTGAATTCGACAGTAAATGTAGTAAGAATCTATTTACGGGTACTTGAGGGGTTTATTAAACGTTCTTAATCATTCCTGGGAACTCTCATTGTGTATTTTAACAGTTTTACCACAATTAGACAGTTTGCTTAGAGGTATTTAGTGGAACCGCCACCATTTTAACTGATTCACACAAAAAAAACGCCAAAGCCAATCCTCCTAAATTGTAAACACAAAAACTATTCTCGTGATTCAAAGGCTTTAGACACCAATTCTGAGCTCTGTAAACATGAACTCGTAATAATTGAAAGCACAGTCCCGTGAAAACTCCACCCGAAGTACCCGGACTTGTAAACATTACCAGTATTTTCGTCATTTCACAGCTTTCCACTGGAAACCTCCGTGATTGAATTCGACAGTAAATGTAGTAAGAATCTATTTACGTGTACTTGAGGGGTTTATTAAACGTTCTTAATCATTTCTGGGAACTCTCATTGTGTATTTTAACAGTTTTACCACAATTAGACAGTTTGCTTAGAAGTATTTACTGGAACCGCCACCATTTTAACTGATTCACACAAAAAAAACGCCAAAGCCAATCCTCCTAAATTGTAAACACAAAAACTATTCTCGTGATTCAAAGGCTTTAGACACCAATTCTTAGCTCTGTAAACATGAACTCTTAATATTTGAAAGCACAGTCCCGTGAAAACGCCACCAGAAGTACCCGTACTTGTAAACATTACCAGTATTTTCGTCATTTCACAGCTTTCCACTGGAAACCTCCGTGTTGAATTCGACAGTAAATGTAGTAAGAATCTATTTACGTGTACTTGAGGGGTTTATTAAACGTTCTTAATCATTTCTGGGAACTCTCATTGTGTATTTTAACAGTTTTACCACAATTAGACAGTTTGCTTAGAAGTATTTACTGGAACCACCACCATTTTAACTGATTCACACAAAAAAAACGCCAAAGCCAATCCTCCTAAATTGTAAACACAAAAACTATTCTCGTGATTCAAAGGCTTTAGACACCAATTCTGAGCTCTGTAAACATGAACTCGTAATAATTGAAAGCACAGTCCCGTGAAAACGCCACCCGAAGTACCCGGACTTGTAAACATTACCAGTATTTTCGTCATTTCACAGCTTTCCACTGGAAACCTCCGTGATTGAATTCGACAGTAAATGTAGTAAGAATCTATTTACGTGTACTTGAGGGGTTTATTAAACGTTCTTAATCATTTCTGGGAACTCTCATTGTGTATTTTAACAGTTTTACCACAATTAGACAGTTTGCTTAGAAGTATTTACTGGAACCACCACCATTTTGACTGATTCACACAAAAAAAACGCCAAAGCCAATCCTCCTAAATTGTAAACACAAAAACTATTCTCGTGATTCAAAGGCTTTAGACACCAATTCTTAGCTCTGTAAACATGAACTCTTAATATTTGAAAGCACAGTCCCGTGAAAACGCCACCAGAAGTACCCGTACTTGTAAACATTACCAGTATTTTCGTCATTTCACAGCTTTCCACTGGAAACCTCCGTGTTTAATTCGACAGTAAATGTAGTAAGAATCTATTTACGTGTACTTGAGGGGTTTATTACACGTTGTTAATCATTTCTGGGAACTCTCATTGTGTATTTTAACAGTTTTACCACAATTAGACAGTTTGCTTAGAAGTATTTACTGGAACCGCCACCATTTTAACTGATTCACACAAAAAAAAACGCCAAAGCCAATCCTCCTAAATTGTAAACACAAAAACTATTCTCGTGATTCAAAGGCTTTAGACACCAATTCTGAGCTCTGTAAACATGAACTCGTAATAATTGAAAGCACAGTCCCGTGAAAACGCCACCCGAAGTACCCGGACTTGTAAACATTACCAGTATTTTCGTCATTTCACAGCTTTCCACTGGAAACCTCCGTGTTGAATTCGACAGTAAATGTAGTAAGAATCTATTTACGGGTACTTGAGGGGTTTATTAAACGTTCTTAATCATTCCTGGGAACTCTCATTGTGTATTTTAACAGTTTTACCACAATTAGACAGTTTGCTTAGAAGTATTTACTGGAACCGCCATTTTAACTGATTCACACAAAAAAAAACGCCAAAGCCAATCCTCCTAAATTGTAAACACAAAAACTATTCTCGTGATTCTAAGGCTTTAGACACCAATTCTTAGCTCTGTAAACATGAACTCTTAATATTTGAAAGCACAGTCCCGTGAAAACGCCACCAGAAGTACCCGTACTTGTAAACATTACCAGTATTTTCATCATTTCACAGCTTTCCACTGGAAACCTCCGTGTTGAATTCGACAGTAAATGTAGTAAGAATCTATTTACGTGTACTTGAGATGTTTATTACACGTTCTTAATCATTTCTGGGAACTCTCATTGTGTATTTTAACAGTTTTACCACAATTAGACAGTTTGCTTAGAAGTATTTACTGGAACCGCCACCATTTTAACTGATTCACACAAAAAAAACGCCAAAGCCAATCCTCCTAAATTGTAAACACAAAAACTATTCTCGTGATTCAAAGGCTTTAGACACCAATTCTTAGCTCTGTAAACATGAACTCTTAATATTTGAAAGCACAGTCCCGTGAAAACGCCACCAGAAGTACCCGTACTTGTAAACATTACCAGTATTTTCGTCATTTCACAGCTTTCCACTGGAAACCTCCGTGTTGAATTCGACAGTAAATGTAGTAAGAATCTATTTACGTGTACTTGAGGGGTTTATTAAACGTTCTTAATCATTTCTGGGAACTCTCATTGTGTATTTTAACAGTTTTACCACAATTAGACAGTTTGCTTAGAAGTATTTAGTGGAACCGCCACCATTTTAACTGATTCACACAAAAAAAACGCCAAAGCCAATCCTCCTAAATTGTAAACACAAAAACTATTCTCGTGATTCAAAGGCTTTAGACACCAATTCTGAGCTCTGTAAACATGAACTCGTAATAATTGAAAGCACAGTCCCGTGAAAACGCCACCCGAAGTACCCGGACTTGTAAACATTACCAGTATTTTCGTCATTTCACAGCTTTCCACTGGAAACCTCCGTGATTGAATTCGACAGTAAATGTAGTAAGAATCTATTTACGTGTACTTGAGGGGTTTATTAAACGTTCTTAATCATTTCTGGGAACTCTCATTGTGTATTTTAACAGTTTTACCACAATTAGACAGTTTGCTTAGAAGTATTTAGTGGAACTGCCACCATTTTAACTGATTCACACAAAAAAAACGCCAAAGCCAATCCTCCTAAATTGTAAACACAAAAACTATTCTCGTGATTCAAAGGCTTTAGACACCAATTCTGAGCTCTGTAAACATGAACTCGTAATAATTGAAAGCACAGTCCCGTGAAAACGCCACCCGAAGTACCCGGACTTGTAAACATTACCAGTATTTTCGTCATTTCACAGCTTTCCACTGGAAACCTCCGTGATTGAATTCGACAGTAAATGTAGTAAGAATCTATTTACGTGTACTTGAGGGGTTTATTAAAAGTTCTTAATCATTTCTGGGAACTCTCATTGTGTATTTTAACAGTTTTACCACAATTAGACAGTTTGCTTAGAAGTATTTACTGGAACCGCCGCCATTTTAACTGATTCACACAAAAAAAACGCCAAAGCCAATCCTCCTAAATTGTAAACATAAAAACTATTCTCGTCATTCCAAGGCTTTAGACACCAATTCTGAGCTCTGTAAACATGAACTCTTAATATTTGAAAGCACAGTCCCGTGAAAACGCCACCAGAAGTACCCGGACTTGTAAACATTACCAGTATTTTCGTCATTTCACACCTTTCCACTGGAAATCTCCGTGATTGAATTCGACAGTAAATGTAGCAAGAATCTATTTACGTGTACTTGAGATGTTTATTACACGTTCTTAATTATTTCTGGGAACTCTCATTGTGTATTTTAATAGTTTTACCACAATTAGACAGTTTGCTTAGAAGTATTTACTGGAACCACCACCATTTTGACTGATTCACACAAAAAAAACGCCAAAGCCAATCCTCCTAAATTGTAAACACAAAAACTATTCTCGTGATTCAAAGGCTTTAGACACCAATTCTTAGCTCTGTAAACATGAACTCTTAATATTTGAAAGCACAGTCCCGTGAAAACGCCACCAGAAGTACCCGTACTTGTAAACATTACCAGTATTTTCGTCATTTCACAGCTTTCCACTGGAAACCTCCGTGTTTAATTCGACAGTAAATGTAGTAAGAATCTATTTACGTGTACTTGAGGGGTTTATTACACGTTGTTAATCATTTCTGGGAACTCTCATTGTGTATTTTAACAGTTTTACCACAATTAGACAGTTTGCTTAGAAGTATTTACTGGAACCGCCACCATTTTAACTGATTCACACAAAAAAAAACGCCAAAGCCAATCCTCCTAAATTGTAAACACAAAAACGATTCTCGTGATTCAAAGGCTTTAGACACCAATTCTTAGCTCTGTAAACATGAACTCTTAATATTTGAAAGCACAGTCCCGTGAAAACGCCACCCGAAGTACCCGGACTTGTAAACATTACCAGTATTTTCGTCATTTCACAGCTTTCCACTGGAAACCTCCGTGTTGAATTCGACAGTAAATGTAGTAAGAATCTATTTACGGGTACTTGAGGGGTTTATTAAACGTTCTTAATCATTCCTGGGAACTCTCATTGTGTATTTTAACAGTTTTACCACAATTAGACAGTTTGCTTAGAAGTATTTACTGGAACCGCCACCATTTTAACTGATTCACACAAAAAAAACGCCAAAGCCAATCCTCCTAAATTGTAAACACAAAAACTATTCTCGTGATTCAAAGGCTTTAGACACCAATTCTTAGCTCTGTAAACATGAACTCTTAATATTTGAAAGCACAGTCCCGTGAAAACGCCACCAGAAGTACCCGTACTTGTAAACATTACCAGTATTTTCGTCATTTCACAGCTTTCCACTGGAAACCTCCGTGTTGAATTCGACAGTAAATGTAGTAAGAATCTATTTACGGGTACTTGAGGGGTTTATTAAACGTTCTTAATCATTCCTGGGAACTCTCATTGTGTATTTTAACAGTTTTACCACAATTAGACAGTTTGCTTAGAGGTATTTAGTGGAACCGCCACCATTTTAACTGATTCACACAAAAAAAACGCCAAAGCCAATCCTCCTAAATTGTAAACACAAAAACTATTCTCGTGATTCAAAGGCTTTAGACACCAATTCTGAGCTCTGTAAACATGAACTCGTAATAATTGAAAGCACAGTCCCGTGAAAACGCCACCCGAAGTACCCGGACTTGTAAACATTACCAGTATTTTCGTCATTTCACAGCTTTCCACTGGAAACCTCCGTGATTGAATTCGACAGTAAATGTAGTAAGAATCTATTTACGTGTACTTGAGGGGTTTATTAAACGTTCTTAATCATTTCTGGGAACTCTCATTGTGTATTTTAACAGTTTTACCACAATTAGACAGTTTGCTTAGAAGTATTTACTGGAACCACCACCATTTTGACTGATTCACACAAAAAAAACGCCAAAGCCAATCCTCCTAAATTGTAAACACAAAAACTATTCTCGTGATTCAAAGGCTTTAGACACCAATTCTTAGCTCTGTAAACATGAACTCTTAATATTTGAAAGCACAGTCCCGTGAAAACGCCACCAGAAGTACCCGTACTTGTAAACATTACCAGTATTTTCGTCATTTCACAGCTTTCCACTGGAAACCTCCGTGTTTAATTCGACAGTAAATGTAGTAAGAATCTATTTACGTGTACTTGAGGGGTTTATTACACGTTGTTAATCATTTCTGGGAACTCTCATTGTGTATTTTAACAGTTTTACCACAATTAGACAGTTTGCTTAGAAGTATTTACTGGAACCGCCACCATTTTAACTGATTCACACACAAAAAAACGCCAAAGCCAATCCTCCTAAATTGTAAACACAAAAACTATTCTCGTGATTCAAAGGCTTTAGACACCAATTCTTAGCTCTGTAAACATGAACTCTTAATATTTGAAAGCACAGTCCCGTGAAAACGCCACCCGAAGTACCCGGACTTGTAAACATTACCAGTATTTTCGTCATTTCACAGCTTTCCACTGGAAACCTCCGTGTTGAATTCGACAGTAAATGTAGTAAGAATCTATTTACGGGTACTTGAGGGGTTTATTAAACGTTCTTAATCATTCCTGGGAACTCTCATTGTGTATTTTAACAGTTTTACCACAATTAGACAGTTTGCTTAGAAGTATTTACTGGAACCGCCACCATTTTAACTGATTCACACAAAAAAAACGCCAAAGCCAATCCTCCTAAATTGTAAACACAAAAACTATTCTCGTGATTCAAAGGCTTTAGACACCAATTCTTAGCTCTGTAAACATGAACTCTTAATATTTGAAAGCACAGTCCCGTGAAAACGCCACCAGAAGTACCCGTACTTGTAAACATTACCAGTATTTTCGTCATTTCACAGCTTTCCACTGGAAACCTCCGTGTTGAATTCGACAGTAAATGTAGTAAGAATCTATTTACGGGTACTTGAGGGGTTTATTAAACGTTCTTAATCATTCCTGGGAACTCTCATTGTGTATTTTAACAGTTTTACCACAATTAGACAGTTTGCTTAGAGGTATTTAGTGGAACCGCCACCATTTTAACTGATTCACACAAAAAAAACGCCAAAGCCAATCCTCCTAAATTGTAAACACAAAAACTATTCTCGTGATTCAAAGGCTTTAGACACCAATTCTGAGCTCTGTAAACATGAACTCGTAATAATTGAAAGCACAGTCCCGTGAAAACGCCACCCGAAGTACCCGGACTTGTAAACATTACCAGTATTTTCGTCATTTCACAGCTTTCCACTGGAAACCTCCGTGATTGAATTCGACAGTAAATGTAGTAAGAATCTATTTACGTGTACTTGAGGGGTTTATTAAACGTTCTTAATCATTTCTGGGAACTCTCATTGTGTATTTTAACAGTTTTACCACAATTAGACAGTTTGCTTAGAAGTATTTACTGGAACCGCCACCATTTTAACTGATTCACACAAAAAAAACGCCAAAGCCAATCCTCCTAAATTGTAAACACAAAAACTATTCTCGTGATTCAAAGGCTTTAGACACCAATTCTTAGCTCTGTAAACATGAACTCTTAATATTTGAAAGCACAGTCCCGTGAAAACGCCACCAGAAGTACCCGTACTTGTAAACATTACCAGTATTTTCGTCATTTCACAGCTTTCCACTGGAAACCTCCGTGTTGAATTCGACAGTAAATGTAGTAAGAATCTATTTACGTGTACTTGAGGGGTTTATTAAACGTTCTTAATCATTTCTGGGAACTCTCATTGTGTATTTTAACAGTTTTACCACAATTAGACAGTTTGCTTAGAAGTATTTACTGGAACCACCACCATTTTAACTGATTCACACAAAAAAAACGCCAAAGCCAATCCTCCTAAATTGTAAACACAAAAACTATTCTCGTGATTCAAAGGCTTTAGACACCAATTCTGAGCTCTGTAAACATGAACTCGTAATAATTGAAAGCACAGTCCCGTGAAAACGCCACCCGAAGTACCCGGACTTGTAAACATTACCAGTATTTTCGTCATTTCACAGCTTTCCACTGGAAACCTCCGTGATTGAATTCGACAGTAAATGTAGTAAGAATCTATTTACGTGTACTTGAGGGGTTTATTAAACGTTCTTAATCATTTCTGGGAACTCTCATTGTGTATTTTAACAGTTTTACCACAATTAGACAGTTTGCTTAGAAGTATTTACTGGAACCACCACCATTTTGACTGATTCACACAAAAAAAACGCCAAAGCCAATCCTCCTAAATTGTAAACACAAAAACTATTCTCGTGATTCAAAGGCTTTAGACAACAATTCTTAGCTCTGTAAACATGAACTCTTAATATTTGAAAGCACAGTCCCGTGAAAACGCCACCAGAAGTACCCGTACTTGTAAACATTACCAGTATTTTCGTCATTTCACAGCTTTCCACTGGAAACCTCCGTGTTTAATTCGACAGTAAATGTAGTAAGAATCTATTTACGTGTACTTGAGGGGTTTATTACACGTTGTTAATCATTTCTGGGAACTCTCATTGTGTATTTTAACAGTTTTACCACAATTAGACAGTTTGCTTAGAAGTATTTACTGGAACCGCCACCATTTTAACTGATTCACACAAAAAAAAACGCCAAAGCCAATCCTCCTAAATTGTAAACACAAAAACTATTCTCGTGATTCAAAGGCTTTAGACACCAATTCTGAGCTCTGTAAACATGAACTCGTAATAATTGAAAGCACAGTCCCGTGAATACGCCACCCGAAGTACCCGGACTTGTAAACATTACCAGTATTTTCGTCATTTCACAGCTTTCCACTGGAAACCTCCGTGTTGAATTCGACAGTAAATGTAGTAAGAATCTATTTACGGGTACTTGAGGGGTTTATTAAACGTTCTTAATCATTCCTGGGAACTCTCATTGTGTATTTTAACAGTTTTACCACAATTAGACAGTTTGCTTAGAAGTATTTACTGGAACCGCCACCATTTTAACTGATTCACACAAAAAAAACGCCAAAGCCAATCCTCCTAAATTGTAAACACAAAAACTATTCTCGTGATTCAAAGGCTTTAGACACCAATTCTTAGCTCTGTAAACATGAACTCTTAATATTTGAAAGCACAGTCCCGTGAAAACGCCACCAGAAGTACCCGTACTTGTAAACATTACCAGTATTTTCGTCATTTCACAGCTTTCCACTGGAAACCTCCGTGTTGAATTCGACAGTAAATGTAGTAAGAATCTATTTACGGGTACTTGAGGGGTTTATTAAACGTTCTTAATCATTCCTGGGAACTCTCATTGTGTATTTTAACAGTTTTACCACAATTAGACAGTTTGCTTAGAAGTATTTAGTGGAACCGCCACCATTTTAACTGATTCACACAAAAAAAACGCCAAAGCCAATCCTCCTAAATTGTAAACACAAAAACTATTCTCGTGATTCAAAGGCTTTAGACACCAATTCTGAGCTCTGTAAACATGAACTCGTAATAATTGAAAGCACAGTCCCGTGAAAACGCCACCCGAAGTACCTGGACTTGTAAACATTACCAGTATTTTCGTCATTTCACAGCTTTCCACTGGAAACCTCCGTGATTGAATTCGACAGTAAATGTAGTAAGAATCTATTTACGTGTACTTGAGGGGTTTATTAAACGTTCTTAATCATTTCTGGGAACTCTCATTGTGTATTTTAACAGTTTTACCACAATTAGACAGTTTGCTTAGAAGTATTTACTGGAACCGCCACCATTTTAACTGATTCACACAAAAAAAACGCCAAAGCCAATCCTCCTAAATTGTAAACACAAAAACTATTCTCGTGATTCAAAGGCTTTAGACACCAATTCTTAGCTCTGTAAACATGAACTCTTAATATTTGAAAGCACAGTCCCGTGAAAACGCCACCAGAAGTACCCGTACTTGTAAACATTACCAGTATTTTCGTCATTTCACAGCTTTCCACTGGAAACCTCCGTGTTGAATTCGACAGTAAATGTAGTAAGAATCTATTTACGTGTACTTGAGGGGTTTATTAAACGTTCTTAATCATTTCTGGGAACTCTCATTGTGTATTTTAACAGTTTTACCACAATTAGACAGTTTGCTTAGAAGTATTTACTGGAACCACCACCATTTTAACTGATTCACACAAAAAAAACGCCAAAGCCAATCCTCCTAAATTGTAAACACAAAAACTATTCTCGTGATTCAAAGGCTTTAGACACCAATTCTGAGCTCTGTAAACATGAACTCGTAATAATTGAAAGCACAGTCCCGTGAAAACGCCACCCGAAGTACCCGGACTTGTAAACATTACCAGTATTTTCGTCATTTCACAGCTTTCCACTGGAAACCTCCGTGATTGAATTCGACAGTAAATGTAGTAAGAATCTATTTACGTGTACTTGAGGGGTTTATTAAACGTTCTTAATCATTTCTGGGAACTCTCATTGTGTATTTTAACAGTTTTACCACAATTAGACAGTTTGCTTAGAAGTATTTACTGGAACCACCACCATTTTGACTGATTCACACAAAAAAAACGCCAAAGCCAATCCTCCTAAATTGTAAACACAAAAACTATTCTCGTGATTCAAAGGCTTTAGACACCAATTCTTAGCTCTGTAAACATGAACTCTTAATATTTGAAAGCACAGTCCCGTGAAAACGCCACCAGAAGTACCCGTACTTGTAAACATTACCAGTATTTTCGTCATTTCACAGCTTTCCACTGGAAACCTCCGTGTTTAATTCGACAGTAAATGTAGTAAGAATCTATTTACGTGTACTTGAGGGGTTTATTACACGTTGTTAATCATTTCTGGGAACTCTCATTGTGTATTTTAACAGTTTTACCACAATTAGACAGTTTGCTTAGAAGTATTTACTGGAACCGCCACCATTTTAACTGATTCACACAAAAAAAAACGCCAAAGCCAATCCTCCTAAATTGTAAACACAAAAACTATTCTCGTGATTCAAAGGCTTTAGACACCAATTCTGAGCTCTGTAAACATGAACTCCTAATAATTGAAAGCACAGTCCCGTGAAAACGCCACCCGAAGTACCCGGACTTGTAAACATTACCAGTATTTTCGTCATTTCACAGCTTTCCACTGGAAACCTCCGTGTTGAATTCGACAGTAAATGTAGTAAGAATCTATTTACGGGTACTTGAGGGGTTTATTAAACGTTCTTAATCATTCCTGGGAACTCTCATTGTGTATTTTAACAGTTTTACCACAATTAGACAGTTTGCTTAGAAGTATTTACTGGAACCGCCACCATTTTAACTGATTCACACAAAAAAAACGCCAAAGCCAATCCTCCTAAATTGTAAACACAAAAACTATTCTCGTGATTCAAAGGCTTTAGACACCAATTCTTAGCTCTGTAAACATGAACTCTTAATATTTGAAAGCACAGTCCCGTGAAAACGCCACCAGAAGTACCCGTACTTGTAAACATTACCAGTATTTTCATCATTTCACAGCTTTCCACTGGAAACCTCCGTGTTGAATTCGACAGTAAATGTAGTAAGAATCTATTTACGTGTACTTGAGATGTTTATTACACGTTCTTAATCATTTCTGGGAACTCTCATTGTGTATTTTAACAGTTTTACCACAATTAGACAGTTTGCTTAGAAGTATTTACTGGAACCGCCACCATTTTAACTGATTCACACAAAAAAAACGCCAAAGCCAATCCTCCTAAATTGTAAACACAAAAACTATTCTCGTGATTCAAAGGCTTTAGACACCAATTCTTAGCTCTGTAAACATGAACTCTTAATATTTGAAAGCACAGTCCCGTGAAAACGCCACCAGAAGTACCCGTACTTGTAAACATTACCAGTATTTTCGTCATTTCACAGCTTTCCACTGGAAACCTCCGTGTTGAATTCGACAGTAAATGTAGTAAGAATCTATTTACGTGTACTTGAGGGGTTTATTAAACGTTCTTAATCATTTCTGGGAACTCTCATTGTGTATTTTAACAGTTTTACCACAATTAGACAGTTTGCTTAGAAGTATTTAGTGGAACCGCCACCATTTTAACTGATTCACACAAAAAAAACGCCAAAGCCAATCCTCCTAAATTGTAAACACAAAAACTATTCTCGTGATTCAAAGGCTTTAGACACCAATTCTGAGCTCTGTAAACATGAACTCGTAATAATTGAAAGCACAGTCCCGTGAAAACGCCACCCGAAGTACCCGGACTTGTAAACATTACCAGTATTTTCGTCATTTCACAGCTTTCCACTGGAAACCTCCGTGATTGAATTCGACAGTAAATGTAGTAAGAATCTATTTACGTGTACTTGAGGGGTTTATTAAACGTTCTTAATCATTTCTGGGAACTCTCATTGTGTATTTTAACAGTTTTACCACAATTAGACAGTTTGCTTAGAAGTATTTACTGGAACCGCCACCATTTTAACTGATTCACACAAAAAAAACGCCAAAGCCAATCCTCCTAAATTGTAAACACAAAAACTATTCTCGTGATTCAAAGGCTTTAGACACCAATTCTTAGCTCTGTAAACATGAACTCTTAATATTTGAAAGCACAGTCCCGTGAAAACGCCACCAGAAGTACCCGTACTTGTAAACATTACCAGTATTTTCGTCATTTCACAGCTTTCCACTGGAAACCTCCGTGTTGAATTCGACAGTAAATGTAGTAAGAATCTATTTACGTGTACTTGAGGGGTTTATTAAACGTTCTTAATCATTTCTGGGAACTCTCATTGTGTATTTTAACAGTTTTACCACAATTAGACAGTTTGCTTAGAAGTATTTACTGGAACCACCACCATTTTAACTGATTCACACAAAAAAAACGCCAAAGCCAATCCTCCTAAATTGTAAACACAAAAACTATTCTCGTGATTCAAAGGCTTTAGACACCAATTCTGAGCTCTGTAAACATGAACTCGTAATAATTGAAAGCACAGTCCCGTGAAAACGCCACCCGAAGTACCCGGACTTGTAAACATTACCAGTATTTTCGTCATTTCACAGCTTTCCACTGGAAACCTCCGTGATTGAATTCGACAGTAAATGTAGTAAGAATCTATTTACGTGTACTTGAGGGGTTTATTAAACGTTCTTAATCATTTCTGGGAACTCTCATTGTGTATTTTAACAGTTTTACCACAATTAGACAGTTTGCTTAGAAGTATTTACTGGAACCGCCGCCATTTTAACTGATTCACACAAAAAAAACGCCAAAGCCAATCCTCCTAAATTGTAAACATAAAAACTATTCTCGTCATTCCAAGGCTTTAGACACCAATTCTGAGCTCTGTAAACATGAACTCTTAATATTTGAAAGCACAGTCCCGTGAAAACGCCACCAGAAGTACCCGGACTTGTAAACATTACCAGTATTTTCGTCATTTCACACCTTTCCACTGGAAATCTCCGTGATTGAATTCGACAGTAAATGTAGCAAGAATCTATTTACGTGTACTTGAGATGTTTATTACACGTTCTTAATTATTTCTGGGAACTCTCATTGTGTATTTTAACAGTTTTACCACAATTAGACAGTTTGCTTAGAAGTATTTACTGGAACCACCACCATTTTGACTGATTCACACAAAAAAAACGCCAAAGCCAATCCTCCTAAATTGTAAACACAAAAACTATTCTCGTGATTCAAAGGCTTTAGACACCAATTCTGAGCTCTGTAAACATGAACTCGTAATAATTGAAAGCACAGTCCCGTGAAAACGCCACCAGAAGTACCCGGACTTGTAAACATTACCAGTATTTTCGTCATTTCACAGCTTTCCACTGGAAACCTCCGTGATTGAATTCGACAGTAAATGTAGTAAGAATCTATTTACGTGTACTTGAGGGGTTTATTAAACGTTCTTAATCATTTCTGGGAACTCTCATTGTGTATTTTAACAGTTTTACCACAATTAGACAGTTTGCTTAGAAGTATTTACTGGAACCGCCACCATTTTAACTGATTCACACAAAAAAAACGCCAAAGCCAATCCTCCTAAATTGTAAACACAAAAACTATTCTCGTGATTCAAAGGCTTTAGACACCAATTCTTAGCTCTGTAAACATGAACTCTTAATATTTGAAAGCACAGTCCCGTGAAAACGCCACCAGAAGTACCCGTACTTGTAAACATTACCAGTATTTTCGTCATTTCACAGCTTTCCACTGGAAACCTCCGTGTTGAATTCGACAGTAAATGTAGTAAGAATCTATTTACGTGTACTTGAGGGGTTTATTAAACGTTCTTAATCATTTCTGGGAACTCTCATTGTGTATTTTAACAGTTTTACCACAATTAGACAGTTTGCTTAGAAGTATTTACTGGAACCACCACCATTTTAACTGATTCACACAAAAAAAACGCCAAAGCCAATCCTCCTAAATTGTAAACACAAAAACTATTCTCGTGATTCAAAGGCTTTAGACACCAATTCTGAGCTCTGTAAACATGAACTCGTAATAATTGAAAGCACAGTCCCGTGAAAACGCCACCCGAAGTACCCGGACTTGTAAACATTACCAGTATTTTCGTCATTTCACAGCTTTCCACTGGAAACCTCCGTGATTGAATTCGACAGTAAATGTAGTAAGAATCTATTTACGTGTACTTGAGGGGTTTATTAAACGTTCTTAATCATTTCTGGGAACTCTCATTGTGTATTTTAACAGTTTTACCACAATTAGACAGTTTGCTTAGAAGTATTTACTGGAACCACCACCATTTTGACTGATTCACACAAAAAAAACGCCAAAGCCAATCCTCCTAAATTGTAAACACAAAAACTATTCTCGTGATTCAAAGGCTTTAGACACCAATTCTTAGCTCTGTAAACATGAACTCTTAATATTTGAAAGCACAGTCCCGTGAAAACGCCACCAGAAGTACCCGTACTTGTAAACATTACCAGTATTTTCGTCATTTCACAGCTTTCCACTGGAAACCTCCGTGTTTAATTCGACAGTAAATGTAGTAAGAATCTATTTACGTGTACTTGAGGGGTTTATTACACGTTGTTAATCATTTCTGGGAACTCTCATTGTGTATTTTAACAGTTTTACCACAATTAGACAGTTTGCTTAGAAGTATTTACTGGAACCGCCACCATTTTAACTGATTCACACAAAAAAAAACGCCAAAGCCAATCCTCCTAAATTGTAAACACAAAAACTATTCTCGTGATTCAAAGGCTTTAGACACCAATTCTGAGCTCTGTAAACATGAACTCGTAATAATTGAAAGCACAGTCCCGTGAAAACGCCACCCGAAGTACCCGGACTTGTAAACATTACCAGTATTTTCGTCATTTCACAGCTTTCCACTGGAAACCTCCGTGTTGAATTCGACAGTAAATGTAGTAAGAATCTATTTACGGGTACTTGAGGGGTTTATTAAACGTTCTTAATCATTCCTGGGAACTCTCATTGTGTATTTTAACAGTTTTACCACAATTAGACAGTTTGCTTAGAAGTATTTACTGGAACCGCCACCATTTTAACTGATTCACACAAAAAAAACGCCAAAGCCAATCCTCCTAAATTGTAAACACAAAAACTATTCTCGTGATTCAAAGGCTTTAGACACCAATTCTTAGCTCTGTAAACATGAACTCTTAATATTTGAAAGCACAGTCCCGTGAAAACGCCACCAGAAGTACCCGTACTTGTAAACATTACCAGTATTTTCATCATTTCACAGCTTTCCACTGGAAACCTCCGTGTTGAATTCGACAGTAAATGTAGTAAGAATCTATTTACGTGTACTTGAGATGTTTATTACACGTTCTTAATCATTTCTGGGAACTCTCATTGTGTATTTTAACAGTTTTACCACAATTAGACAGTTTGCTTAGAAGTATTTACTGGAACCGCCACCATTTTAACTGATTCACACAAAAAAAACGCCAAAGCCAATCCTCCTAAATTGTAAACACAAAAACTATTCTCGTGATTCAAAGGCTTTAGACACCAATTCTTAGCTCTGTAAACATGAACTCTTAATATTTGAAAGCACAGTCCCGTGAAAACGCCACCAGAAGTACCCGTACTTGTAAACATTACCAGTATTTTCGTCATTTCACAGCTTTCCACTGGAAACCTCCGTGTTGAATTCGACAGTAAATGTAGTAAGAATCTATTTACGTGTACTTGAGGGGTTTATTAAACGTTCTTAATCATTTCTGGGAACTCTCATTGTGTATTTTAACAGTTTTACCACAATTAGACAGTTTGCTTAGAAGTATTTAGTGGAACCGCCACCATTTTAACTGATTCACACAAAAAAAACGCCAAAGCCAATCCTCCTAAATTGTAAACACAAAAACTATTCTCGTGATTCAAAGGCTTTAGACACCAATTCTGAGCTCTGTAAACATGAACTCGTAATAATTGAAAGCACAGTCCCGTGAAAACGCCACCCGAAGTACCCGGACTTGTAAACATTACCAGTATTTTCGTCATTTCACAGCTTTCCACTGGAAACCTCCGTGATTGAATTCGACAGTAAATGTAGTAAGAATCTATTTACGTGTACTTGAGGGGTTTATTAAACGTTCTTAATCATTTCTGGGAACTCTCATTGTGTATTTTAACAGTTTTACCACAATTAGACAGTTTGCTTAGAAGTATTTACTGGAACCGCCACCATTTTAACTGATTCACACAAAAAAAACGCCAAAGCCAATCCTCCTAAATTGTAAACACAAAAACTATTCTCGTGATTCAAAGGCTTTAGACACCAATTCTTAGCTCTGTAAACATGAACTCTTAATATTTGAAAGCACAGTCCCGTGAAAACGCCACCAGAAGTACCCGTACTTGTAAACATTACCAGTATTTTCGTCATTTCACAGCTTTCCACTGGAAACCTCCGTGTTGAATTCGACAGTAAATGTAGTAAGAATCTATTTACGTGTACTTGAGGGGTTTATTAAACGTTCTTAATCATTTCTGGGAACTCTCATTGTGTATTTTAACAGTTTTACCACAATTAGACAGTTTGCTTAGAAGTATTTACTGGAACCACCACCATTTTAACTGATTCACACAAAAAAAACGCCAAAGCCAATCCTCCTAAATTGTAAACACAAAAACTATTCTCGTGATTCAAAGGCTTTAGACACCAATTCTGAGCTCTGTAAACATGAACTCGTAATAATTGAAAGCACAGTCCCGTGAAAACGCCACCCGAAGTACCCGGACTTGTAAACATTACCAGTATTTTCGTCATTTCACAGCTTTCCACTGGAAACCTCCGTGATTGAATTCGACAGTAAATGTAGTAAGAATCTATTTACGTGTACTTGAGGGGTTTATTAAACGTTCTTAATCATTTCTGGGAACTCTCATTGTGTATTTTAACAGTTTTACCACAATTAG
This sequence comes from Myotis daubentonii, assembly GCF_963259705.1. Taxonomy (NCBI): domain Eukaryota; kingdom Metazoa; phylum Chordata; class Mammalia; order Chiroptera; family Vespertilionidae; genus Myotis; species Myotis daubentonii. Next base: position 3,162,760 of record NC_081851.1, read on the forward strand.
ACAGTTTGCTTAGAAGTATTTACTGGAACCGCCGCCATTTTAACTGATTCACACAAAAAAAACGCCAAAGCCAATCCTCCTAAATTGTAAACATAAAAACTATTCTCGTCATTCCAAGGCTTTAGACACCAATTCTGAGCTCTGTAAACATGAACTCTTAATATTTGAAAGCACAGTCCCGTGAAAACGCCACCAGAAGTACCCGGACTTGTAAACATTACCAGTATTTTCGTCATTTCACACCTTTCCACTGGAAATCTCCGTGATTGAATTCGACAGTAAATGTAGCAAGAATCTATTTACGTGTACTTGAGATGTTTATTACACGTTCTTAATTATTTCTGGGAACTCTCATTGTGTATTTTAACAGTTTTACCACAATTAGACAGTTTGCTTAGAAGTATTTACTGGAACCACCACCATTTTGACTAATTCACACAAAAAAAACGCCAAAGCCAATCCTCCTAAATTGTAAACACAAAAACTATTCTCCTGATTCAAAGGCTTTAGACACCAATTCTTAGCTCTGTAAACATGAACTCTTAATATTTGAAAGCACAGTCCCGTGAAAACGCCACCAGAAGTACCCGTACTTGTAAACATTACCAGTATTTTCGTCATTTCACAGCTTTCCACAGGAAACCTCCGTGTTTAATTCGACAGTAAATGTAGTAAGAATCTATTTACGTGTACTTGAGGGGTTTATTACACGTTGTTAATCATTTCTGGGAACTCTCATTGTGTATTTTAACAGTTTTACCACAATTAGACAGTTTGCTTAGAAGTATTTACTGGAACCGCCACCATTTTAACTGATTCACACAAAAAAAAACGCCAAAGCCAATCCTCCTAAATTGTAAACACAAAAACTATTCTCGTGATTCAAAGGCTTTAGACACCAATTCTGAGCTCTGTAAACATGAACTCGTAATAATTGAAAGCACAGTCCCGTGAAAACGCCACCCGAAGTACCCGGACTTGTAAACATTACCAGTATTTTCGTCATTTCACAGCTTTCCACTGGAAACCTCCGTGTTGAATTCGACAGTAAATGTAGTAAGAATCTATTTACGGGTACTTGAGGGGTTTATTAAACGTTCTTAATCATTCCTGGGAACTCTCATTGTGTATTTTAACAGTTTTACCACAATTAGACAGTTTGCTTAGAAGTATTTACTGGAACCGCCACCATTTTAACTGATTCACACAAAAAAAACGCCAAAGCCAATCCTCCTAAATTGTAAACACAAAAACTATTCTCGTGATTCAAAGGCTTTAGACACCAATTCTTAGCTCTGTAAACATGAACTCTTAATATTTGAAAGCACAGTCCCGTGAAAACGCCACCAGAAGTACCCGTACTTGTAAACATTACCAGTATTTTCGTCATTTCACAGCTTTCCACTGGAAACCTCCGTGTTGAATTCGACAGTAAATGTAGTAAGAATCTATTTACGTGTACTTGAGGGGTTTATTAAACGTTCTTAATCATTTCTGGGAACTCTCATTGTGTATTTTAACAGTTTTACCACAATTAGACAGTTTGCTTAGAAGTATTTACTGGAACCGCCACCATTTTAACTGATTCACACAAAAAAAACGCCAAAGCCAATCCTCCTAAATTGTAAACACGAAAACTATTCTCGTGATTCAAAGGCTTTAGACACCAATTCTTAGCTCTGTAAACATGAACTCTTAATATTTGAAAGCACAGTCCCGTGAAAACGCCACCAGAAGTACCCGTACTTGTAAACATTACCAGTATTTTCATCATTTCACAGCTTTCCACTGGAAACCTCCGTGTTGAATTCGACAGTAAATGTAGTAAGAATCTATTTACGTGTACTTGAGATGTTTATTACACGTTCTTAATCATTTCTGGGAACTCTCATTGTGTATTTTAACAGTTTTACCACAATTAGACAGTTTGCTTAGAAGTATTTACTGGAACCGCCACCATTTTAACTGATTCACACAAAAAAAACGCCAAAGCCAATCCTCCTAAATTGTAAACACAAAAACTATTCTCGTGATTCAAAGGCTTTAGACACCAATTCTTAGCTCTGTAAACATGAACTCTTAATATTTGAAAGCACAGTCCCGTGAAAACGCCACCAGAAGTACCCGTACTTGTAAACATTACCAGTATTTTCGTCATTTCACAGCTTCCCACTGGAAACCTCCGTGTTGAATTCGACAGTAAATGTAGTAAGAATCTATTTACGTGTACTTGAGGGGTTTATTAAACGTTCTTAATCATTTCTGGGAACTCTCATTGTGTATTTTAACAGTTTTACCACAATTAGACAGTTTGCTTAGAAGTATTTACTGGAACCACCACCATTTTAACTGATTCACACAAAAAAAACGCCAAAGCCAATCCTCCTAAATTGTAAACACAAAAACTATTCTCGTGATTCAAAGGCTTTAGACACCAATTCTGAGCTCTGTAAACATGAACTCGTAATAATTGAAAGCACAGTCCCGTGAAAACGCCACCCGAAGTACCCGGACTTGTAAACATTACCAGTATTTTCGTCATTTCACAGCTTTCCACTGGAAACCTCCGTGATTGAATTCGACAGTAAATGTAGTAAGAATCTATTTACGTGTACTTGAGGGGTTTATTAAACGTTCTTAATCATTTCTGGGAACTCTCATTGTGTATTTTAACAGTTTTACCACAATTAGACAGTTTGCTTAGAAGTATTTACTGGAACCGCCGCCATTTTAACTGATTCACACAAAAAAAACGCCAAAGCCAATCCTCCTAAATTGTAAACATAAAAACTATTCTCGTCATTCCAAGGCTTTAGACACCAATTCTGAGCTCTGTAAACATGAACTCTTAATATTTGAAAGCACAGTCCCGTGAAAACGCCACCAGAAGTACCCGGACTTGTAAACATTACCAGTATTTTCGTCATTTCACACCTTTCCACTGGAAATCTCCGTGATTGAATTCGACAGTAAATGTAGCAAGAATCTATTTACGTGTACTTGAGATGTTTATTACACGTTCTTAATTATTTCTGGGAACTCTCATTGTGTATTTTAACAGTTTTACCACAATTAGACAGTTTGCTTAGAAGTATTTACTGGAACCACCACCATTTTGACTGATTCACACAAAAAAAACGCCAAAGCCAATCCTCCTAAATTGTAAACACAAAAACTATTCTCGTGATTCAAAGGCTTTAGACACCAATTCTGAGCTCTGTAAACATGAACTCTTAATATTTGAAAGCACAGTCCCGTGAAAACGCCACCAGAAGTACCCGGACTTGTAAACATTACCAGTATTTTCGTCATTTCACACCTTTCCACTGGAAATCTCCGTGATTGAATTCGACAGTAAATGTAGCAAGAATCTATTTACGTGTACTTGAGATGTTTATTACACGTTCTTAATTATTTCTGGGAACTCTCATTGTGTATTTTAACAGTTTTACCACAATTAGACAGTTTGCTTAGAAGTATTTACTGGAACCACCACCATTTTGACTGATTCACACAAAAAAAACGCCAAAGCCAATCCTCCTAAATTGTAAACACAAAAACTATTCTCGTGATTCAAAGGCTTTAGACACCAATTCTTAGCTCTGTAAACATGAACTCTTAATATTTGAAAGCACAGTCCCGTGAAAACGCCACCAGAAGTACCCGTACTTGTAAACATTACCAGTATTTTCGTCATTTCACAGCTTTCCACTGGAAACCTCCGTGTTTAATTCGACAGTAAATGTAGTAAGAATCTATTTACGTGTACTTGAGGGGTTTATTACACGTTGTTAATCATTTCTGGGAACTCTCATTGTGTATTTTAACAGTTTTACCACAATTAGACAGTTTGCTTAGAAGTATTTACTGGAACCGCCACCATTTTAACTGATTCACACAAAAAAAAACGCCAAAGCCAATCCTCCTAAATTGTAAACACAAAAACTATTCTCGTGATTCAAAGGCTTTAGACACCAATTCTGAGCTCTGTAAACATGAACTCGTAATAATTGAAAGCACAGTCCCGTGAAAACGCCACCCGAAGTACCCGGACTTGTAAACATTACCAGTATTTTCGTCATTTCACAGCTTTCCACTGGAAACCTCCGTGTTGAATTCGACAGTAAATGTAGTAAGAATCTATTTACGGGTACTTGAGGGGTTTATTAAACGTTCTTAATCATTCCTGGGAACTCTCATTGTGTATTTTAACAGTTTTACCACAATTAGACAGTTTGCTTAGAAGTATTTACTGGAACCGCCACCATTTTAACTGATTCACACAAAAAAAACGCCAAAGCCAATCCTCCTAAATTGTAAACACAAAAATTATTCTCGTGATTCAAAGGCTTTAGACACCAATTCTTAGCTCTGTAAACATGAATTCTTAATATTTGAAAGCACAGTCCCGTGAAAACGCCACCAGAAGTACCCGTACTTGTAAACATTACCAGTATTTTCGTCATTTCACAGCTTTCCACTGGAAACCTCCGTGTTGAATTCGACAGTAAATGTAGTAAGAATCTATTTACGGGTACTTGAGGGGTTTATTAAACGTTCTTAATCATTTCTGGGAACTCTCATTGTGTATTTTAACAGTTTTACCACAATTAGACAGTTTGCTTAGAAGTATTTACTGGAACCGCCACCATTTTAACTGATTCACACAAAAAAAACGCCAAAGCCAATCCTCCTAAATTGTAAACACAAAAACTATTCTCGTGATTCAAAGGCTTTAGACACCAATTCTTAGCTCTGTAAACATGAACTCTTAATATTTGAAAGCACAGTCCCGTGAAAACGCCACCAGAAGTACCCGTACTTGTAAACATTACCAGTATTTTCATCATTTCACAGCTTTCCACTGGAAACCTCCGTGTTGAATTCGACAGTAAATGTAGTAAGAATCTATTTACGTGTACTTGAGATGTTTATTACACGTTCTTAATCATTTCTGGGAACTCTCATTGTGTATTTTAACAGTTTTACCACAATTAGACAGTTTGCTTAGAAGTATTTACTGGAACCGCCACCATTTTAACTGATTCACACAAAAAAAACGCCAAAGCCAATCCTCCTAAATTGTAAACACAAAAACTATTCTCGTGATTCAAAGGCTTTAGACACCAATTCTTAGCTCTGTAAACATGAACTCTTAATATTTGAAAGCACAGTCCCGTGAAAACGCCACCAGAAGTACCCGTACTTGTAAACATTACCAGTATTTTCGTCATTTCACAGCTTTCCACTGGAAACCTCCGTGTTGAATTCGACAGTAAATGTAGTAAGAATCTATTTACGTGTACTTGAGGGGTTTATTACACGTTGTTAATCATTTCTGGGAACTCTCATTGTGTATTTTAACAGTTTTACCACAATTAGACAGTTTGCTTAGAAGTATTTACTGGAACCACCACCATTTTAACTGATTCACACAAAAAAAACGCCAAAGCCAATCCTCCTAAATTGTAAACACAAAAACTATTCTCGTGATTCAAAGGCTTTAGACACCAATTCTGAGCTCTGTAAACATGAACTCGTAATAATTGAAAGCACAGTCCCGTGAAAACGCCACCCGAAGTACCCGGACTTGTAAACATTACCAGTATTTTCGTCATTTCACAGCTTTCCACTGGAAACCTCCGTGTTGAATTCGACAGTAAATGTAGTAAGAATCTATTTACGGGTACTTGAGGGGTTTATTAAACGTTCTTAATCATTTCTGGGAACTCTCATTGTGTATTTTAACAGTTTTACCACAATTAGACAGTTTGCTTAGAAGTATTTACTGGAACCGCCACCATTTTAACTGATTCACACAAAAAAAACGCCAAAGCCAATCCTCCTAAATTGTAAACACAAAAACTATTCTCGTGATTCAAAGGCTTTAGACACCAATTCTTAGCTCTGTAAACATGAACTCTTAATATTTGAAAGCACAGTCCCGTGAAAACGCCACCAGAAGTACCCGTACTTGTAAACATTACCAGTATTTTCATCATTTCACAGCTTTCCACTGGAAACCTCCGTGTTGAATTCGACAGTAAATGTAGTAAGAATCTATTTACGTGTACTTGAGATGTTTATTACACGTTCTTAATCATTTCTGGGAACTCTCATTGTGTATTTTAACAGTTTTACCACAATTAGACAGTTTGCTTAGAAGTATTTACTGGAACCGCCACCATTTTAACTGATTCACACAAAAAAAACGCCAAAGCCAATCCTCCTAAATTGTAAACACAAAAACTATTCTCGTGATTCAAAGGCTTTAGACACCAATTCTTAGCTCTGTAAACATGAACTCTTAATATTTGAAAGCACAGTCCCGTGAAAACGCCACCAGAAGTACCCGTACTTGTAAACATTACCAGTATTTTCGTCATTTCACAGCTTTCCACTGGAAACCTCCGTGTTGAATTCGACAGTAAATGTAGTAAGAATCTATTTACGTGTACTTGAGGGGTTTATTACACGTTGTTAATCATTTCTGGGAACTCTCATTGTGTATTTTAACAGTTTTACCACAATTAGACAGTTTGCTTAGAAGTATTTACTGGAACCACCACCATTTTAACTGATTCACACAAAAAAAACGCCAAAGCCAATCCTCCTAAATTGTAAACACAAAAACTATTCTCGTGATTCAAAGGCTTTAGACACCAATTCTGAGCTCTGTAAATATGAACTCGTAATAATTGAAAGCACAGTCCCGTGAAAACGCCACCCGAAGTACCCGGACTTGTAAACATTACCAGTATTTTCGTCATTTCACAGCTTTCCACTGGAAACCTCCGTGATTGAATTCGACAGTAAATGTAGTAAGAATCTATTTACGTGTACTTGAGGGGTTTATTAAACGTTCTTAATCATTTCTGGGAACTCTCATTGTGTATTTTAACAGTTTTACCACAATTAGACAGTTTGCTTAGAAGTATTTACTGGAACCGCCGCCATTTTAACTGATTCACACAAAAAAAACGCCAAAGCCAATCCTCCTAAATTGTAAACATAAAAACTATTCTCGTCATTCCAAGGCTTTAGACACCAATTCTGAGCTCTGTAAACATGAACTCTTAATATTTGAAAGCACAGTCCCGTGAAAACGCCACCAGAAGTACCCGGACTTGTAAACATTACCAGTATTTTCGTCATTTCACACCTTTCCACTGGAAATCTCCGTGATTGAATTCGACAGTAAATGTAGCAAGAATCTATTTACGTGTACTTGAGATGTTTATTACACGTTCTTAATTATTTCTGGGAACTCTCATTGTGTATTTTAACAGTTTTACCACAATTAGACAGTTTGCTTAGAAGTATTTACTGGAACCACCACCATTTTGACTGATTCACACAAAAAAAACGCCAAAGCCAATCCTCCTAAATTGTAAACACAAAAACTATTCTCGTGATTCAAAGGCTTTAGACACCAATTCTTAGCTCTGTAAACATGAACTCTTAATATTTGAAAGCACAGTCCCGTGAAAACGCCACCAGAAGTACCCGTACTTGTAAACATTACCAGTATTTTCGTCATTTCACAGCTTTCCACTGGAAACCTCCGTGTTTAATTCGACAGTAAATGTAGTAAGAATCTATTTACGTGTACTTGAGGGGTTTATTACACGTTGTTAATCATTTCTGGGAACTCTCATTGTGTATTTTAACAGTTTTACCACAATTAGACAGTTTGCTTAGAAGTATTTACTGGAACCGCCACCATTTTAACTGATTCACACAAAAAAAAACGCCAAAGCCAATCCTCCTAAATTGTAAACACAAAAACTATTCTCGTGATTCAAAGGCTTTAGACACCAATTCTGAGCTCTGTAAACATGAACTCGTAATAATTGAAAGCACAGTCCCGTGAAAACGCCACCCGAAGTACCCGGACTTGTAAACATTACCAGTATTTTCGTCATTTCACAGCTTTCCACTGGAAACCTCCGTGTTGAATTCGACAGTAAATGTAGTAAGAATCTATTTACGGGTACTTGAGGGGTTTATTAAACGTTCTTAATCATTCCTGGGAACTCTCATTGTGTATTTTAACAGTTTTACCACAATTAGACAGTTTGCTTAGAAGTATTTACTGGAACCGCCACCATTTTAACTGATTCACACAAAAAAAACGCCAAAGCCAATCCTCCTAAATTGTAAACACAAAAACTATTCTCGTGATTCAAAGGCTTTAGACACCAATTCTTAGCTCTGTAAACATGAACTCTTAATATTTGAAAGCACAGTCCCGTGAAAACGCCACCAGAAGTACCCGTACTTGTAAACATTACCAGTATTTTCGTCATTTCACAGCTTTCCACTGGAAACCTCCGTGTTGAATTCGACAGTAAATGTAGTAAGAATCTATTTACGGGTACTTGAGGGGTTTATTAAACGTTCTTAATCATTTCTGGGAACTCTCATTGTGTATTTTAACAGTTTTACCACAATTAGACAGTTTGCTTAGAAGTATTTACTGGAACCGCCACCATTTTAACTGATTCACACAAAAAAAACGCCAAAGCCAATCCTCCTAAATTGTAAACACAAAAACTATTCTCGTGATTCAAAGGCTTTAGACACCAATTCTTAGCTCTGTAAACATGAACTCTTAATATTTGAAAGCACAGTCCCGTGAAAACGCCACCAGAAGTACCCGTACTTGTAAACATTACCAGTATTTTCATCATTTCACAGCTTTCCACTGGAAACCTCCGTGTTGAATTCGACAGTAAATGTAGTAAGAATCTATTTACGTGTACTTGAGATGTTTATTACACGTTCTTAATCATTTCTGGGAACTCTCATTGTGTATTTTAACAGTTTTACCACAATTAGACAGTTTGCTTAGAAGTATTTACTGGAACCGCCACCATTTTAACTGATTCACACAAAAAAAACGCCAAAGCCAATCCTCCTAAATTGTAAACACAAAAACTATTCTCGTGATTCAAAGGCTTTAGACACCAATTCTTAGCTCTGTAAACATGAACTCTTAATATTTGAAAGCACAGTCCCGTGAAAACGCCACCAGAAGTACCCGTACTTGTAAACATTACCAGTATTTTCGTCATTTCACAGCTTTCCACTGGAAACCTCCGTGTTGAATTCGACAGTAAATGTAGTAAGAATCTATTTACGTGTACTTGAGGGGTTTATTAAACGTTCTTAATCATTTCTGGGAACTCTCATTGTGTATTTTAACAGTTTTACCACAATTAGACAGTTTGCTTAGAAGTATTTAGTGGAACCACCACCATTTTAACTGATTCACACAAAAAAAACGCCAAAGCCAATCCTCCTAAATTGTAAACACAAAAACTATTCTCGTGATTCAAAGGCTTTAGACACCAATTCTGAGCTCTGTAAACATGAACTCGTAATAATTGAAAGCACAGTCCCGTGAAAACGCCACCCGAAGTACCCGGACTTGTAAACATTACCAGTATTTTCGTCATTTCACAGCTTTCCACTGGAAACCTCCGTGATTGAATTCGACAGTAAATGTAGTAAGAATCTATTTACGTGTACTTGAGGGGTTTATTAAACGTTCTTAATCATTTCTGGGAACTCTCATTGTGTATTTTAACAGTTTTACCACAATTAGACAGTTTGCTTAGAAGTATTTACTGGAACCGCCACCATTTTAACTGATTCACACAAAAAAAACGCCAAAGCCAATCCTCCTAAATTGTAAACACAAAAACTATTCTCGTGATTCAAAGGCTTTAGACACCAATTCTTAGCTCTGTAAACATGAACTCTTAATATTTGAAAGCACAGTCCCGTGAAAACGCCACCAGAAGTACCCGTACTTGTAAACATTACCAGTATTTTCGTCATTTCACAGCTTTCCACTGGAAACCTCCGTGTTGAATTCGACAGTAAATGTAGTAAGAATCTATTTACGTGTACTTGAGGGGTTTATTAAACGTTCTTAATCATTTCTGGGAACTCTCATTGTGTATTTTAACAGTTTTACCACAATTAGACAGTTTGCTTAGAAGTATTTACTGGAACCGCCGCCATTTTAACTGATTCACACAAAAAAAACGCCAAAGCCAATCCTCCTAAATTGTAAACATAAAAACTATTCTCGTCATTCCAAGGCTTTAGACACCAATTCTGAGCTCTGTAAACATGAACTCTTAATATTTGAAAGCACAGTCCCGTGAAAACGCCACCAGAAGTACCCGGACTTGTAAACATTACCAGTATTTTCGTCATTTCACACCTTTCCACTGGAAATCTCCGTGATTGAATTCGACAGTAAATGTAGCAAGAATCTATTTACGTGTACTTGAGATGTTTATTACACGTTCTTAATTATTTCTGGGAACTCTCATTGTGTATTTTAACAGTTTTACCACAATTAGACAGTTTGCTTAGAAGTATTTACTGGAACCACCACCATTTTGACTGATTCACACAAAAAAAACGCCAAAGCCAATCCTCCTAAATTGTAAACACAAAAACTATTCTCGTGATTCAAAGGCTTTAGACACCAATTCTTAGCTCTGTAAACATGAACTCTTAATATTTGAAAGCACAGTCCCGTGAAAACGCCACCAGAAGTACCCGTACTTGTAAACATTACCAGTATTTTCGTCATTTCACAGCTTTCCACTGGAAACCTCCGTGTTTAATTCGACAGTAAATGTAGTAAGAATCTATTTACGTGTACTTGAGGGGTTTATTACACGTTGTTAATCATTTCTGGGAACTCTCATTGTGTATTTTAACAGTTTTACCACAATTAGACAGTTTGCTTAGAAGTATTTACTGGAACCGCCACCATTTTAACTGATTCACACAAAAAAAAACGCCAAAGCCAATCCTCCTAAATTGTAAACACAAAAACTATTCTCGTGATTCAAAGGCTTTAGACACCAATTCTGAGCTCTGTAAACATGAACTCGTAATAATTGAAAGCACAGTCCCGTGAAAACGCCACCCGAAGTACCCGGACTTGTAAACATTACCAGTATTTTCGTCATTTCACAGCTTTCCACTGGAAACCTCCGTGTTGAATTCGACAGTAAATGTAGTAAGAATCTATTTACGGGTACTTGAGGGGTTTATTAAACGTTCTTAATCATTCCTGGGAACTCTCATTGTGTATTTTAACAGTTTTACCACAATTAGACAGTTTGCTTAGAAGTATTTACTGGAACCGCCACCATTTTAACTGATTCACACAAAAAAAACGCCAAAGCCAATCCTCCTAAATTGTAAACACAAAAACTATTCTCGTGATTCAAAGGCTTTAGACACCAATTCTTAGCTCTGTAAACATGAACTCTTAATATTTGAAAGCACAGTCCCGTGAAAACGCCACCAGAAGTACCCGTACTTGTAAACATTACCAGTATTTTCATCATTTCACAGCTTTCCACTGGAAACCTCCGTGTTGAATTCGACAGTAAATGTAGTAAGAATCTATTTACGTGTACTTGAGATATTTATTACACGTTCTTAATCATTTCTGGGAACTCTCATTGTGTATTTTAACAGTTTTACCACAATTAGACAGTTTGCTTAGAAGTATTTACTGGAACCGCCACCATTTTAACTGATTCACACAAAAAAAACGCCAAAGCCAATCCTCCTAAATTGTAAACACAAAAACTATTCTCGTGATTCAAAGGCTTTAGACACCAATTCTTAGCTCTGTAAACATGAACTCTTAATATTTGAAAGCACAGTCCCGTGAAAACGCCACCAGAAGTACCCGTACTTGTAAACATTACCAGTATTTTCGTCATTTCACAGCTTTCCACTGGAAACCTCCGTGTTGAATTCGACAGTAAATGTAGTAAGAATCCATTTACGTGTACTTGAGGGGTTTATTAAACGTTCTTAATCATTTCTGGGAACTCTCATTGTGTATTTTAACAGTTTTACCACAATTAGACAGTTTGCTTAGAAGTATTTACTGGAACCACCACCATTTTAACTGATTCACACAAAAAAAACGCCAAAGCCAATCCTCCTAAATTGTAAACACAAAAACTATTCTCGTGATTCAAAGGCTTTAGACACCAATTCTGAGCTCTGTAAACATGAACTCGTAATAATTGAAAGCACAGTCCCGTGAAAACGCCACCCGAAGTACCCGGACTTGTAAACATTACCAGTATTTTCGTCATTTCACAGCTTTCCACTGGAAACCTCCGTGATTGAATTCGACAGTAAATGTAGTAAGAATCTATTTACGTGTACTTGAGGGGTTTATTAAACGTTCTTAATCATTTCTGGGAACTCTCATTGTGTATTTTAACAGTTTTACCACAATTAGACAGTTTGCTTAGAAGTATTTACTGGAACCGCCGCCATTTTAACTGATTCACACAAAAAAAACGCCAAAGCCAATCCTCCTAAATTGTAAACATAAAAACTATTCTCGTCATTCCAAGGCTTTAGACACCAATTCTGAGCTCTGTAAACATGAACTCTTAATATTTGAAAGCACAGTCCCGTGAAAACGCCACCAGAAGTACCCGGACTTGTAAACATTACCAGTATTTTCGTCATTTCACACCTTTCCACTGGAAATCTCCGTGATTGAATTCGACAGTAAATGTAGCAAGAATCTATTTACGTGTACTTGAGATGTTTATTACACGTTCTTAATTATTTCTGGGAACTCTCATTGTGTATTTTAACAGTTTTACCACAATTAGACAGTTTGCTTAGAAGTATTTACTGGAACCACCACCATTTTGACTGATTCACACAAAAAAAACGCCAAAGCCAATCCTCCTAAATTGTAAACACAAAAACTATTCTCGTGATTCAAAGGCTTTAGACACCAATTCTTAGCTCTGTAAACATGAACTCTTAATATTTGAAAGCACAGTCCCGTGAAAACGCCACCAGAAGTACCCGTACTTGTAAACATTACCAGTATTTTCATCATTTCACAGCTTTCCACTGGAAACCTCCGTGTTGAATTCGACAGTAAATGTAGTAAGAATCTATTTACGTGTACTTGAGATGTTTATTACACGTTCTTAATCATTTCTGGGAACTCTCATTGTGTATTTTAACAGTTTTACCACAATTAGACAGTTTGCTTAGAAGTATTTACTGGAACCGCCACCATTTTAACTGATTCACACAAAAAAAACGCCAAAGCCAATCCTCCTAAATTGTAAACACAAAAACTATTCTCGTGATTCAAAGGCTTTAGACACCAATTCTTAGCTCTGTAAACATGAACTCTTAATATTTGAAAGCACAGTCCCGTGAAAACGCCACCAGAAGTACCCGTACTTGTAAACATTACCAGTATTTTCGTCATTTCACAGCTTTCCACTGGAAACCTCCGTGTTGAATTCGACAGTAAATGTAGTAAGAATCTATTTACGTGTACTTGAGGGGTTTATTAAACGTTCTTAATCATTTCTGGGAACTCTCATTGTGTATTTTAACAGTTTTACCACAATTAGACAGTTTGCTTAGAAGTATTTACTGGAACCACCACCATTTTAACTGATTCACACAAAAAAAACGCCAAAGCCAATCCTCCTAAATTGTAAACACAAAAACTATTCTCGTGATTCAAAGGCTTTAGACACGAATTCTGAGCTCTGTAAACATGAACTCGTAATAATTGAAAGCACAGTCCCGTGAAAACGCCACCCGAAGTACCCGGACTTGTAAACATTACCAGTATTTTCGTCATTTCACAGCTTTCCACTGGAAACCTCCGTGATTGAATTCGACAGTAAATGTAGTAAGAATCTATTTACGTGTACTTGAGGGGTTTATTAAACGTTCTTAATCATTTCTGGGAACTCTCATTGTGTATTTTAACAGTTTTACCACAATTAGACAGTTTGCTTAGAAGTATTTACTGGAACCGCCACCATTTTAACTGATTCACACAAAAAAAACGCCAAAGCCAATCCTCCTAAATTGTAAACACAAAAACTATTCTCGTGATTCAAAGGCTTTAGACACCAATTCTTAGCTCTGTAAACATGAACTCTTAATATTTGAAAGCACAGTCCCGTGAAAACGCCACCAGAAGTACCCGTACTTGTAAACATTACCAGTATTTTCGTCATTTCACAGCTTTCCACTGGAAACCTCCGTGTTGAATTCGACAGTAAATGTAGTAAGAATCTATTTACGTGTACTTGAGGGGTTTATTAAACGTTCTTAATCATTTCTGGGAACTCTCATTGTGTATTTTAACAGTTTTACCACAATTAGACAGTTTGCTTAGAAGTATTTAGTGGAACTGCCACCATTTTAACTGATTCACACAAAAAAAACGCCAAAGCCAATCCTCCTAAATTGTAAACACAAAAACTATTCTCGTGATTCAAAGGCTTTAGACACCAATTCTGAGCTCTGTAAACATGAACTCGTAATAATTGAAAGCACAGTCCCGTGAAAACGCCACCCGAAGTACCCGGACTTGTAAACATTACCAGTATTTTCGTCATTTCACAGCTTTCCACTGGAAACCTCCGTGATTGAATTCGACAGTAAATGTAGTAAGAATCTATTTACGTGTACTTGAGGGGTTTATTAAACGTTCTTAATCATTTCTGGGAACTCTCATTGTGTATTTTAACAGTTTTACCACAATTAGACAGTTTGCTTAGAAGTATTTACTGGAACCGCCGCCATTTTAACTGATTCACACAAAAAAAACGCCAAAGCCAATCCTCCTAAATTGTAAACATAAAAACTATTCTCGTCATTCCAAGGCTTTAGACACCAATTCTGAGCTCTGTAAACATGAACTCTTAATATTTGAAAGCACAGTCCCGTGAAAACGCCACCAGAAGTACCCGGACTTGTAAACATTACCAGTATTTTCGTCATTTCACACCTTTCCACTGGAAATCTCCGTGATTGAATTCGACAGTAAATGTAGCAAGAATCTATTTACGTGTACTTGAGATGTTTATTACACGTTCTTAATTATTTCTGGGAACTCTCATTGTGTATTTTAACAGTTTTACCACAATTAGACAGTTTGCTTAGAAGTATTTACTGGAACCGCCACCATTTTGACTGATTCACACAAAAAAAACGCCAAAGCCAATCCTCCTAAATTGTAAACACAAAAACTATTCTCGTGATTCAAAGGCTTTAGACACCAATTCTTAGCTCTGTAAACATGAACTCTTAATATTTGAAAGCACAGTCCCGTGAAAACGCCACCAGAAGTACCCGTACTTGTAAACATTACCAGTATTTTCGTCATTTCACAGCTTTCCACTGGAAACCTCCGTGTTTAATTCGACAGTAAATGTAGTAAGAATCTATTTACGTGTACTTGAGGGGTTTATTACACGTTGTTAATCATTTCTGGGAACTCTCATTGTGTATTTTAACAGTTTTACCACAATTAGACAGTTTGCTTAGAAGTATTTACTGGAACCGCCACCATTTTAACTGATTCACACAAAAAAAAACGCCAAAGCCAATCCTCCTAAATTGTAAACACAAAAACTATTCTCGTGATTCAAAGGCTTTAGACACCAATTCTGAGCTCTGTAAACATGAACTCGTAATAATTGAAAGCACAGTCCCGTGAAAACGCCACCCGAAGTACCCGGACTTGTAAACATTACCAGTATTTTCGTCATTTCACAGCTTTCCACTGGAAACCTCCGTGTTGAATTCGACAGTAAATGTAGTAAGAATCTATTTACGGGTACTTGAGGGGTTTATTAAACGTTCTTAATCATTCCTGGGAACTCTCATTGTGTATTTTAACAGTTTTACCACAATTAGACAGTTTGCTTAGAAGTATTTACTGGAACCGCCACCATTTTAACTGATTCACACAAAAAAAACGCCAAAGCCAATCCTCCTAAATTGTAAACACAAAAACTATTCTCGTGATTCAAATGCTTTAGACACCAATTCTTAGCTCTGTAAACATGAACTCTTAATATTTGAAAGCACAGTCCCGTGAAAACGCCACCAGAAGTACCCGTACTTGTAAACATTACCAGTATTTTCGTCATTTCACAGCTTTCCACTGGAAACCTCCGTGTTGAATTCGACAGTAAATGTAGTAAGAATCTATTTACGGGTACTTGAGGGGTTTATTAAACGTTCTTAATCATTCCTGGGAACTCTCATTGTGTATTTTAACAGTTTTACCACAATTAGACAGTTTGCTTAGAAGTATTTACTGGAACCGCCACCATTTTAACTGATTCACACAAAAAAAACGCCAAAGCCAATCCTCCTAAATTGTAAACACAAAAACTATTCTCGTGATTCAAAGGCTTTAGACACCAATTCTTAGCTCTGTAAACATGAACTCTTAATATTTGAAAGCACAGTCCCGTGAAAACGCCACCCGAAGTACCCGTACTTGTAAACATTACCAGTATTTTCATCATTTCACAGCTTTCCACTGGAAACCTCCGTGTTGAATTCGACAGTAAATGTAGTAAGAATCTATTTACGTGTACTTGAGATGTTTATTACACGTTCTTAATCATTTCTGGGAACTCTCATTGTGTATTTTAACAGTTTTACCACAATTAGACAGTTTGCTTAGAAGTATTTACTGGAACCGCCACCATTTTAACTGATTCACACAAAAAAAACGCCAAAGCCAATCCTCCTAAATTGTAAACACAAAAACTATTCTCGTGATTCAAAGGCTTTAGACACCAATTCTTAGCTCTGTAAACATGAACTCTTAATATTTGAAAGCACAGTCCCGTGAAAACGCCACCAGAAGTACCCGTACTTGTAAACATTACCAGTATTTTCGTCATTTCACAGCTTTCCACTGGAAACCTCCGTGTTGAATTCGACAGTAAATGTAGTAAGAATCTATTTACGTGTACTTGAGGGGTTTATTAAACGTTCTTAATCATTTCTGGGAACTCTCATTGTGTATTTTAACAGTTTTACCACAATTAGACAGTTTGCTTAGAAGTATTTAGTGGAACCGCCACCATTTTAACTGATTCACACAAAAAAAACGCCAAAGCCAATCCTCCTAAATTGTAAACACAAAAACTATTCTCGTGATTCAAAGGCTTTAGACACCAATTCTGAGCTCTGTAAACATGAACTCGTAATAATTGAAAGCACAGTCCCGTGAAAACGCCACCCGAAGTACCCGGACTTGTAAACATTACCAGTATTTTCGTCATTTCACAGCTTTCCACTGGAAACCTCCGTGATTGAATTCGACAGTAAATGTAGTAAGAATCTATTTACGTGTACTTGAGGGGTTTATTAAACGTTCTTAATCATTTCTGGGAACTCTCATTGTGTATTTTAACAGTTTTACCACAATTAGACAGTTTGCTTAGAAGTATTTACTGGAACCGCCACCATTTTAACTGATTCACACAAAAAAAACGCCAAAGCCAATCCTCCTAAATTGTAAACACAAAAACTATTCTCGTGATTCAAAGGCTTTAGACACCAATTCTGAGCTCTGTAAACATGAACTCTTAATATTTGAAAGCACAGTCCCGTGAAAACGCCACCAGAAGTACCCGTACTTGTAAACATTACCAGTATTTTCGTCATTTCACAGCTTT
This sequence comes from Myotis daubentonii, assembly GCF_963259705.1. Taxonomy (NCBI): domain Eukaryota; kingdom Metazoa; phylum Chordata; class Mammalia; order Chiroptera; family Vespertilionidae; genus Myotis; species Myotis daubentonii. The sequence continues at coordinate 3,180,306 of NC_081851.1, forward strand.
CCACTGGAAACCTCCGTGTTGAATTCGACAGTAAATGTAGTAAGAATCTATTTACGTGTACTTGAGGGGTTTATTAAACGTTCTTAATCATTTCTGGGAACTCTCATTGTGTATTTTAACAGTTTTACCACAATTAGACAGTTTGCTTAGAAGTATTTACTGGAACCACCACCATTTTAACTGATTCACACAAAAAAAACGCCAAAGCCAATCCTCCTAAATTGTAAACACAAAAACTATTCTCGTGATTCAAAGGCTTTAGACACCAATTCTGAGCTCTGTAAACATGAACTCGTAATAATTGAAAGCACAGTCCCGTGAAAACGCCACCCGAAGTACCCGGACTTGTAAACATTACCAGTATTTTCGTCATTTCACAGCTTTCCACTGGAAACCTCCGTGTTGAATTCGACAGTAAATGTAGTAAGAATCTATTTACGTGTACTTGAGGGGTTTATTAAACGTTCTTAATCATTTCTGGGAACTCTCATTGTGTATTTTAACAGTTTTACCACAATTAGACAGTTTGCTTAGAAGTATTTACTGGAACCGCCACCATTTTAACTGATTCACACAAAAAAAACGCCAAAGCCAATCCTCCTAAATTGTAAACACAAAAACTATTCTCGTGATTCAAAGGCTTTAGACACCAATTCTGAGCTCTGTAAACATGAACTCGTAATAATTGAAAGCACAGTCCCGTGAAAACGCCACCCGAAGTACCCGGACTTGTAAACATTACCAGTATTTTCGTCATTTCACAGCTTTCCACTGGAAACCTCCGTGATTGAATTCGACAGTAAATGTAGTAAGAATCTATTTACGTGTACTTGAGGGGTTTATTAAACGTTCTTAATCATTTCTGGGAACTCTCATTGTGTATTTTAACAGTTTTACCACAATTAGACAGTTTGCTTAGAAGTATTTACTGGAACCGCCGCCATTTTAACTGATTCACACAAAAAAAACGCCAAAGCCAATCCTCCTAAATTGTAAACATAAAAACTATTCTCGTCATTCCAAGGCTTTAGACACCAATTCTGAGCTCTGTAAACATGAACTCTTAATATTTGAAAGCACAGTCCCGTGAAAACGCCACCAGAAGTACCCGGACTTGTAAACATTACCAGTATTTTCGTCATTTCACACCTTTCCACTGGAAATCTCCGTGATTGAATTCGACAGTAAATGTAGCAAGAATCTATTTACGTGTACTTGAGATGTTTATTACACGTTCTTAATTATTTCTGGGAACTCTCATTGTGTATTTTAACAGTTTTACCACAATTAGACAGTTTGCTTAGAAGTATTTACTGGAACCGCCACCATTTTGACTGATTCACACAAAAAAAACGCCAAAGCCAATCCTCCTAAATTGTAAACACAAAAACTATTCTCGTGATTCAAAGGCTTTAGACACCAATTCTTAGCTCTGTAAACATGAACTCTTAATATTTGAAAGCACAGTCCCGTGAAAACGCCACCAGAAGTACCCGTACTTGTAAACATTACCAGTATTTTCGTCATTTCACAGCTTTCCACTGGAAACCTCCGTGTTTAATTCGACAGTAAATGTAGTAAGAATCTATTTACGTGTACTTGAGGGGTTTATTACACGTTGTTAATCATTTCTGGGAACTCTCATTGTGTATTTTAACAGTTTTACCACAATTAGACAGTTTGCTTAGAAGTATTTACTGGAACCGCCACCATTTTAACTGATTCACACAAAAAAAAACGCCAAAGCCAATCCTCCTAAATTGTAAACACAAAAACTATTCTCGTGATTCAAAGGCTTTAGACACCAATTCTGAGCTCTGTAAACATGAACTCGTAATAATTGAAAGCACAGTCCCGTGAAAACGCCACCCGAAGTACCCGGACTTGTAAACATTACCAGTATTTTCGTCATTTCACAGCTTTCCACTGGAAACCTCCGTGTTGAATTCGACAGTAAATGTAGTAAGAATCTATTTACGGGTACTTGAGGGGTTTATTAAACGTTCTTAATCATTCCTGGGAACTCTCATTGTGTATTTTAACAGTTTTACCACAATTAGACAGTTTGCTTAGAAGTATTTACTGGAACCGCCACCATTTTAACTGATTCACACAAAAAAAACGCCAAAGCCAATCCTCCTAAATTGTAAACACAAAAACTATTCTCGTGATTCAAATGCTTTAGACACCAATTCTTAGCTCTGTAAACATGAACTCTTAATATTTGAAAGCACAGTCCCGTGAAAACGCCACCAGAAGTACCCGTACTTGTAAACATTACCAGTATTTTCGTCATTTCACAGCTTTCCACTGGAAACCTCCGTGTTGAATTCGACAGTAAATGTAGTAAGAATCTATTTACGGGTACTTGAGGGGTTTATTAAACGTTCTTAATCATTCCTGGGAACTCTCATTGTGTATTTTAACAGTTTTACCACAATTAGACAGTTTGCTTAGAAGTATTTACTGGAACCGCCACCATTTTAACTGATTCACACAAAAAAAACGCCAAAGCCAATCCTCCTAAATTGTAAACACAAAAACTATTCTCGTGATTCAAAGGCTTTAGACACCAATTCTTAGCTCTGTAAACATGAACTCTTAATATTTGAAAGCACAGTCCCGTGAAAACGCCACCAGAAGTACCCGTACTTGTAAACATTACCAGTATTTTCATCATTTCACAGCTTTCCACTGGAAACCTCCGTGTTGAATTCGACAGTAAATGTAGTAAGAATCTATTTACGTGTACTTGAGATGTTTATTACACGTTCTTAATCATTTCTGGGAACTCTCATTGTGTATTTTAACAGTTTTACCACAATTAGACAGTTTGCTTAGAAGTATTTACTGGAACCGCCACCATTTTAACTGATTCACACAAAAAAAACGCCAAAGCCAATCCTCCTAAATTGTAAACACAAAAACTATTCTCGTGATTCAAAGGCTTTAGACACCAATTCTTAGCTCTGTAAACATGAACTCTTAATATTTGAAAGCACAGTCCCGTGAAAACGCCACCAGAAGTACCCGTACTTGTAAACATTACCAGTATTTTCGTCATTTCACAGCTTTCCACTGGAAACCTCCGTGTTGAATTCGACAGTAAATGTAGTAAGAATCTATTTACGTGTACTTGAGGGGTTTATTAAACGTTCTTAATCATTTCTGGGAACTCTCATTGTGTATTTTAACAGTTTTACCACAATTAGACAGTTTGCTTAGAAGTATTTAGTGGAACCGCCACCATTTTAACTGATTCACACAAAAAAAACGCCAAAGCCAATCCTCCTAAATTGTAAACACAAAAACTATTCTCGTGATTCAAAGGCTTTAGACACCAATTCTGAGCTCTGTAAACATGAACTCGTAATAATTGAAAGCACAGTCCCGTGAAAACGCCACCCGAAGTACCCGGACTTGTAAACATTACCAGTATTTTCGTCATTTCACAGCTTTCCACTGGAAACCTCCGTGATTGAATTCGACAGTAAATGTAGTAAGAATCTATTTACGTGTACTTGAGGGGTTTATTAAACGTTCTTAATCATTTCTGGGAACTCTCATTGTGTATTTTAACAGTTTTACCACAATTAGACAGTTTGCTTAGAAGTATTTACTGGAACCGCCACCATTTTAACTGATTCACACAAAAAAAAACGCCAAAGCCAATCCTCCTAAATTGTAAACACAAAAACTATTCTCGTGATTCAAAGGCTTTAGACACCAATTCTTAGCTCTGTAAACATGAACTCTTAATATTTGAAAGCACAGTCCCGTGAAAACGCCACCAGAAGTACCCGTACTTGTAAACATTACCAGTATTTTCGTCATTTCACAGCTTTCCACTGGAAACCTCCGTGTTGAATTCGACAGTAAATGTAGTAAGAATCTATTTACGTGTACTTGAGGGGTTTATTAAACGTTCTTAATCATTTCTGGGAACTCTCATTGTGTATTTTAACAGTTTTACCACAATTAGACAGTTTGCTTAGAAGTATTTACTGGAACCACCACCATTTTAACTGATTCACACAAAAAAAACGCCAAAGCCAATCCTCCTAAATTGTAAACACAAAAACTATTCTCGTGATTCAAAGGCTTTAGACACCAATTCTGAGCTCTGTAAACATGAACTCGTAATAATTGAAAGCACAGTCCCGTGAAAACGCCACCCGAAGTACCCGGACTTGTAAACATTACCAGTATTTTCGTCATTTCACAGCTTTCCACTGGAAACCTCCGTGATTGAATTCGACAGTAAATGTAGTAAGAATCTATTTACGTGTACTTGAGGGGTTTATTAAACGTTCTTAATCATTTCTGGGAACTCTCATTGTGTATTTTAACAGTTTTACCACAATTAGACAGTTTGCTTAGAAGTATTTACTGGAACCGCCGCCATTTTAACTGATTCACACAAAAAAAACGCCAAAGCCAATCCTCCTAAATTGTAAACATAAAAACTATTCTCGTCATTCCAAGGCTTTAGACACCAATTCTGAGCTCTGTAAACATGAACTCTTAATATTTGAAAGCACAGTCCCGTGAAAACGCCACCAGAAGTACCCGGACTTGTAAACATTACCAGTATTTTCGTCATTTCACACCTTTCCACTGGAAATCTCCGTGATTGAATTCGACAGTAAATGTAGCAAGAATCTATTTACGTGTACTTGAGATGTTTATTACACGTTCTTAATTATTTCTGGGAACTCTCATTGTGTATTTTAACAGTTTTACCACAATTAGACAGTTTGCTTAGAAGTATTTACTGGAACCACCACCATTTTGACTGATTCACACAAAAAAAACGCCAAAGCCAATCCTCCTAAATTGTAAACACAAAAACTATTCTCGTGATTCAAAGGCTTTAGACACCAATTCTGAGCTCTGTAAACATGAACTCTTAATATTTGAAAGCACAGTCCCGTGAAAACGCCACCAGAAGTACCCGTACTTGTAAACATTACCAGTATTTTCGTCATTTCACAGCTTTCCACTGGAAACCTCCGTGTTGAATTCGACAGTAAATGTAGTAAGAATCTATTTACGTGTACTTGAGGGGTTTATTACACGTTGTTAATCATTTCTGGGAACTCTCATTGTGTATTTTAACAGTTTTACCACAATTAGACAGTTTGCTTAGAAGTATTTACTGGAACCGCCACCATTTTAACTGATTCACACAAAAAAAAACGCCAAAGCCAATCCTCCTAAATTGTAAACACAAAAACTATTCTCGTGATTCAAAGGCTTTAGACACCAATTCTGAGCTCTGTAAACATGAACTCTTAATATTTGAAAGCACAGTCCCGTGAAAACGCCACCAGAAGTACCCGGACTTGTAAACATTACCAGTATTTTCGTCATTTCACACCTTTCCACTGGAAATCTCCGTGATTGAATTCGACAGTAAATGTAGCAAGAATCTATTTACGTGTACTTGAGATGTTTATTACACGTTCTTAATTATTTCTGGGAACTCTCATTGTGTATTTTAACAGTTTTACCACAATTAGACAGTTTGCTTAGAAGTATTTACTGGAACCGCCACCATTTTAACTGATTCACACAAAAAAAACGCCAAAGCCAATCCTCCTAAATTGTAAACACAAAAACTATTCTCGTGATTCAAAGGCTTTAGACACCAATTCTTAGCTCTGTAAACATGAACTCTTAATATTTGAAAGCACAGTCCCGTGAAAACGCCACCAGAAGTACCCGTACTTGTAAACATTACCAGTATTTTCATCATTTCACAGCTTTCCACTGGAAACCTCCGTGTTGAATTCGACAGTAAATGTAGTAAGAATCTATTTACGTGTACTTGAGATGTTTATTACACGTTCTTAATCATTTCTGGGAACTCTCATTGTGTATTTTAACAGTTTTACCACAATTAGACAGTTTGCTTAGAAGTATTTACTGGAACCGCCACCATTTTAACTGATTCACACAAAAAAAACGCCAAAGCCAATCCTCCTAAATTGTAAACACAAAAACTATTCTCGTGATTCAAAGGCTTTAGACACCAATTCTTAGCTCTGTAAACATGAACTCTTAATATTTGAAAGCACAGTCCCGTGAAAACGCCACCAGAAGTACCCGTACTTGTAAACATTACCAGTATTTTCGTCATTTCACAGCTTTCCACTGGAAACCTCCGTGTTGAATTCGACAGTAAATGTAGTAAGAATCTATTTACGTGTACTTGAGGGGTTTATTAAACGTTCTTAATCATTTCTGGGAACTCTCATTGTGTATTTTAACAGTTTTACCACAATTAGACAGTTTGCTTAGAAGTATTTAGTGGAACCGCCACCATTTTAACTGATTCACACAAAAAAAACGCCAAAGCCAATCCTCCTAAATTGTAAACACAAAAACTATTCTCGTGATTCAAAGGCTTTAGACAGCAATTCTGAGCTCTGTAAACATGAACTCGTAATAATTGAAAGCACAGTCCCGTGAAAACGCCACCCGAAGTACCCGTACTTGTAAACATTACCAGTATTTTCGTCATTTCACAGGTTTCCACTGGAAACCTCCGTGTTGAATTCGACAGTAAATGTAGTAAGAATCTATTTACGTGTACTTGAGGGGTTTATTAAACGTTCTTAATCATTTCTGGGAACTCTCATTGTGTATTTTAACAGTTTTACCACAATTAGACAGTTTGCTTAGAAGTATTTACTGGAACCACCACCATTTTAACTGATTCACACAAAAAAAACGCCAAAGCCAATCCTCCTAAATTGTAAACACAAAAACTATTCTCGTGATTCAAAGGCTTTAGACACCAATTCTGAGCTCTGTAAACATGAACTCGTAATAATTGAAAGCACAGTCCCGTGAAAACGCCACCGAAGTACCCGGACTTGTAAACATTACCAGTATTTTCGTCATTTCACAGCTTTCCACTGGAAACCTCCGTGATTGAATTCGACAGTAAATGTAGTAAGAATCTATTTACGTGTACTTGAGGGGTTTATTAAACGTTCTTAATCATTTCTGGGAACTCTCATTGTGTATTTTAACAGTTTTACCACAATTAGACAGTTTGCTTAGAAGTATTTACTGGAACCGCCGCCATTTTAACTGATTCACACAAAAAAAACGCCAAAGCCAATCCTCCTAAATTGTAAACATAAAAACTATTCTCGTCATTCCAAGGCTTTAGACACCAATTCTGAGCTCTGTAAACATGAACTCTTAATATTTGAAAGCACAGTCCCGTGAAAACGCCACCAGAAGTACCCGGACTTGTAAACATTACCAGTATTTTCGTCATTTCACACCTTTCCACTGGAAATCTCCGTGATTGAATTCGACAGTAAATGTAGCAAGAATCTATTTACGTGTACTTGAGATGTTTATTACACGTTCTTAATTATTTCTGGGAACTCTCATTGTGTATTTTAACAGTTTTACCACAATTAGACAGTTTGCTTAGAAGTATTTACTGGAACCACCACCATTTTGACTGATTCACACAAAAAAAACGCCAAAGCCAATCCTCCTAAATTGTAAACACAAAAACTATTCTCGTGATTCAAAGGCTTTAGACACCAATTCTGAGCTCTGTAAACATGAACTCTTAATATTTGAAAGCACAGTCCCGTGAAAACGCCACCAGAAGTACCCGTACTTGTAAACATTACCAGTATTTTCGTCATTTCACAGCTTTCCACTGGAAACCTCCGTGTTGAATTCGACAGTAAATGTAGTAAGAATCTATTTACGTGTACTTGAGGGGTTTATTACACGTTGTTAATCATTTCTGGGAACTCTCATTGTGTATTTTAACAGTTTTACCACAATTAGACAGTTTGCTTAGAAGTATTTACTGGAACCGCCACCATTTTAACTGATTCACACAAAAAAAAACGCCAAAGCCAATCCTCCTAAATTGTAAACACAAAAACTATTCTCGTGATTCAAAGGCTTTAGACACCAATTCTGAGCTCTGTAAACATGAACTCTTAATATTTGAAAGCACAGTCCCGTGAAAACGCCACCAGAAGTACCCGGACTTGTAAACATTACCAGTATTTTCGTCATTTCACACCTTTCCACTGGAAATCTCCGTGATTGAATTCGACAGTAAATGTAGCAAGAATCTATTTACGTGTACTTGAGATGTTTATTACACGTTCTTAATTATTTCTGGGAACTCTCATTGTGTATTTTAACAGTTTTACCACAATTAGACAGTTTGCTTAGAAGTATTTACTGGAACCGCCACCATTTTAACTGATTCACACAAAAAAAACGCCAAAGCCAATCCTCCTAAATTGTAAACACAAAAACTATTCTCGTGATTCAAAGGCTTTAGACACCAATTCTTAGCTCTGTAAACATGAACTCTTAATATTTGAAAGCACAGTCCCGTGAAAACGCCACCAGAAGTACCCGTACTTGTAAACATTACCAGTATTTTCATCATTTCACAGCTTTCCACTGGAAACCTCCGTGTTGAATTCGACAGTAAATGTAGTAAGAATCTATTTACGTGTACTTGAGATGTTTATTACACGTTCTTAATCATTTCTGGGAACTCTCATTGTGTATTTTAACAGTTTTACCACAATTAGACAGTTTGCTTAGAAGTATTTACTGGAACCGCCACCATTTTAACTGATTCACACAAAAAAAACGCCAAAGCCAATCCTCCTAAATTGTAAACACAAAAACTATTCTCGTGATTCAAAGGCTTTAGACACCAATTCTTAGCTCTGTAAACATGAACTCTTAATATTTGAAAGCACAGTCCCGTGAAAACGCCACCAGAAGTACCCGTACTTGTAAACATTACCAGTATTTTCGTCATTTCACAGCTTTCCACTGGAAACCTCCGTGTTGAATTCGACAGTAAATGTAGTAAGAATCTATTTACGTGTACTTGAGGGGTTTATTAAACGTTCTTAATCATTTCTGGGAACTCTCATTGTGTATTTTAACAGTTTTACCACAATTAGACAGTTTGCTTAGAAGTATTTAGTGGAACCGCCACCATTTTAACTGATTCACACAAAAAAAACGCCAAAGCCAATCCTCCTAAATTGTAAACACAAAAACTATTCTCGTGATTCAAAGGCTTTAGACACCAATTCTGAGCTCTGTAAACATGAACTCGTAATAATTGAAAGCACAGTCCCGTGAAAACGCCACCCGAAGTACCCGTACTTGTAAACATTACCAGTATTTTCGTCATTTCACAGGTTTCCACTGGAAACCTCCGTGTTGAATTCGACAGTAAATGTAGTAAGAATCTATTTACGTGTACTTGAGGGGTTTATTAAACGTTCTTAATCATTTCTGGGAACTCTCATTGTGTATTTTAACAGTTTTACCACAATTAGACAGTTTGCTTAGAAGTATTTACTGGAACCACCACCATTTTAACTGATTCACACAAAAAAAACGCCAAAGCCAATCCTCCTAAATTGTAAACACAAAAACTATTCTCGTGATTCAAAGGCTTTAGACACCAATTCTGAGCTCTGTAAACATGAACTCGTAATAATTGAAAGCACAGTCCCGTGAAAACGCCACCGAAGTACCCGGACTTGTAAACATTACCAGTATTTTCGTCATTTCACAGCTTTCCACTGGAAACCTCCGTGATTGAATTCGACAGTAAATGTAGTAAGAATCTATTTACGTGTACTTGAGGGGTTTATTAAACGTTCTTAATCATTTCTGGGAACTCTCATTGTGTATTTTAACAGTTTTACCACAATTAGACAGTTTGCTTAGAAGTATTTACTGGAACCGCCGCCATTTTAACTGATTCACACAAAAAAAACGCCAAAGCCAATCCTCCTAAATTGTAAACATAAAAACTATTCTCGTCATTCCAAGGCTTTAGACACCAATTCTGAGCTCTGTAAACATGAACTCTTAATATTTGAAAGCACAGTCCCGTGAAAACGCCACCAGAAGTACCCGGACTTGTAAACATTACCAGTATTTTCGTCATTTCACACCTTTCCACTGGAAATCTCCGTGATTGAATTCGACAGTAAATGTAGCAAGAATCTATTTACGTGTACTTGAGATGTTTATTACACGTTCTTAATTATTTCTGGGAACTCTCATTGTGTATTTTAACAGTTTTACCACAATTAGACAGTTTGCTTAGAAGTATTTACTGGAACCACCACCATTTTGACTGATTCACACAAAAAAAACGCCAAAGCCAATCCTCCTAAATTGTAAACACAAAAACTATTCTCGTGATTCAAAGGCTTTAGACACCAATTCTTAGCTCTGTAAACATGAACTCTTAATATTTGAAAGCACAGTCCCGTGAAAACGCCACCAGAAGTACCCGTACTTGTAAACATTACCAGTATTTTCGTCATTTCACAGCTTTCCACTGGAAACCTCCGTGTTTAATTCGACAGTAAATGTAGTAAGAATCTATTTACGTGTACTTGAGGGGTTTATTACACGTTGTTAATCATTTCTGGGAACTCTCATTGTGTATTTTAACAGTTTTACCACAATTAGACAGTTTGCTTAGAAGTATTTACTGGAACCGCCACCATTTTAACTGATTCACACACAAAAAAACGCCAAAGCCAATCCTCCTAAATTGTAAACACAAAAACTATTCTCGTGATTCAAAGGCTTTAGACACCAATTCTGAGCTCTGTAAACATGAACTCGTAATAATTGAAAGCACAGTCCCGTGAAAACGCCACCCGAAGTACCCGGACTTGTAAACATTACCAGTATTTTCGTCATTTCACAGCTTTCCACTGGAAACCTCCGTGTTGAATTCGACAGTAAATGTAGTAAGAATCTATTTACGGGTACTTGAGGGGTTTATTAAACGTTCTTAATCATTCCTGGGAACTCTCATTGTGTATTTTAACAGTTTTACCACAATTAGACAGTTTGCTTAGAAGTATTTACTGGAACCGCCACCATTTTAACTGATTCACACAAAAAAAACGCCAAAGCCAATCCTCCTAAATTGTAAACACAAAAACTATTCTCGTGATTCAAAGGTTTTAGACACCAATTCTTAGCTCTGTAAACATGAACTCTTAATATTTGAAAGCACAGTCCCGTGAAAACGCCACCAGAAGTACCCGTACTTGTAAACATTACCAGTATTTTCGTCATTTCACAGCTTTCCACTGGAAACCTCCGTGTTGAATTCGACAGTAAATGTAGTAAGAATCTATTTACGTGTACTTGAGGGGTTTATTAAACGTTCTTAATCATTTCTGGGAACTCTCATTGTGTATTTTAACAGTTTTACCACAATTAGACAGTTTGCTTAGAAGTATTTAGTGGAACCGCCACCATTTTAACTGATTCACACAAAAAAAACGCCAAAGCCAATCCTCCTAAATTGTAAACACAAAAACTATTCTCGTGATTCAAAGGCTTTAGACACCAATTCTGAGCTCTGTAAACATGAACTCGTAATAATTGAAAGCACAGTCCCGTGAAAACGCCACCCGAAGTACCCGGACTTGTAAACATTACCAGTATTTTCGTCATTTCACAGCTTTCCACTGGAAACCTCCGTGATTGAATTCGACAGTAAATGTAGTAAGAATCTATTTACGTGTACTTGAGGGGTTTATTAAACGTTCTTAATCATTTCTGGGAACTCTCATTGTGTATTTTAACAGTTTTACCACAATTAGACAGTTTGCTTAGAAGTATTTACTGGAACCGCCACCATTTTAACTGATTCACACAAAAAAAAACGCCAAAGCCAATCCTCCTAAATTGTAAACACAAAAACTATTCTCGTGATTCAAAGGCTTTAGACACCAATTCTTAGCTCTGTAAACATGAACTCTTAATATTTGAAAGCACAGTCCCGTGAAAACGCCACCAGAAGTACCCGTACTTGTAAACATTACCAGTATTTTCGTCATTTCACAGCTTTCCACTGGAAACCTCCGTGTTGAATTCGACAGTAAATGTAGTAAGAATCTATTTACGTGTACTTGAGGGGTTTATTAAACGTTCTTAATCATTTCTGGGAACTCTCATTGTGTATTTTAACAGTTTTACCACAATTAGACAGTTTGCTTAGAAGTATTTACTGGAACCAACACCATTTTAACTGATTCACACAAAAAAAACGCCAAAGCCAATCCTCCTAAATTGTAAACACAAAAACTATTCTCGTGATTCAAAGGCTTTAGACACCAATTCTGAGCTCTGTAAACATGAACTCGTAATAATTGAAAGCACAGTCCCGTGAAAACGCCACCCGAAGTACCCGGACTTGTAAACATTACCAGTATTTTCGTCATTTCACAGCTTTCCACTGGAAACCTCTGTGATTGAATTCGACAGTAAATGTAGTAAGAATCTATTTACGTGTACTTGAGGGGTTTATTAAACGTTCTTAATCATTTCTGGGAACTCTCATTGTGTATTTTAACAGTTTTACCACAATTAGACAGTTTGCTTAGAAGTATTTACTGGAACCACCACCATTTTGACTGATTCACACAAAAAAAACGCCAAAGCCAATCCTCCTAAATTGTAAACACAAAAACTATTCTCGTGATTCAAAGGCTTTAGACACCAATTCTTAGCTCTGTAAACATGAACTCTTAATATTTGAAAGCACAGTCCCGTGAAAACGCCACCAGAAGTACCCGTACTTGTAAACATTACCAGTATTTTCGTCATTTCACAGCTTTCCACTGGAAACCTCCGTGTTTAATTCGACAGTAAATGTAGTAAGAATCTATTTACGTGTACTTGAGGGGTTTATTACACGTTGTTAATCATTTCTGGGAACTCTCATTGTGTATTTTAACAGTTTTACCACAATTAGACAGTTTGCTTAGAAGTATTTACTGGAACCGCCACCATTTTAACTGATTCACACAAAAAAAAACGCCAAAGCCAATCCTCCTAAATTGTAAACACAAAAACTATTCTCGTGATTCAAAGGCTTTAGACACCAATTCTGAGCTCTGTAAACATGAACTCGTAATAATTGAAAGCACAGTCCCGTGAAAACGCCACCCGAAGTACCCGGACTTGTAAACATTACCAGTATTTTCGTCATTACACAGCTTTCCACTGGAAACCTCCGTGTTGAATTCGACAGTAAATGTAGTAAGAATCTATTTACGGGTACTTGAGGGGTTTATTAAACGTTCTTAATCATTCCTGGGAACTCTCATTGTGTATTTTAACAGTTTTACCACAATTAGACAGTTTGCTTAGAAGTATTTACTGGAACCGCCACCATTTTAACTGATTCACACAAAAAAAACGCCAAAGCCAATCCTCCTAAATTGTAAACACAAAAACTATTCTCGTGATTCAAAGGCTTTAGACACCAATTCTTAGCTCTGTAAACATGAACTCTTAATATTTGAAAGCACAGTCCCGTGAAAACGCCACCAGAAGTACCCGTACTTGTAAACATTACCAGTATTTTCATCATTTCACAGCTTTCCACTGGAAACCTCCGTGTTGAATTCGACAGTAAATGTAGTAAGAATCTATTTACGTGTACTTGAGATGTTTATTACACGTTCTTAATCATTTCTGGGAACTCTCATTGTGTATTTTAACAGTTTTACCACAATTAGACAGTTTGCTTAGAAGTATTTACTGGAACCGCCACCATTTTAACTGATTCACACAAAAAAAACGCCAAAGCCAATCCTCCTAAATTGTAAACACAAAAACTATTCTCGTGATTCAAAGGCTTTAGACACCAATTCTTAGCTCTGTAAACATGAACTCTTAATATTTGAAAGCACAGTCCCGTGAAAACGCCACCAGAAGTACCCGTACTTGTAAACATTACCAGTATTTTCGTCATTTCACAGCTTTCCACTGGAAACCTCCGTGTTGAATTCGACAGTAAATGTAGTAAGAATCTATTTACGTGTACTTGAGGGGTTTATTAAACGTTCTTAATCATTTCTGGGAACTCTCATTGTGTATTTTAACAATTTTACCACAATTAGACAGTTTGCTTAGAAGTATTTAGTGGAACTGCCACCATTTTAACTGATTCACACAAAAAAAACGCCAAAGCCAATCCTCCTAAATTGTAAACACAAAAACTATTCTCGTGATTCAAAGGCTTTAGACACCAATTCTGAGCTCTGTAAACATGAACTCATAATAATTGAAAGCACAGTCCCGTGAAAACGCCACCCGAAGTACCCGGACTTGTAAATATTACCAGTATTTTCGTCATTTCACAGCTTTCCACTGGAAACCTCCGTGATTGAATTCGACAGTAAATGTAGTAAGAATCTATTTACGTGTACTTGAGGGGTTTATTAAACGTTCTTAATCATTTCTGGGAACTCTCATTGTGTATTTTAACAGTTTTACCACAATTAGACAGTTTGCTTAGAAGTATTTACTGGAACCGCCACCATTTTAACTGATTCACACAAAAAAAACGCCAAAGCCAATCCTCCTAAATTGTAAACACAAAAACTATTCTCGTGATTCAAAGGCTTTAGACACCAATTCTTAGCTCTGTAAACATGAACTCTTAATATTTGAAAGCACAGTCCCGTGAAAACGCCACCAGAAGTACCCGTACTTGTAAACATTACCAGTATTTTCGTCATTTCACAGCTTTCCACTGGAAACCTCCGTGTTGAATTCGACAGTAAATGTAGTAAGAATCTATTTACGTGTACTTGAGGGGTTTATTAAACGTTCTTAATCATTTCTGGGAACTCTCATTGTGTATTTTAACAGTTTTACCACAATTAGACAGTTTGCTTAGAAGTATTTACTGGAACCACCACCATTTTAACTGATTCACACAAAAAAAACGCCAAAGCCAATCCTCCTAAATTGTAAACACAAAAACTATTCTCGTGATTCAAAGGCTTTAGACACCAATTCTGAGCTCTGTAAACATGAACTCGTAATAATTGAAAGCACAGTCCCGTGAAAACGCCACCCGAAGTACCCGGACTTGTAAACATTACCAGTATTTTCGTCATTTCACAGCTTTCCACTGGAAACCTCCGTGATTGAATTCGACAGTAAATGTAGTAAGAATCTATTTACGTGTACTTGAGGGGTTTATTAAACGTTCTTAATCATTTCTGGGAACTCTCATTGTGTATTTTAACAGTTTTACCACAATTAGACAGTTTGCTTAGAAGTATTTACTGGAACCGCCGCCATTTTAACTGATTCACACAAAAAAAACGCCAAAGCCAATCCTCCTAAATTGTAAACATAAAAACTATTCTCGTCATTCCAAGGCTTTAGACACCAATTCTGAGCTCTGTAAACATGAACTCTTAATATTTGAAAGCACAGTCCCGTGAAAACGCCACCAGAAGTACCCGGACTTGTAAACATTACCAGTATTTTCGTCATTTCACACCTTTCCACTGGAAATCTCCGTGATTGAATTCGACAGTAAATGTAGCAAGAATCTATTTACGTGTACTTGAGATGTTTATTACACGTTCTTAATTATTTCTGGGAACTCTCATTGTGTATTTTAACAGTTTTACCACAATTAGACAGTTTGCTTAGAAGTATTTACTGGAACCGCCGCCATTTTAACTGATTCACACAAAAAAAACGCCAAAGCCAATCCTCCTAAATTGTAAACATAAAAACTATTCTCGTCATTCCAAGGCTTTAGACACCAATTCTGAGCTCTGTAAACATGAACTCGTAATAATTGAAAGCACAGTCCCGTGAAAACGCCACCCGAAGTACCCGGACTTGTAAACATTACCAGTATTTTCGTCATTTCACAGCTTTCCACTGGAAACCTCCGTGATTGAATTCGACAGTAAATGTAGTAAGAATCTATTTACGTGTACTTGAGATGTTTATTACACGTTCTTAGTCATTTCTGGAACTCTCATTGTGTATTTTAACAGTTTTACCACAATTAGACAGTTTGCTTAGAAGTATTTACTGGAACCGCCACCATTTTAACTGATTCACACAAAAAAAAACGCCAAAGCCAATCCTCCTAAATTGTAAACACAAAAACTATTCTCGTGATTCAAAGGCTTTAGACACCAATTCTGAGCTCTGTAAACATGAACTCTTAATATTTGAAAGCACAGTCCCGTGAAAACGCCACCAGAAGTACCCGTACTTGTAAACATTACCAGTAATTTCGTCATTTCACAGCTTTCCACTGGAAACCTCCGTGTTGAATTCGACAGTAAATGTAGTAAGAATCTATTTACGTGTACTTGAGATGTTTATTACACGTTCTTAGTCATTTCTGGGAACTCTCATTGTGTATTTTAACAGTTTTACCACAATTAGACAGTTTGCTTAGAAGTATTTACTGGAACTGCCACCATTTTAACTGATTCACACAAAAAAAACGCCAAAGCCAATCCTCCTAAATTGTAAACACAAAAACTATTCTCGTGATTCAAAGGCTTTAGACACCAATTCTGAGCTCTGTAAACATGAACTCTTAATATTTGAAAGCACAGTCCCGTGAAAACGCCACCAGAAGTACCCGTACTTGTAAACATTACCAGTATTTTCGTCATTTCACAGCTTTCCACTGGAAACCTCCGTGTTGAATTCGACAGTAAATGTAGTAAGAATCTATTTACGTGTACTTGAGATGTTTATTACACGTTCTTAGTCATTTCTGGGAACTCTCATTGTGTATTTTAACAGTTTTACCACAATTAGACAGTTTGCTTAGAAGTATTTACTGGAACCACCACCATTTTAACTGATTCACACAAAAAAAACGCCAAAGCCAATCCTCCTAAATTGTAAACACAAAAACTATTCTCGTGATTCAAAGGCTTTAGACACCAATTCTTAGCTCTGTAAACATGAACTCTTAATATTTGAAAGCACAGTCCCGTGAAAACGCCACCAGAAGTACCCGGACTTGTAAACATTACCAGTATTTTCGTCATTTCACAGCTTTCCACTGGAAACCTCCGTGTTGAATTCGACAGTAAATGTAGTAAGAATCTATTTACGTGTACTTGAGGGGTTTATTAAACGTTCTTAATCATTTCTGGGAACTCTCATTGTGTATTTTAACAGTTTTACCACAATTAGACAGTTTGCTTAGAAGTATTTACTGGAACCGCCACCATTTTAACTGATTCACACAAAAAAAACGCCAAAGCCAATCCTCCTAAATTGTAAACACAAAAACTATTCTCGTGATTCAAAGGCTTTAGACACCAATTCTGAGCTCTGTAAACATGAACTCTTAATAATTGAAAGCACAGTCCCGTGAAAACGCCACCCGAAGTACCCGGACTTGTAAACATTACCAGTATTTTCGTCATTTCACAGCTTTCCACTGGAAACCTCCGTGTTGAATTCGACAGTAAATGTAGTAAGAATCTATTTACGTGTACTTGAGATGTTTATTACACGTTCTTAATCATTTCTGGGAACTCTCATTGTGTATTTTAACAGTTTTACCACAATTAGACAGTTTGCTTAGAAGTATTTACTGGAACCACCACCATTTTGACTGATTCACACAAAAAAAACGCCAAAGCCAATCCTCCTAAATTGTAAACACAAAAACTATTCTCGTGATTCAAAGGCTTTAGACACCAATTCTTAGCTCTGTAAACATGAACTCTTAATATTTGAAAGCACAGTCCCGTGAAAACGCCACCAGAAGTACCCGTACTTGTAAACATTACCAGTATTTTCGTCATTTCACAGCTTTCCACTGGAAACCTCCGTGTTTAATTCGACAGTAAATGTAGTAAGAATCTATTTACGTGTACTTGAGGGGTTTATTACACGTTGTTAATCATTTCTGGGAACTCTCATTGTGTATTTTAACAGTTTTACCACAATTAGACAGTTTGCTTAGAAGTATTTACTGGAACCGCCACCATTTTAACTGATTCACACAAAAAAAAACGCCAAAGCCAATCCTCCTAAATTGTAAACACAAAAACTATTCTCGTGATTCAAAGGCTTTAGACACCAATTCTGAGCTCTGTAAACATGAACTCGTAATAATTGAAAGCACAGTCCCGTGAAAACGCCACCCGAAGTACCCGGACTTGTAAACATTACCAGTATTTTCGTCATTTCACAGCTTTCCACTGGAAACCTCCGTGTTGAATTCGACAGTAAATGTAGTAAGAATCTATTTACGTGTACTTGAGGGGTTTATTAAACGTTCTTAATCATTCCTGGGAACTCTCATTGTGTATTTTAACAGTTTTACCACAATTAGACAGTTTGCTTAGAAGTATTTACTGGAACCGCCACCATTTTAACTGATTCACACAAAAAAAACGCCAAAGCCAATCCTCCTAAATTGTAAACACAAAAACTATTCTCGTGATTCAAAGGCTTTAGACACCAATTCTTAGCTCTGTAAACATGAACTCTTAATATTTGAAAGCACAGTCCCGTGAAAACGCCACCAGAAGTACCCGGACTTGTAAACATTACCAGTATTTTCGTCATTTCACACCTTTCCACTGGAAATCTCCGTGATTGAATTCGACAGTAAATGTAGCAAGAATCTATTTACGTGTACTTGAGATGTTTATTACACGTTCTTAATTATTTCTGGGAACTCTCATTGTGTATTTTAACAGTTTTACCACAATTAGACAGTTTGCTTAGAAGTATTTACTGGAACCGCCGCCATTTTAACTGATTCACACAAAAAAAACGCCAAAGCCAATCCTCCTAAATTGTAAACATAAAAACTATTCTCGTCATTCCAAGGCTTTAGACACCAATTCTGAGCTCTGTAAACATGAACTCGTAATAATTGAAAGCACAGTCCCGTGAAAACGCCACCCGAAGTACCCGGACTTGTAAACATTACCAGTATTTTCGTCATTTCACAGCTTTCCACTGGAAACCTCCGTGATTGAATTCGACAGTAAATGTAGTAAGAATCTATTTACGTGTACTTGAGATGTTTATTACACGTTCTTAGTCATTTCTGGAACTCTCATTGTGTATTTTAACAGTTTTACCACAATTAGACAGTTTGCTTAGAAGTATTTACTGGAACCGCCACCATTTTAACTGATTCACACAAAAAAAACGCCAAAGCCAATCCTCCTAAATTGTAAACACAAAAACTATTCTCGTGATTCAAAGGCTTTAGACACCAATTCTGAGCTCTGTAAACATGAACTCTTAATATTTGAAAGCACAGTCCCGTGAAAACGCCACCAGAAGTACCCGTACTTGTAAACATTACCAGTAATTTCGTCATTTCACAGCTTTCCACTGGAAACCTCCGTGTTGAATTCGACAGTAAATGTAGTAAGAATCTATTTACGTGTACTTGAGATGTTTATTACACGTTCTTAGTCATTTCTGGGAACTCTCATTGTGTATTTTAACAGTTTTACCACAATTAGACAGTTTGCTTAGAAGTATTTACTGGAACTGCCACCATTTTAACTGATTCACACAAAAAAAACGCCAAAGCCAATCCTCCTAAATTGTAAACACAAAAACTATTCTCGTGATTCAAAGGCTTTAGACACCAATTCTGAGCTCTGTAAACATGAACTCTTAATATTTGAAAGCACAGTCCCGTGAAAACGCCACCAGAAGTACCCGTACTTGTAAACATTACCAGTATTTTCGTCATTTCACAGCTTTCCACTGGAAACCTCCGTGTTGAATTCGACAGTAAATGTAGTAAGAATCTATTTACGTGTACTTGAGATGTTTATTACACGTTCTTAGTCATTTCTGGGAACTCTCATTGTGTATTTTAACAGTTTTACCACAATTAGACAGTTTGCTTAGAAGTATTTACTGGAACCACCACCATTTTAACTGATTCACACAAAAAAAACGCCAAAGCCAATCCTCCTAAATTGTAAACACAAAAACTATTCTCGTGATTCAAAGGCTTTAGACACCAATTCTTAGCTCTGTAAACATGAACTCTTAATATTTGAAAGCACAGTCCCGTGAAAACGCCACCAGAAGTACCCGGACTTGTAAACATTACCAGTATTTTCGTCATTTCACAGCTTTCCACTGGAAACCTCCGTGTTGAATTCGACAGTAAATGTAGTAAGAATCTATTTACGTGTACTTGAGGGGTTTATTAAACGTTCTTAATCATTTCTGGGAACTCTCATTGTGTATTTTAACAGTTTTACCACAATTAGACAGTTTGCTTAGAAGTATTTACTGGAACCGCCACCATTTTAACTGATTCACACAAAAAAAACGCCAAAGCCAATCCTCCTAAATTGTAAACACAAAAACTATTCTCGTGATTCAAAGGCTTTAGACACCAATTCTGAGCTCTGTAAACATGAACTCTTAATAATTGAAAGCACAGTCCCGTGAAAACGCCACCCGAAGTACCCGGACTTGTAAACATTACCAGTATTTTCGTCATTTCACAGCTTTCCACTGGAAACCTCCGTGTTGAATTCGACAGTAAATGTAGTAAGAATCTATTTACGTGTACTTGAGATGTTTATTACACGTTCTTAATCATTTCTGGGAACTCTCATTGTGTATTTTAACAGTTTTACCACAATTAGACAGTTTGCTTAGAAGTATTTACTTGAACCACCACCATTTTGACTGATTCACACAAAAAAAACGCCAAAGCCAATCCTCCTAAATTGTAAACACAAAAACTATTCTCGTGATTCAAAGGCTTTAGACACCAATTCTTAGCTCTGTAAACATGAACTCTTAATATTTGAAAGCACAGTCCCGTGAAAACGCCACCAGAAGTACCCGTACTTGTAAACATTACCAGTATTTTCGTCATTTCACAGCTTTCCACTGGAAACCTCCGTGTTTAATTCGACAGTAAATGTAGTAAGAATCTATTTACGTGTACTTGAGGGGTTTATTACACGTTGTTAATCATTTCTGGGAACTCTCATTGTGTATTTTAACAGTTTTACCACAATTAGACAGTTTGCTTAGAAGTATTTACTGGAACCGCCACCATTTTAACTGATTCACACAAAAAAAAACGCCAAAGCCAATCCTCCTAAATTGTAAACACAAAAACTATTCTCGTGATTCAAAGGCTTTAGACACCAATTCTGAGCTCTGTAAACATGAACTCGTAATAATTGAAAGCACAGTCCCGTGAAAACGCCACCCGAAGTACCCGGACTTGTAAACATTACCAGTATTTTCGTCATTTCACAGCTTTCCACTGGAAACCTCCGTGTTGAATTCGACAGTAAATGTAGTAAGAATCTATTTACGTGTACTTGAGGGGTTTATTAAACGTTCTTAATCATTCCTGGGAACTCTCATTGTGTATTTTAACAGTTTTACCACAATTAGACAGTTTGCTTAGAAGTATTTACTGGAACCGCCACCATTTTAACTGATTCACACAAAAAAAACGCCAAAGCCAATCCTCCTAAATTGTAAACACAAAAACTATTCTCGTGATTCAAAGGCTTTAGACACCAATTCTTAGCTCTGTAAACATGAACTCTTAATATTTGAAAGCACAGTCCCGTGAAAACGCCACCAGAAGTACCCGTACTTGTAAACATTACCAGTATTTTCATCATTTCACAGCTTTCCACTGGAAAGCTCCGTGTTGAATTCGACAGTAAATGTAGTAAGAATCTATTTACGTGTACTTGAGATGTTTATTACACGTTCTTAATCATTTCTGGGAACTCTCATTGTGTATTTTAACAGTTTTACCACAATTAGACAGTTTGCTTAGAAGTATTTACTGGAACCGCCACCATTTTAACTGATTCACACAAAAAAAACGCCAAAGCCAATCCTCCTAAATTGTAAACACAAAAACTATTCTCGTGATTCAAAGGCTTTAGTCACCAATTCTTAGCTCTGTAAACATGAACTCTTAATATTTGAAAGCACAGTCCCGTGAAAACGCCACCAGAAGTACCCGTACTTGTAAACATTACCAGTATTTTCGTCATTTCACAGCTTTCCACTGGAAACCTCCGTGTTGAATTCGACAGTAAATGTAGTAAGAATCTATTTACGTGTACTTGAGGGGTTTATTAAACGTTCTTAATCATTTCTGGGAACTCTCATTGTGTATTTTAACAGTTTTACCACAATTAGACAGTTTGCATAGAAGTATTTACTGGAACCGCCACCATTTTAACTGATTCAAACAAAAAAAACGCCAAAGCCAATCCTCCTAAATTGTAAACACAAAAACTATTCTCGTGATTCAAAGGCTTTAGACACCAATTCTTAGCTCTGTAAACATGAACTCTTAATATTTGAAAGCACAGTCCCGTGAAAACGCCACCAGAAGTACCCGTACTTGTAAACATTACCAGTATTTTCGTCATTTCACAGCTTTCCACTGGAAACCTCCGTGTTGAATTCGACAGTAAATGTAGTAAGAATCTATTTACGTGTACTTGAGGGGTTTATTAAACGTTCTTAATCATTTCTGGGAACTCTCATTGTGTATTTTAACAGTTTTACCACAATTAGACAGTTTGCTTAGAAGTATTTACTGGAACCGCCACCATTTTAACTGATTCACACAAAAAAAACGCCAAAGCCAATCCTCCTAAATTGTAAACACAAAAACTATTCTCGTGATTCAAAGGCTTTAGACACCAATTCTGAGCTCTGTAAACATGAACTCGTAATAATTGAAAGCACAGTCCCGTGAAAACGCCACCCGAAGTACCCGGACTTGTAAACATTACCAGTATTTTCGTCATTTCACAGCTTTCCACTGGAAACCTCCGTGATTGAATTCGACAGTAAATGTAGTAAGAATCTATTTACGTGTACTTGAGGGGTTTATTAAACGTTCTTAATCATTTCTGGGAACTCTCATTGTGTATTTTAACAGTTTTACCACAATTAGACAGTTTGCTTAGAAGTATTTACTGGAACCGCCACCATTTTAACTGATTCACACAAAAAAAACGCCAAAGCCAATCCTCCTAAATTGTAAACACAAAAACTATTCTCGTGATTCAAAGGCTTTAGACACCAATTCTGAGCTCTGTAAACATGAACTCTTAATATTTGAAAGCACAGTCCCGTGAAAACGCCACCAGAAGTACCCGTACTTGTAAACATTACCAGTATTTTCGTCATTTCACAGCTTTCCACTGGAAACCTCCGTGTTGAATTCGACAGTAAATGTAGTAAGAATCTATTTACGTGTACTTGAGATGTTTATTACACGTTCTTAGTCATTTCTGGGAACTCTCATTGTGTATTTTAACAGTTTTACCACAATTAGACAGTTTGCTTAGAAGTATTTACTGGAACCGCCACCATTTTAACTGATTCACACAAAAAAAACGCCAAAGCCAATCCTCCTAAATTGTAAACACAAAAACTATTCTCGTGATTCAAAGGCTTTAGACACCAATTCTGAGCTCTGTAAACATGAACTCGTAATAATTGAAAGCACAGTCCCGTGAAAACACCACCCGAAGTACCCGGACTTGTAAACATTACCAGTATTTTCGTCATTTCACAGCTTTCCACTGGAAACCTCCGTGATTGAATTCGACAGTAAATGTAGTAAGAATCTATTTACGTGTACTTGAGGGGTTTATTAAACGTTCTTAATCATTTCTGGGAACTCTCATTGTGTATTTTAACAGTTTTACCACAATTAGACAGTTTGCTTAGAAGTATTTACTGGAACCGCCACCATTTTAACTGATTCACACAAAGAAAACGCCAAAGCCAATCCTCCTAAATTGTAAACATAAAAACTATTCTCGTGATTCAAAGGCTTTAGACACCAATTCTGAGCTCTGTAAACATGAACTCTTAATATTTGAAAGCACAGTCCCGTGAAAACGCCACCAGAAGTACCTGTACTTGTAAACATTACCAGTATTTTCGTCATTTCACAGCTTTCCACTGGAAACCTCCGTGTTGAATTCGACAGTAAATGTAGTAAGAATCTATTTACGTGTACTTGAGATGTTTATTACACGTTCTTAGTCATTTCTGGGAACTCTCATTGTGTATTTTAACAGTTTTACCACAATTAGACAGTTTGCTTAGAAGTATTTACTGGAACCGCCACCATTTTAACTGATTCACACAAAAAAAACGCCAAAGCCAATCCTCCTAAATTGTAAACACAAAAACTATTCTCGTGATTCAAAGGCTTTAGACACCAATTCTGAGCTCTGTAAACATGAACTCGTAATAATTGAAAGCACAGTCCCGTGAAAACGCCACCCGAAGTACCCGGACTTGTAAACATTACCAGTATTTTCGTCATTTCACAGCTTTCCACTGGAAACCTCCGTGTTGAATTCGACAGTAAATGTAGTAAGAATCTATTTACGTGTACTTGAGGGGTTTATTAAACGTTCTTAATCATTTCTGGGAACTCTCATTGTGTATTTTAACAGTTTTACCACAATTAGACAGTTTGCTTAGAAGTATTTACTGGAACCGCCACCATTTTAACTGATTCACACAAAAAAAACGCCAAAGCCAATCCTCCTAAATTGTAAACACAAAAACTATTCTCGTGATTCAAAGGCTTTAGACACCAATTCTTAGCTCTATAAACATGAACTCTTAATATTTGAAAGCACAGTCCCGTGAAAACGCCACCAGAAGTACCCGTACTTGTAAACATTACCAGTATTTTCGTCATTTCACAGCTTTCCACTGGAAACCTCCGTGTTGAATTCGACAGTAAATGTAGTAAGAATCTATTTACGTGTACTTGAGATGTTTATTACACGTTCTTAATCATTTCTGGGAACTCTCATTGTGTATTTTAACAGTTTTACCACAATTAGACAGTTTGCTTAGAAGTATTTACTGGAACCGCCACCATTTTAACTGATTCACACAAAAAAAAACGCCAAAGCCAATCCTCCTAAATTGTAAACACAAAAACTATTCTCGTGATTCAAAGGCTTTAGACACCAATTCTGAGCTCTGTAAACATGAACTCTTAATATTTGAAAGCACAGTCCCGTGAAAACGCCACCAGAAGTACCCGTACTTGTAAACATTACCAGTATTTTCGTCATTTCACAGCTTTCCACTGGAAACCTCCGTGTTGAATTCGACAGTAAATGTAGTAAGAATCTATTTACGTGTACTTGAGATGTTTATTACACGTTCTTAGTCATTTCTGGGAACTCTCATTGTGTATTTTAACAGTTTTACCACAATTAGACAGTTTGCTTAGAAGTATTTACTGGAACCACCACCATTTTGACTGATTCACACAAAAAAAACGCCAAAGCCAATCCTCCTAAATTGTAAACACAAAAACTATTCTCGTGATTCAAAGGCTTTAGACACCAATTCTGAGCTCTGTAAACATGAACTCTTAATATTTGAAAGCACAGTCCCGTGAAAACGCCACCAGAAGTACCCGTACTTGTAAACATTACCAGTATTTTCGTCATTTCAAAGCTTTCCACTGGAAACCTCCGTGTTTAATTCGACAGTAAATGTAGTAAGAATCTATTTACGTGTACTTGAGGGGTTTATTACACGTTCTTAATCATTTCTGGGAACTCTCATTGTGTATTTTAACAGTTTTACCACAATTAGACAGTTTGCTTAGAAGTATTTACTGGAACTGCCACCATTTTAACTGATTCACACAAAAAAAACGCCAAAGCCAATCCTCCTAAATTGTAAACACAAAAATTATTCTCGTGATTCAAAGGCTTTAGACACCAATTCTTAGCTCTGTAAACATGAACTCTTAATATTTGAAAGCACAGTCCCGTGAAAACGCCACCAGAAGTACCCGTACTTGTAAACATTACCAGTATTTTCGTCATTTCACAGCTTTCCACTGGAAACCTCCGTGTTGAATTCGACAGTAAATGTAGTAAGAATCTATTTACGTGTACTTGAGATGTTTATTACACGTTCTTAATCATTTCTGGGAACTCTCATTGTGTATTTTAACAGTTTTACCACAATTAGACAGTTTGCTTAGAAGTATTTACTGGAACCGCCACCATTTTAACTGATTCACACAAAAAAAACGCCAAAGCCAATCCTCCTAAATTGTAAACACAAAAACTATTCTCGTGATTCAAAGGCTTTAGACACCAATTCTGAGCTCTGTAAACATGAACTCTTAATATTTGAAAGCACAGTCCCGTGAAAACGCCACCAGAAGTACCCGTACTTGTAAACATTACCAGTATTTTCGTCATTTCACAGCTTTCCACTGGAAACCTCCGTGTTGAATTCGACAGTAAATGTAGTAAGAATCTATTTACGTGTACTTGAGATGTTTATTACACGTTCTTAGTCATTTCTGGGAACTCTCATTGTGTATTTTAACAGTTTTACCACAATTAGACAGTTTGCTTAGAAGTATTTACTGGAACCACCACCATTTTGACTGATTCACACAAAAAAAACGCCAAAGCCAATCCTCCTAAATTGTAAACACAAAAACTATTCTCGTGATTCAAAGGCTTTAGACACCAATTCTGAGCTCTGTAAACATGAACTCTTAATATTTGAAAGCACAGTCCCGTGAAAACGCCACCAGAAGTACCCGTACTTGTAAACATTACCAGTATTTTCGTCATTTCAAAGCTTTCCACTGGAAACCTCCGTGTTTAATTCGACAGTAAATGTAGTAAGAATCTATTTACGTGTACTTGAGGGGTTTATTACACGTTCTTAATCATTTCTGGGAACTCTCATTGTGTATTTTAACAGTTTTACCACAATTAGACAGTTTGCTTAGAAGTATTTACTGGAACCGCCACCATTTTGACTGATTCACACAAAAAAAAACGCCAAAGCCAATCCTCCTAAATTGTAAACACAAAAACTATTCTCGTGATTCAAAGGCTTTAGACACCAATTCTGAGCTCTGTAAACATGAACTCTTAATATTTGAAAGCACAGTCCCGTGAAAACGCCACCAGAAGTACCCGGACTTGTAAACATTACCAGTATTTTCGTCATTTCACACCTTTCCACTGGAAACCTCCGTGTTGAATTCGACAGTAAATGTAGTAAGAATCTATTTACGTGTACTTGAGATGTTTATTACACGTTCTTAATCATTTCTGGGAACTCTCATTGTGTATTTTAACAGTTTTACCACAATTAGTTTGCTTAGAAGTATTTACTGGAACCGCCACTATTTTAACTGATTCACACAAAAAAAACGCCAAAGCCAATCCTCCTAAATTGTAAACACAAAAACTATTCTCGTGATTCAAAGGCTTTAGACACCAATTCTGAGCTCTGTAAACATGAACTCGTAATAATTGAAAGCACAGTCCCATGAAAACGCCACCCGAAGTACCCGGACTTGTAAACATTACCAGTATTTTCCACTGGAAACCTCCGTGATTGAATTCGACAGTAAATGTAGTAAGAATCTATTTACGTGTACTTGAGGGGTTTATTACACGTTCTTAATCATTTCTGGGAACTCTCATTGTGTATTTTAACAGTTTTACCACAATTAGACAGTTTGCTTAGAAGTATTTACTGGAACCGCCACCATTTTAACTGATTCACACAAAAAAAACGCCAAAGCCAATCCTCCTAAATTGTAAACACAAAAACTATTCTCGTGATTCAAAGGCTTTAGACACCAATTCTGAGCTCTGTAAACATGAACTCTTAATATTTGAAAGCACAGTCCCGTGAAAACGCCACCAGAAGTACCCGTACTTGTAAACATTACCAGTATTTTCGTCATTTCACAGCTTTCCACTGGAAACCTCCGTGTTGAATTCGACAGTAAATGTAGTAAGAATCTATTTACGTGTACTTGAGATGTTTATTACACGTTCTTAGTCATTTCTGGGAACTCTCATTGTGTATTTTAACAGTTTTACCACAATTAGACAGTTTGCTTAGAAGTATTTACTGGAACCACCACCATTTTGACTGATTCACACAAAAAAAACGCCAAAGCCAATCCTCCTAAATTGTAAACACAAAAACTATTCTCGTGATTCAAAGGCTTTAGACACCAATTCTGAGCTCTGTAAACATGAACTCTTAATATTTGAAAGCACAGTCCCGTGAAAACGCCACCAGAAGTACCCGTACTTGTAAACATTACCAGTATTTTCGTCATTTCAAAGCTTTCCACTGGAAACCTCCGTGTTTAATTCGACAGTAAATGTAGTAAGAATCTATTTACGTGTACTTGAGGGGTTTATTACACGTTCTTAATCATTTCTGGGAACTCTCATTGTGTATTTTAACAGTTTTACCACAATTAGACAGTTTGCTTAGAAGTATTTACTGGAACCGCCACCATTTTGACTGATTCACACAAAAAAAAACGCCAAAGCCAATCCTCCTAAATTGTAAACACAAAAACTATTCTCGTGATTCAAAGGCTTTAGACACCAATTCTGAGCTCTGTAAACATGAACTCTTAATATTTGAAAGCACAGTCCCGTGAAAACGCCACCAGAAGTACCCGGACTTGTAAACATTACCAGTATTTTCGTCATTTCACACCTTTCCACTGGAAACCCCCGTGTTGAATTCGACAGTAAATGTAGTAAGAATCTATTTACGTGTACTTGAGATGTTTATTACACGTTCTTAATCATTTCTGGGAACTCTCATTGTGTATTTTAACAGTTTTACCACAATTAGTTTGCTTAGAAGTATTTACTGGAACCGCCACTATTTTAACTGATTCACACAAAAAAAACGCCAAAGCCAATCCTCCTAAATTGTAAACACAAAAACTATTCTCGTGATTCAAAGGCTTTAGACACCAATTCTGAGCTCTGTAAACATGAACTCGTAATAATTGAAAGCACAGTCCCATGAAAACGCCACCCGAAGTACCCGGACTTGTAAACATTACCAGTATTTTCCACTGGAAACCTCCGTGATTGAATTCGACAGTAAATGTAGTAAGAATCTATTTACGTGTACTTGAGGGGTTTATTACACGTTCTTAATCATTTCTGGGAACTCTCATTGTGTATTTTAACAGTTTTACCACAATTAGACAGTTTGCTTAGAAGTATTTACTGGAACCGCCACCATTTTAACTGATTCACACAAAAAAAACGCCAAAGCCAATCCTCCTAAATTGTAAACACAAAAACTATTCTCGTGATTCAAAGGCTTTAGACACCAATTCTGAGCTCTGTAAACATGAACACTTAATATTTGAAAGCACAGTCCCGTGAAAACGCCACCAGAAGTACCCGTACTTGTAAACATTACCAGTATTTTCGTCATTTCACAGCTTTCCACTGGAAACCTCCGTGTTGAATTCGACAGTAAATGTAGTAAGAATCTATTTACGTGTACTTGAGATGTTTATTACACGTTCTTAATCATTTCTGGGAACTCTCATTGTGTATTTTAACAGTTTTACCACAATTAGACAGTTTGCTTAGAACTTTTTAGTGGAACCGCCACCATTTTAACTGATTCACACAAAAAATATGCCAAAGCCAATCCTCCTAAATTGTAAACATAAAAACTATTCTCGTGATTCAAAGGCTTTAGACACAAATTCTGAGCTCTGTAAACATGAACTCTTAATAATTGAAAGCACAGTCCCGTGAAAACGCCACCAGAAGTACCCGTACTTGTAAACATTACCAGTATTTTCGTCATTTCACAGCTTTCCACTGGAAACCTCCGTGATTGAATTCGACAGTAAATGTAGTAAGAATCTATTTACGTGTACTTGAGGTGTTTATTACACGTTCTTAATCATTTCTGGGAACTATCATTGTGTATTTTAACAGTTTTACCACAATTAGACAGTTTTCTTAGAACTGTTTACTGGAACCGCCACCATTTTAACTGATTCACACAAAAAAAAAACGCCAAAGCCAATCCTCCTAAATTGTAAACACAAAAACTATTCTCGTGATTCAAAGGCTTTAGACACCAATTCTGAGCTCTGTAAACATGAACTCTTAATATTTGAAAGCACAGTCCCGTGAAAACGCCACCAGAAGTACCCGGACTTGTAAACATTACCAGTATTTTCGTCATTTCACAGCTTTCCACTGGAAACCTCCGTGATTGAATTCGACAGTAAATGTAGCAAGAATCTATTTACGTGTACTTGAGATGTTTATTACACGTTCTTAATCATTTCTGGGAACTCTCATTGTGTATTTTAACAGTTTTACCACAATTAGACAGTTTGCTTAGAAGTATTTACTGGAACCGCCGCCATTTTAACTGATTCACACAAAAAAAACGCCAAAGCCAATCCTCCTAAATTGTAAACATAAAAACTATTCTCGTCATTCCAAGGCTTTAGACACCAATTCTGAGCTCTGTAAACATGAACTCTTAATATTTGAAAGCACAGTCCCGTGAAAACGCCACCAGAAGTACCCGTACTTGTAAATATTACCAGTATTTTCGTCATTTCACAGCTTTCCACTGGAAACCTCCGTGATTGAATTCGACAGTAAATGTAGTAAGAATCTATTTACGTGTACTTGAGATGTTTATTACACGTTCTTAATCATTTCTGGGAACTCTCATTGTGTATTTTAACAGTTTTACCACAATTAGACAGTTTGCTTAGAAGTATTTACTGGAACCGCCACCATTTTAACTGATTCACACAAAAAAAACGCCAAAGCCAATCCTCCTAAATTGTAAACACAAAAACTATTCTCATGATTCAAAGGCTTTAGACACCAATTCTGAGCTCTGTAAACATGAAGTCTTAATATTTGAAAGCACAGTCCCGTGAAAACGCCACCAGAAGTACCCGTACTTGTAAACATTACCAGTATTTTCGTCATTTCACAGCTTTCCACTGGAAACCTCCGTGTTGAATTCGACAGTAAATGTAGTAAGAATCTATTTACGTGTACTTGAGATGTTTATTACACGTTCTTAGTCATTTCTGGGAACTCTCATTGTGTATTTTAACAGTTTTACCACAATTAGACAGTTTGCTTAGAAGTATTTACTGGAACCACCACCATTTTGACTGATTCACACAAAAAAAACGCCAAAGCCAATCCTCCTAAATTGTAAACACAAAAACTATTCTCGTGATTCAAAGGCTTTAGACACCAATTCTTAGCTCTGTAAACATGAACTCTTAATATTTGAAAGCACAGTCCCGTGAAAACGCCACCAGAAGTACCCGTACTTGTAAACATTACCAGTATTTTCGTCATTTCACAGCTTTCCACTGGAAACCTCCGTGTTTAATTCGACAGTAAATGTAGTAAGAATCTATTTACGTGTACTTGAGGGGTTTATTACACGTTGTTAATCATTTCTGGGAACTCTCATTGTGTATTTTAACAGTTTTACCACAATTAGACAGTTTGCTTAGAAGTATTTACTGGAACCGCCACCATTTTAACTGATTCACACAAAAAAAACGCCAAAGCCAATCCTCCTAAATTGTAAACACAAAAACTATTCTCGTGATTCAAAGGCTTTAGACACCAATTCTGAGCTCTGTAAACATTAACTCATAATAATTGAAAGCACAGTCCCGTGAAAACGCCACCCGAAGTACCCGGACTTGTAAACATTACCAGTATTTTCGTCATTTCACAGCTTTCCACTGGAAACCTCCGTGATTGAATTCGACAGTAAATGTAGTAAGAATCTATTTACGTGTACTTGAGGGGTTTATTAAACGTTCTTAATCATTTCTGGGAACTCTCATTGTGTATTTTAACAGTTTTACCACAATTAGACAGTTTGCTTAGAAGTATTTACTGGAACCGCCACCATTTTAACTGATTCACACAAAAAAAACGCCAAAGCCAATCCTCCTAAATTGTAAACACAACAACTATTCTCGTGATTCAAAGGCTTTAGACACCAATTCTGAGCTCTGTAAACATGAACACTTAATATTTGAAAGCACAGTCCCGTGAAAACGCCACCAGAAGTACCCGTACTTGTAAACATTACCAGTATTTTCGTCATTTCACAGCTTTCCACTGGAAACCTCCGTGTTGAATTCGACAGTAAATGTAGTAAGAATCTATTTACGTGTACTTGAGATGTTTATTACACGTTCTTAGTCATTTCTGGGAACTCTCATTGTGTATTTTAACAGTTTTACCACAATTAGACAGTTTGCTTAGTAGTATTTACTGGAACCGCCACCATTTTAACTGATTCACACAAAAAAAACGCCAAAGCCAATCCTCCTAAATTGTAAACACAAAAACTATTCTCGTGATTCAAAGGCTTTAGACACCAATTCTGAGCTCTGTAAACATTAACTCGTAATAATTGAAAGCACAGTCCCGTGAAAACGCCACCCGAAGTACCCGGACTTGTAAACATTACCAGTATTTTCGTCATTTCACAGCTTTCCACTGGAAACCTCCGTGTTGAATTCGACAGTAAATGTAGTAAGAATCTATTTACGTGTACTTGAGATGTTTATTACACGTTCTTAGTCATTTCTGGGAACTCTCATTGTGTATTTTAACAGTTTTACCACAATTAGACAGTTTGCTTAGAAGTATTTACTGGAACCGCCACCATTTTAACTGATTCACACAAAAAAAACGCCAAAGCCAATCCTCCTAAATTGTAAACACAAAAACTATTCTCGTGATTCAAAGGCTTTAGACACCAATTCTGAGCTCTGTAAACATGAACTCTTAATATTTGAAAGCACAGTCCCGTGAAAACGCCACCAGAAGTACCCGTACTTGTAAACATTACCAGTATTTTCGTCATTTCACAGCTTTCCACTGGAAACCTCCGTGTTGAATTCGACAGTAAATGTAGTAAGAATCTATTTACGTGTACTTGAGATGTTTATTACACCTTCTTAGTCATTTCTGGGAACTCTCATTGTGTATTTTAACAGTTTTACCACAATTAGACAGTTTGCTTAGAAGTATTTACTGGAACCACCACCATTTTGACTGATTCACACAAAAAAAACGCCAAAGCCAATCCTCCTAAATTGTAAACACAAAAACTATTCTCGTGATTCAAAGGCTTTAGACACCAATTCTTAGCTCTGTATACATGAACTCTGAATATTTGAAAGCACAGTCCCGTGAAAACGCCACCAGAACTACCCGTACTTGTAAACATTACCAGTATTTTCGTCATTTCACAGCTTTCCACTGGAAACCTCCGTGTTTAATTCGACAGTAAATGTAGTAAGAATCTATTTACGTGTACTTGAGGGGTTTATTACACGTTGTTAATCATTTCTGGGAACTCTCATTGTGTATTTTAACAGTTTTACCACAATTAGACAGTTTGCTTAGAAGTATTTACTGGAACCGCCACCATTTTAACTGATTCACACAAAAAAAACGCCAAAGCCAATCCTCCTAAATTGTAAACACAAAAACTATTCTCGTGATTCAAAGGCTTTAGACACCAATTATGAGCTCTGTAAACATGAACTCTTAATATTTGAAAGCACAGTCCCGTGAAAACGCCACCCGAAGTACCCGGACTTGTAAACATTACCAGTATTTTCGTCATTTCACAGCTTTCCACTGGAAACCTCCGTGATTGAATTCGACAGTAAATGTAGTAAGAATCTATTTACGTGTACTTGAGGGGTTTATTACACGTTCTTAATCATTTCTGGGAACTCTCATTGTGTATTTTAACAGTTTTACCACAATTAGACAGTTTGCTTAGAAGTATTTACTGGAACCGCCACCATTTTAACTGATTCACACAAAAAAAACGCCAAAGCCAATCCTCCTAAATTGTAAACACAAAAACTATTCTCGTGATTCAAAGGCTTTAGACACCAATTCTGAGCTCTGTAAACATGAAGTCTTAATATTTGAAAGCACAGTCCCGTGAAAACGCCACCAGAAGTACCCGTACTTGTAAACATTACCAGTATTTTCGTCATTTCACAGCTTTCCACTGGAAACCTCCGTGTTGAATTCGACAGTAAATGTAGTAAGAATCTATTTACGTGTACTTGAGATGTTTATTACACGTTCTTAGTCATTTCTGGGAACTCTCATTGTGTATTTTAACAGTTTTACCACAATTAGACAGTTTGCTTAGAAGTATTTACTGGAACCGCCACCATTTTAACTGATTCACACAAAAAAAACGCCAAAGCCAATCCTCCTAAATTGTAAACACAAAAACTATTCTCGTGATTCAAAGGCTTTAGACACCAATTCTGAGCTCTGTAAACATGAACTCTTAATATTTGAAAGCACAGTCCCGTGAAAACGCCACCAGAAGTACCCGTACTTGTAAACATTACCAGTATTTTCGTCATTTCACAGCTTTCCACTGGAAACCTCCGTGTTGAATTCGACAGTAAATGTAGTAAGAATCTATTTACGTGTACTTGAGATGTTTATTACACGTTCTTAGTCATTTCTGGGAACTCTCATTGTGTATTTTAACAGTTTTACCACAATTAGACAGTTTGCTTAGAAGTATTTACTGGAACCACCACCATTTTGACTGATTCACACAAAAAAAACGCCAAAGCCAATCCTCCTAAATTGTAAACACAAAAACTATTCTCGTGATTCAAAGGCTTTAGACACCAATTCTTAGCTCTGTATACATGAACTCTGAATATTTGAAAGCACAGTCCCGTGAAAACGCCACCAGAACTACCCGTACTTGTAAACATTACCAGTATTTTCGTCATTTCACAGCTTTCCACTGGAAACCTCCGTGTTTAATTCGACAGTAAATGTAGTAAGAATCTATTTACGTGTACTTGAGGGGTTTATTACACGTTGTTAATCATTTCTGGGAACTCTCATTGTGTATTTTAACAGTTTTACCACAATTAGACAGTTTGCTTAGAAGTATTTACTGGAACCGCCACCATTTTAACTGATTCACACAAAAAAAACGCCAAAGCCAATCCTCCTAAATTGTAAACACAAAAACTATTCTCGTGATTCAAAGGCTTTAGACACCAATTATGAGCTCTGTAAACATGAACTCTTAATATTTGAAAGCACAGTCCCGTGAAAACGCCACCCGAAGTACCCGGACTTGTAAACATTACCAGTATTTTCGTCATTTCACAGCTTTCCACTGGAAACCTCCGTGATTGAATTCGACAGTAAATGTAGTAAGAATCTATTTACGTGTACTTGAGGGGTTTATTACACGTTCTTAATCATTTCTGGGAACTCTCATTGTGTATTTTAACAGTTTTACCACAATTAGACAGTTTGCTTAGAAGTATTTACTGGAACCGCCACCATTTTAACTGATTCACACAAAAAAAACGCCAAAGCCAATCCTCCTAAATTGTAAACACAAAAACTATTCTCGTGATTCAAAGGCTTTAGACACCAATTCTGAGCTCTGTAAACATGAAGTCTTAATATTTGAAAGCACAGTCCCGTGAAAACGCCACCAGAAGTACCCGTACTTGTAAACATTACCAGTATTTTCGTCATTTCACAGCTTTCCACTGGAAACCTCCGTGTTGAATTCGACAGTAAATGTAGTAAGAATCTATTTACGTGTACTTGAGATGTTTATTACACGTTCTTAATCATTTCTGGGAACTCTCATTGTGTATTTTAACAGTTTTACCACAATTAGACAGTTTGCTTAGAAGTATTTACTGGAACCGCCACCATTTTAACTGATTCACACAAAAAAAACGCCAAAGCCAATCCTCCTAAATTGTAAACACAAAAACTATTCTCGTGATTCAAAGGCTTTAGACACCAATTCTGAGCTCTGTAAACATGAACTCGTAATAATTGAAAGCACAGTCCCATGAAAACGCCACCCGAAGTACCCGGACTTGTAAACATTACCAGTATTTTCCACTGGAAACCTCCGTGATTGAATTCGACAGTAAATGTAGTAAGAATCTATTTACGTGTACTTGAGTGGTTTATTACACGTTCTTAATCATTTCTGGGAACTCTCATTGTGTATTTTAACAGTTTTACCACAATTAGACAGTTTGCTTAGAAGTATTTACTGGAACCGCCACCATTTTAACTGATTCACACAAAAAAAACGCCAAAGCCAATCCTCCTAAATTGTAAACACAAAAACTATTCTCGTGATTCAAAGGCTTTAGACACCAATTCTGAGCTCTGTAAACATGAACACTTAATATTTGAAAGCACAGTCCCGTGAAAACGCCACCAGAAGTACCCGTACTTGTAAACATTACCAGTATTTTCGTCATTTCACAGCTTTCCACTGGAAACCTCCGTGTTGAATTCGACAGTAAATGTAGTAAGAATCTATTTACGTGTACTTGAGATGTTTATTACACGTTCTTAATCATTTCTGGGAACTCTCATTGTGTATTTTAACAGTTTTACCACAATTAGACAGTTTGCTTAGAACTTTTTAGTGGAACCGCCACCATTTTAACTGATTCACACAAAAAATATGCCAAAGCCAATCCTCCTAAATTGTAAACATAAAAACTATTCTCGTGATTCAAAGGCTTTAGACACAAATTCTGAGCTCTGTAAACATGAACTCTTAATAATTGAAAGCACAGTCCCGTGAAAACGCCACCAGAAGTACCCGTACTTGTAAACATTACCAGTATTTTCGTCATTTCACAGCTTTCCACTGGAAACCTCCGTGATTGAATTCGACAGTAAATGTAGTAAGAATCTATTTACGTGTACTTGAGGTGTTTATTACACGTTCTTAATCATTTCTGGGAACTATCATTGTGTATTTTAACAGTTTTACCACAATTAGACAGTTTTCTTAGAACTGTTTACTGGAACCGCCACCATTTTAACTGATTCACACAAAAAAAAACGCCAAAGCCAATCCTCCTAAATTGTAAACACAAAAACTATTCTCGTGATTCAAAGGCTTTAGACACCAAATCTGAGCTCTGTAAACATGAACTCTTAATAATTGAAAGCACAGTCCCGTGAAAACGCCACCAGAAGTACCCGTACTTGTAAACATTACCAGTATTTTCGTCATTTCACAGCTTTCCACTGGAAACCTCCGTGATTGAATTCGACAGTAAATGTAGTAAGAATCTATTTACGTGTACTTGAGGTGTTTATTACACGTTCTTAATCATTTCTGGGAACTATCATTGTGTATTTTAACAGTTTTACCACAATTAGACAGTTTTCTTAGAACTGTTTACTGGAACCGCCACCATTTTAACTGATTCACACAAAAAAAAAACGCCAAAGCCAATCCTCCTAAATTGTAAACACAAAAACTATTCTCGTGATTCAAAGGCTTTAGACACCAATTCTGAGCTCTGTAAACATGAACTCTTAATATTTGAAAGCACAGTCCCGTGAAAACGCCACCAGAAGTACCCGTACTTGTAAACATTACCAGTATTTTCGTCATTTCACAGCTTTCCACTGGAAACCTCCGTGATTGAATTCGACAGTAAATGTAGCAAGAATCTATTTACGTGTACTTGAGATGTTTATTACACGTTCTTAATCATTTCTGGGAACTCTCATTGTGTATTTTAACAGTTTTACCACAATTAGACAGTTTGCTTAGAAGTATTTACTGGAACCGCCGCCATTTTAACTGATTCACACAAAAAAAACGCCAAAGCCAATCCTCCTAAATTGTAAACATAAAAATTATTCTCGTCATTCCAAGGCTTTAGACACCAATTCTGAGCTCTGTAAACATGAACTCTTAATATTTGAAAGCACAGTCCCGTGAAAACGCCACCAGAAGTACCCGTACTTGTAAATATTACCAGTATTTTCGTCATTTCACAGCTTTCCACTGGAAACCTCCGTGATTGAATTCGACAGTAAATGTAGTAAGAATCTATTTACGTGTACTTGAGATGTTTATTACACGTTCTTAATCATTTCTGGGAACTCTCATTGTGTATTTTAACAGTTTTACCACAATTAGACAGTTTGCTTAGAAGTATTTACTGGAACCGCCACCATTTTAACTGATTCACACAAAAAAAACGCCAAAGCCAATCCTCCTAAATTGTAAACACAAAAACTATTCTCATGATTCAAAGGCTTTAGACACCAATTCTGAGCTCTGTAAACATGAAGTCTTAATATTTGAAAGCACAGTCCCGTGAAAACGCCACCAGAAGTACCCGTACTTGTAAACATTACCAGTATTTTCGTCATTTCACAGCTTTCCACTGGAAACCTCCGTGTTGAATTCGACAGTAAATGTAGTAAGAATCTATTTACGTGTACTTGAGATGTTTATTTCACGTTCTTAGTCATTTCTGGGAACTCTCATTGTGTATTTTAACAGTTTTACCACAATTAGACAGTTTGCTTAGAAGTATTTACTGGAACCACCACCATTTTGACTGATTCACACAAAAAAAACGCCAAAGCCAATCCTCCTAAATTGTAAACACAAAAACTATTCTCGTGATTCAAAGGCTTTAGACACCAATTCTTAGCTCTGTAAACATGAACTCTTAATATTTGAAAGCACAGTCCCGTGAAAACGCCACCAGAAGTACCCGTACTTGTAAACATTACCAGTATTTTCGTCATTTCACAGCTTTCCACTGGAAACCTCCGTGTTTAATTCGACAGTAAATGTAGTAAGAATCTATTTACGTGTACTTGAGGGGTTTATTACACGTTGTTAATCATTTCTGGGAACTCTCATTGTGTATTTTAACAGTTTTACCACAATTAGACAGTTTGCTTAGAAGTATTTACTGGAACCGCCACCATTTTAACTGATTCACACAAAAAAAACGCCAAAGCCAATCCTCCTAAATTGTAAACACAAAAACTATTCTCGTGATTCAAAGGCTTTAGACACCAATTCTGAGCTCTGTAAACATTAACTCATAATAATTGAAAGCACAGTCCCGTGAAAACGCCACCCGAAGTACCCGGACTTGTAAACATTACCAGTATTTTCGTCATTTCACAGCTTTCCACTGGAAACCTCCGTGATTGAATTCGACAGTAAATGTAGTAAGAATCTATTTACGTGTACTTGAGGGGTTTATTAAACGTTCTTAATCATTTCTGGGAACTCTCATTGTGTATTTTAACAGTTTTACCACAATTAGACAGTTTGCTTAGAAGTATTTACTGGAACCGCCACCATTTTAACTGATTCACACAAAAAAAACGCCAAAGCCAATCCTCCTAAATTGTAAACACAACAACTATTCTCGTGATTCAAAGGCTTTAGACACCAATTCTGAGCTCTGTAAACATGAACACTTAATATTTGAAAGCACAGTCCCGTGAAAACGCCACCAGAAGTACCCGTACTTGTAAACATTACCAGTATTTTCGTCATTTCACAGCTTTCCACTGGAAACCTCCGTGTTGAATTCGACAGTAAATGTAGTAAGAATCTATTTACGTGTACTTGAGATGTTTATTACACGTTCTTAGTCATTTCTGGGAACTCTCATTGTGTATTTTAACAGTTTTACCACAATTAGACAGTTTGCTTAGTAGTATTTACTGGAACCGCCACCATTTTAACTGATTCACACAAAAAAAACGCCAAAGCCAATCCTCCTAAATTGTAAACACAAAAACTATTCTCGTGATTCAAAGGCTTTAGACACCAATTCTGAGCTCTGTAAACATTAACTCGTAATAATTGAAAGCACAGTCCCGTGAAAACGCCACCCGAAGTACCCGGACTTGTAAACATTACCAGTATTTTCGTCATTTCACAGCTTTCCACTGGAAACCTCCGTGTTGAATTCGACAGTAAATGTAGTAAGAATCTATTTACGTGTACTTGAGATGTTTATTACACGTTCTTAGTCATTTCTGGGAACTCTCATTGTGTATTTTAACAGTTTTACCACAATTAGACAGTTTGCTTAGAAGTATTTACTGGAACCGCCACCATTTTAACTGATTCACACAAAAAAAACGCCAAAGCCAATCCTCCTAAATTGTAAACACAAAAACTATTCTCGTGATTCAAAGGCTTTAGACACCAATTCTGAGCTCTGTAAACATGAACTCTTAATATTTGAAAGCACAGTCCCGTGAAAACGCCACCAGAAGTACCCGTACTTGTAAACATTACCAGTATTTTCGTCATTTCACAGCTTTCCACTGGAAACCTCCGTGTTGAATTCGACAGTAAATGTAGTAAGAATCTATTTACGTGTACTTGAGATGTTTATTACACGTTCTTAGTCATTTCTGGGAACTCTCATTGTGTATTTTAACAGTTTTACCACAATTAGACAGTTTGCTTAGAAGTATTTACTGGAACCGCCACCATTTTAACTGATTCACACAAAAAAAACGCCAAAGCCAATCCTCCTAAATTGTAAACACAAAAACTATTCTCGTGATTCAAAGGCTTTAGACACCAATTCTGAGCTCTGTAAACATGAAGTCTTAATATTTGAAAGCACAGTCCCGTGAAAACGCCACCAGAAGTACCCGTACTTGTAAACATTACCAGTATTTTCGTCATTTCACAGCTTTCCACTGGAAACCTCCGTGTTGAATTCGACAGTAAATGTAGTAAGAATCTATTTACGTGTACTTGAGATGTTTATTACACGTTCTTAATCATTTCTGGGAACTCTCATTGTGTATTTTAACAGTTTTACCACAATTAGACAGTTTGCTTAGAAGTATTTACTGGAACCGCCACCATTTTAACTGATTCACACAAAAAAAACGCCAAAGCCAATCCTCCTAAATTGTAAACACAAAAACTATTCTCGTGATTCAAAGGCTTTAGACACCAATTCTGAGCTCTGTAAACATGAACTCGTAATAATTGAAAGCACAGTCCCATGAAAACGCCACCCGAAGTACCCGGACTTGTAAACATTACCAGTATTTTCCACTGGAAACCTCCGTGATTGAATTCGACAGTAAATGTAGTAAGAATCTATTTACGTGTACTTGAGTGGTTTATTACACGTTCTTAATCATTTCTGGGAACTCTCATTGTGTATTTTAACAGTTTTACCACAATTAGACAGTTTGCTTAGAAGTATTTACTGGAACCGCCACCATTTTAACTGATTCACACAAAAAAAACGCCAAAGCCAATCCTCCTAAATTGTAAACACAAAAACTATTCTCGTGATTCAAAGGCTTTAGACACCAATTCTGAGCTCTGTAAACATGAACACTTAATATTTGAAAGCACAGTCCCGTGAAAACGCCACCAGAAGTACCCGTACTTGTAAACATTACCAGTATTTTCGTCATTTCACAGCTTTCCACTGGAAACCTCCGTGTTGAATTCGACAGTAAATGTAGTAAGAATCTATTTACGTGTACTTGAGATGTTTATTACACGTTCTTAATCATTTCTGGGAACTCTCATTGTGTATTTTAACAGTTTTACCACAATTAGACAGTTTGCTTAGAACTTTTTAGTGGAACCGCCACCATTTTAACTGATTCACACAAAAAATATGCCAAAGCCAATCCTCCTAAATTGTAAACACAAAAACTATTCTCGTGATTCAAAGGCTTTAGACACAAATTCTGAGCTCTGTAAACATGAACTCTTAATAATTGAAAGCACAGTCCCGTGAAAACGCCACCAGAAGTACCCGTACTTGTAAACATTACCAGTATTTTCGTCATTTCACAGCTTTCCACTGGAAACCTCCGTGATTGAATTCGACAGTAAATGTAGTAAGAATCTATTTACGTGTACTTGAGGTGTTTATTACACGTTCTTAATCATTTCTGGGAACTATCATTGTGTATTTTAACAGTTTTACCACAATTAGACAGTTTTCTTAGAACTGTTTACTGGAACCGCCACCATTTTAACTGATTCACACAAAAAAAAACGCCAAAGCCAATCCTCCTAAATTGTAAACACAAAAACTATTCTCGTGATTCAAAGGCTTTAGACACCAAATCTGAGCTCTGTAAACATGAACTCTTAATAATTGAAAGCACAGTCCCGTGAAAACGCCACCAGAAGTACCCGTACTTGTAAACATTACCAGTATTTTCGTCATTTCACAGCTTTCCACTGGAAACCTCCGTGATTGAATTCGACAGTAAATGTAGTAAGAATCTATTTACGTGTACTTGAGATGTTTATTACACGTTCTTAATCATTTCTGGGAACTCTCATTGTGTATTTTAACAGTTTTACCACAATTAGACAGTTTTCTTAGAACTGTTTACTGGAACCGCCACCATTTTAACTGATTCACACAAAAAAAAAACGCCAAAGCCAATCCTCCTAAATTGTAAACACAAAAACTATTCTCGTGATTCAAAGGCTTTAGACACCAATTCTGAGCTCTGTAAACATGAACTCTTAA
Source organism: Myotis daubentonii (assembly GCF_963259705.1). Taxonomy (NCBI): domain Eukaryota; kingdom Metazoa; phylum Chordata; class Mammalia; order Chiroptera; family Vespertilionidae; genus Myotis; species Myotis daubentonii. Next base: position 3,222,439 of record NC_081851.1, read on the forward strand.
TATTTGAAAGCACAGTCCCGTGAAAACGCCACCAGAAGTACCCGGACTTGTAAACATTACCAGTATTTTCGTCATTTCACAGCTTTCCACTGGAAACCTCCGTGATTGAATTCGACAGTAAATGTAGCAAGAATCTATTTACGTGTACTTGAGATGTTTATTACACGTTCTTAATCATTTCTGGGAACTCTCATTGTGTATTTTAACAGTTTTACCACAATTAGACAGTTTGCTTAGAAGTATTTACTGGAACCGCCGCCATTTTAACTGATTCACACAAAAAAAACGCCAAAGCCAATCCTCCTAAATTGTAAACATAAAAATTATTCCCGTCATTCCAAGGCTTTAGACACCAATTCTGAGCTCTGTAAACATGAACTCTTAATATTTGAAAGCACAGTCCCGTGAAAACGCCACCAGAAGTACCCGTACTTGTAAATATTACCAGTATTTTCGTCATTTCACAGCTTTCCACTGGAAACCTCCGTGATTGAATTCGACAGTAAATGTAGTAAGAATCTATTTACGTGTACTTGAGATGTTTATTACACGTTCTTAATCATTTCTGGGAACTCTCATTGTGTATTTTAACAGTTTTACCACAATTAGACAGTTTGCTTAGAAGTATTTACTGGAACCGCCACCATTTTAACTGATTCACACAAAAAAAACGCCAAAGCCAATCCTCCTAAATTGTAAACACAAAAACTATTCTCATGATTCAAAGGCTTTAGACACCAATTCTGAGCTCTGTAAACATGAAGTCTTAATATTTGAAAGCACAGTCCCGTGAAAACGCCACCAGAAGTACCCGTACTTGTAAACATTACCAGTATTTTCGTCATTTCACAGCTTTCCACTGGAAACCTCCGTGTTGAATTCGACAGTAAATGTAGTAAGAATCTATTTACGTGTACTTGAGATGTTTATTTCACGTTCTTAGTCATTTCTGGGAACTCTCATTGTGTATTTTAACAGTTTTACCACAATTAGACAGTTTGCTTAGAAGTATTTACTGGAACCACCACCATTTTGACTGATTCACACAAAAAAAACGCCAAAGCCAATCCTCCTAAATTGTAAACACAAAAACTATTCTCGTGATTCAAAGGCTTTAGACACCAATTCTTAGCTCTGTAAACATGAACTCTTAATATTTGAAAGCACAGTCCCGTGAAAACGCCACCAGAAGTACCCGTACTTGTAAACATTACCAGTATTTTCGTCATTTCACAGCTTTCCACTGGAAACCTCCGTGTTTAATTCGACAGTAAATGTAGTAAGAATCTATTTACGTGTACTTGAGGGGTTTATTACACGTTGTTAATCATTTCTGGGAACTCTCATTGTGTATTTTAACAGTTTTACCACAATTAGACAGTTTGCTTAGAAGTATTTACTGGAACCGCCACCATTTTAACTGATTCACACAAAAAAAACGCCAAAGCCAATCCTCCTAAATTGTAAACACAAAAACTATTCTCGTGATTCAAAGGCTTTAGACACCAATTCTGAGCTCTGTAAACATTAACTCATAATAATTGAAAGCACAGTCCCGTGAAAACGCCACCCGAAGTACCCGGACTTGTAAACATTACCAGTATTTTCGTCATTTCACAGCTTTCCACTGGAAACCTCCGTGATTGAATTCGACAGTAAATGTAGTAAGAATCTATTTACGTGTACTTGAGGGGTTTATTAAACGTTCTTAATCATTTCTGGGAACTCTCATTGTGTATTTTAACAGTTTTACCACAATTAGACAGTTTGCTTAGAAGTATTTACTGGAACCGCCACCATTTTAACTGATTCACACAAAAAAAACGCCAAAGCCAATCCTCCTAAATTGTAAACACAACAACTATTCTCGTGATTCAAAGGCTTTAGACACCAATTCTGAGCTCTGTAAACATGAACACTTAATATTTGAAAGCACAGTCCCGTGAAAACGCCACCAGAAGTACCCGTACTTGTAAACATTACCAGTATTTTCGTCATTTCACAGCTTTCCACTGGAAACCTCCGTGTTGAATTCGACAGTAAATGTAGTAAGAATCTATTTACGTGTACTTGAGATGTTTATTACACGTTCTTAGTCATTTCTGGGAACTCTCATTGTGTATTTTAACAGTTTTACCACAATTAGACAGTTTGCTTAGTAGTATTTACTGGAACCGCCACCATTTTAACTGATTCACACAAAAAAAACGCCAAAGCCAATCCTCCTAAATTGTAAACACAAAAACTATTCTCGTGATTCAAAGGCTTTAGACACCAATTCTGAGCTCTGTAAACATTAACTCGTAATAATTGAAAGCACAGTCCCGTGAAAACGCCACCCGAAGTACCCGGACTTGTAAACATTACCAGTATTTTCGTCATTTCACAGCTTTCCACTGGAAACCTCCGTGTTGAATTCGACAGTAAATGTAGTAAGAATCTATTTACGTGTACTTGAGATGTTTATTACACGTTCTTAGTCATTTCTGGGAACTCTCATTGTGTATTTTAACAGTTTTACCACAATTAGACAGTTTGCTTAGAAGTATTTACTGGAACCGCCACCATTTTAACTGATTCACACAAAAAAAACGCCAAAGCCAATCCTCCTAAATTGTAAACACAAAAACTATTCTCGTGATTCAAAGGCTTTAGACACCAATTCTGAGCTCTGTAAACATGAACTCTTAATATTTGAAAGCACAGTCCCGTGAAAACGCCACCAGAAGTACCCGTACTTGTAAACATTACCAGTATTTTCGTCATTTCACAGCTTTCCACTGGAAACCTCCGTGTTGAATTCGACAGTAAATGTAGTAAGAATCTATTTACGTGTACTTGAGATGTTTATTACACCTTCTTAGTCATTTCTGGGAACTCTCATTGTGTATTTTAACAGTTTTACCACAATTAGACAGTTTGCTTAGAAGTATTTACTGGAACCACCACCATTTTGACTGATTCACACAAAAAAAACGCCAAAGCCAATCCTCCTAAATTGTAAACACAAAAACTATTCTCGTGATTCAAAGGCTTTAGACACCAATTCTTAGCTCTGTATACATGAACTCTGAATATTTGAAAGCACAGTCCCGTGAAAACGCCACCAGAACTACCCGTACTTGTAAACATTACCAGTATTTTCGTCATTTCACAGCTTTCCACTGGAAACCTCCGTGTTGAATTCGACAGTAAATGTAGTAAGAATCTATTTACGTGTACTTGAGGGGTTTATTACACGTTGTTAATCATTTCTGGGAACTCTCATTGTGTATTTTAACAGTTTTACCACAATTAGACAGTTTGCTTAGAAGTATTTACTGGAACCGCCACCATTTTAACTGATTCACACAAAAAAAACGCCAAAGCCAATCCTCCTAAATTGTAAACACAAAAACTATTCTCGTGATTCAAAGGCTTTAGACACCAATTATGAGCTCTGTAAACATGAACTCTTAATATTTGAAAGCACAGTCCCGTGAAAACGCCACCCGAAGTACCCGGACTTGTAAACATTACCAGTATTTTCGTCATTTCACAGCTTTCCACTGGAAACCTCCGTGATTGAATTCGACAGTAAATGTAGTAAGAATCTATTTACGTGTACTTGAGGGGTTTATTACACGTTCTTAATCATTTCTGGGAACTCTCATTGTGTATTTTAACAGTTTTACCACAATTAGACAGTTTGCTTAGAAGTATTTACTGGAACCGCCACCATTTTAACTGATTCACACAAAAAAAACGCCAAAGCCAATCCTCCTAAATTGTAAACACAAAAACTATTCTCGTGATTCAAAGGCTTTAGACACCAATTCTGAGCTCTGTAAACATGAAGTCTTAATATTTGAAAGCACAGTCCCGTGAAAACGCCACCAGAAGTACCCGTACTTGTAAACATTACCAGTATTTTCGTCATTTCACAGCTTTCCACTGGAAACCTCCGTGTTGAATTCGACAGTAAATGTAGTAAGAATCTATTTACGTGTACTTGAGATGTTTATTACACGTTCTTAATCATTTCTGGGAACTCTCATTGTGTATTTTAACAGTTTTACCACAATTAGACAGTTTGCTTAGAAGTATTTACTGGAACCGCCACCATTTTAACTGATTCACACAAAAAAAACGCCAAAGCCAATCCTCCTAAATTGTAAACACAAAAACTATTCTCGTGATTCAAAGGCTTTAGACACCAATTCTGAGCTCTGTAAACATGAACTCGTAATAATTGAAAGCACAGTCCCATGAAAACGCCACCCGAAGTACCCGGACTTGTAAACATTACCAGTATTTTCCACTGGAAACCTCCGTGATTGAATTCGACAGTAAATGTAGTAAGAATCTATTTACGTGTACTTGAGGGGTTTATTACACGTTCTTAATCATTTCTGGGAACTCTCATTGTGTATTTTAACAGTTTTACCACAATTAGACAGTTTGCTTAGAAGTATTTACTGGAACCGCCACCATTTTAACTGATTCACACAAAAAAAACGCCAAAGCCAATCCTCCTAAATTGTAAACACAAAAACTATTCTCGTGATTCAAAGGCTTTAGACACCAATTCTGAGCTCTGTAAACATGAACACTTAATATTTGAAAGCACAGTCCCGTGAAAACGCCACCAGAAGTACCCGTACTTGTAAACATTACCAGTATTTTCGTCATTTCACAGCTTTCCACTGGAAACCTCCGTGTTGAATTCGACAGTAAATGTAGTAAGAATCTATTTACGTGTACTTGAGATGTTTATTACACGTTCTTAATCATTTCTGGGAACTCTCATTGTGTATTTTAACAGTTTTACCACAATTAGACAGTTTGCTTAGAACTTTTTAGTGGAACCGCCACCATTTTAACTGATTCACACAAAAAATATGCCAAAGCCAATCCTCCTAAATTGTAAACATAAAAACTATTCTCGTGATTCAAAGGCTTTAGACACAAATTCTGAGCTCTGTAAACATGAACTCTTAATAATTGAAAGCACAGTCCCGTGAAAACGCCACCAGAAGTACCCGTACTTGTAAACATTACCAGTATTTTCGTCATTTCACAGCTTTCCACTGGAAACCTCCGTGATTGAATTCGACAGTAAATGTAGTAAGAATCTATTTACGTGTACTTGAGGTGTTTATTACACGTTCTTAATCATTTCTGGGAACTATCATTGTGTATTTTAACAGTTTTACCACAATTAGACAGTTTTCTTAGAACTGTTTACTGGAACCGCCACCATTTTAACTGATTCACACAAAAAAAAACGCCAAAGCCAATCCTCCTAAATTGTAAACACAAAAACTATTCTCGTGATTCAAAGGCTTTAGACACCAATTCTGAGCTCTGTACACATGAACTCTTAATATTTGAAAGCACAGTCCCGTGAAAACGCCACCAGAAGTACCCGGACTTGTAAACATTACCAGTATTTTCGTCATTTCACAGCTTTCCACTGGAAACCTCCGTGATTGAATTCGACAGTAAATGTAGCAAGAATCTATTTACGTGTACTTGAGATGTTTATTACACGTTCTTAATCATTTCTGGGAACTCTCATTGTGTATTTTAACAGTTTTACCACAATTAGACAGTTTGCTTAGAAGTATTTACTGGAACCGCCGCCATTTTAACTGATTCACACAAAAAAAACGCCAAAGCCAATCCTCCTAAATTGTAAACACAAAAACTATTCTCGTGATTCAAAGGCTTTAGACACCAATTCTGAGCTCTGTAAACATGAACTCGTAATAATTGAAAGCACAGTCCCATGAAAACGCCACCCGAAGTACCCAGACTTGTAAACATTACCAGTATTTTCCACTGGAAACCTCCGTGATTGAATTCGACAGTAAATGTAGTAAGAATCTATTTACGTGTACTTGAGATGTTTATTACACGTTCTTAATCATTTCTGGGAACTCTCATTGTGTATTTTAACAGTTTTACCACAATTAGACAGTTTGCTTAGAAGTATTTACTGGAACCGCCACCATTTTAACTGATTCACACAAAAAAAACGCCAAAGCCAATCCTCCTAAATTGTAAACCTAAAAACTATTCTCATGATTCAAAGGCTTTAGACACCAATTCTGAGCTCTGTAAACATGAAGTCTTAATATTTGAAAGCACAGTCCCGTGAAAACGCCACCAGAAGTACCCGTACTTGTAAACATTACCAGTATTTTCGTCATTTCACAGCTTTCCACTGGAAACCTCCGTGTTGAATTCGACAGTAAATGTAGTAAGAATCTATTTACGTGTACTTGAGATGTTTATTACACGTTCTTAGTCATTTCTGGGAACTCTCATTGTGTATTTTAACAGTTTTACCACAATTAGACAGTTTGCTTAGAAGTATTTACTGGAACCACCACCATTTTGACTGATTCACACAAAAAAAACGCCAAAGCCAATCCTCCTAAATTGTAAACACAAAAACTATTCTCGTGATTCAAAGGCTTTAGACACCAATTCTTAGCTCTGTAAACATGAACTCTTAATATTTGAAAGCACAGTCCCGTGAAAACGCCACCAGAAGTACCCGTACTTGTAAACATTACCAGTATTTTCGTCATTTCACAGCTTTCCACTGGAAACCTCCGTGTTTAATTCGACAGTAAATGTAGTAAGAATCTATTTACGTGTACTTGAGGGGTTTATTACACGTTGATAATCATTTCTGGGAACTCTCATTGTGTATTTTAACAGTTTTACCACAATTAGACAGTTTGCTTAGAAGTATTTACTGGAACCGCCACCATTTTAACTGATTCACACAAAAAAAAAACGCCAAAGCCAATCCTCCTAAATTGTAAACACAAAAACTATTCTCGTGATTCAAAGGCTTTAGACACCAATTCTGAGCTCTGTAAACATGAACTCTTAATATTTGAAAGCACAGTCCCGTGAAAACGCCACCAGAAGTACCCGGACTTGTAAACATTACCAGTATTTTCGTCATTTCACAGCTTTCCACTGGAAACCTCCGTGATTGAATTCGACAGTAAATGTAGCAAGAATCTATTTACGTGTACTTGAGATGTTTATTACACGTTCTTAATCATTTCTGGGAACTCTCATTGTGTATTTTAACAGTTTTACCACAATTAGACAGTTTGCTTAGAAGTATTTACTGGAACCGCCGCCATTTTAACTGATTCACACAAAAAAAACGCCAAAGCCAATCCTCCTAAATTGTAAACATAAAAATTATTCTCGTCATTCCAAGGCTTTAGACACCAATTCTGAGCTCTGTAAACATGAACTCTTAATATTTGAAAGCACAGTCCCGTGAAAACGCCACCAGAAGTACCCGTACTTGTAAATATTACCAGTATTTTCGTCATTTCACAGCTTTCCACTGGAAACCTCCGTGATTGAATTCGACAGTAAATGTAGTAAGAATCTATTTACGTGTACTTGAGATGTTTATTACACGTTCTTAATCATTTCTGGGAACTCTCATTGTGTATTTTAACAGTTTTACCACAATTAGACAGTTTGCTTAGAAGTATTTACTGGAACCGCCACCATTTTAACTGATTCACACAAAAAAAACGCCAAAGCCAATCCTCCTAAATTGTAAACACAAAAACTATTCTCATGATTCAAAGGCTTTAGACACCAATTCTGAGCTCTGTAAACATGAAGTCTTAATATTTGAAAGCACAGTCCCGTGAAAACGCCACCAGAAGTACCCGTACTTGTAAACATTACCAGTATTTTCGTCATTTCACAGCTTTCCACTGGAAACCTCCGTGTTGAATTCGACAGTAAATGTAGTAAGAATCTATTTACGTGTACTTGAGGGGTTTATTACACGTTGTTAATCATTTCTGGGAACTCTCATTGTGTATTTTAACAGTTTTACCACAATTAGACAGTTTGCTTAGAAGTATTTACTGGAACCGCCACCATTTTAACTGATTCACACAAAAAAAACGCCAAAGCCAATCCTCCTAAATTGTAAACACAAAAACTATTCTCATGATTCAAAGGCTTTAGACACCAATTCTGAGCTCTGTAAACATGAAGTCTTAATATTTGAAAGCACAGTCCCGTGAAAACGCCACCAGAAGTACCCGTACTTGTAAACATTACCAGTATTTTCGTCATTTCACAGCTTTCCACTGGAAACCTCCGTGTTGAATTCGACAGTAAATGTAGTAAGAATCTATTTACGTGTACTTGAGGGGTTTATTACACGTTGTTAATCATTTCTGGGAACTCTCATTGTGTATTTTAACAGTTTTACCACAATTAGACAGTTTGCTTAGAAGTATTTACTGGAACCGCCACCATTTTAACTGATTCACACAAAAAAAACGCCAAAGCCAATCCTCCTAAATTGTAAACACAAAAACTATTCTCGTGATTCAAAGGCTTTAGACACCAATTCTGAGCTCTGTAAACATTAACTCATAATAATTGAAAGCACAGTCCCGTGAAAACGCCACCCGAAGTACCCGGACTTGTAAACATTACCAGTATTTTCGTCATTTCACAGCTTTCCACTGGAAACCTCCGTGATTGAATTCGACAGTAAATGTAGTAAGAATCTATTTACGTGTACTTGAGGGGTTTATTAAACGTTCTTAATCATTTCTGGGAACTCTCATTGTGTATTTTAACAGTTTTACCACAATTAGACAGTTTGCTTAGAAGTATTTACTGGAACCGCCACCATTTTAACTGATTCACACAAAAAAAACGCCAAAGCCAATCCTCCTAAATTGTAAACACAACAACTATTCTCGTGATTCAAAGGCTTTAGACACCAATTCTGAGCTCTGTAAACATGAACACTTAATATTTGAAAGCACAGTCCCGTGAAAACGCCACCAGAAGTACCCGTACTTGTAAACATTACCAGTATTTTCGTCATTTCACAGCTTTCCACTGGAAACCTCCGTGTTGAATTCGACAGTAAATGTAGTAAGAATCTATTTACGTGTACTTGAGATGTTTATTACACGTTCTTAGTCATTTCTGGGAACTCTCATTGTGTATTTTAACAGTTTTACCACAATTAGACAGTTTGCTTAGTAGTATTTACTGGAACCGCCACCATTTTAACTGATTCACACAAAAAAAACGCCAAAGCCAATCCTCCTAAATTGTAAACACAAAAACTATTCTCGTGATTCAAAGGCTTTAGACACCAATTCTGAGCTCTGTAAACATTAACTCGTAATAATTGAAAGCACAGTCCCGTGAAAACGCCACCCGAAGTACCCGGACTTGTAAACATTACCAGTATTTTCGTCATTTCACAGCTTTCCACTGGAAACCTCCGTGTTGAATTCGACAGTAAATGTAGTAAGAATCTATTTACGTGTACTTGAGATGTTTATTACACGTTCTTAGTCAGTTCTGGGAACTCTCATTGTGTATTTTAACAGTTTTACCACAATTAGACAGTTTGCTTAGAAGTATTTACTGGAACCGCCACCATTTTAACTGATTCACACAAAAAAAACGCCAAAGCCAATCCTCCTAAATTGTAAACACAAAAACTATTCTCGTGATTCAAAGGCTTTAGACACCAATTCTGAGCTCTGTAAACATGAACTCTTAATATTTGAAAGCACAGTCCCGTGAAAACGCCACCAGAAGTACCCGTACTTGTAAACATTACCAGTATTTTCGTCATTTCACAGCTTTCCACTGGAAACCTCCGTGTTGAATTCGACAGTAAATGTAGTAAGAATCTATTTACGTGTACTTGAGATGTTTATTACACGTTCTTAGTCATTTCTGGGAACTCTCATTGTGTTTTTTAACAGTTTTACCACAATTAGACAGTTTGCTTAGAAGTATTTACTGGAACCACCACCATTTTGACTGATTCACACAAAAAAAAACGCCAAAGCCAATCCTCCTAAATTGTAAACACAAAAACTATTCTCGTGATTCAAAGGCTTTAGACACCAATTCTTAGCTCTGTATACATGAACTCTGAATATTTGAAAGCACAGTCCCGTGAAAACGCCACCAGAACTACCCGTACTTGTAAACATTACCAGTATTTTCGTCATTTCACAGCTTTCCACTGGAAACCTCCGTGTTTAATTCGACAGTAAATGTAGTAAGAATCTATTTACGTGTACTTGAGGGGTTTATTACACGTTGTTAATCATTTCTGGGAACTCTCATTGTGTATTTTAACAGTTTTACCACAATTAGACAGTTTGCTTAGAAGTATTTACTGGAACCGCCACCATTTTAACTGATTCACACAAAAAAAACGCCAAAGCCAATCCTCCTAAATTGTAAACACAAAAACTATTCTCGTGATTCAAAGGCTTTAGACACCAATTATGAGCTCTGTAAACATGAACTCTTAATATTTGAAAGCACAGTCCCGTGAAAACGCCACCCGAAGTACCCGGACTTGTAAACATTACCAGTATTTTCGTCATTTCACAGCTTTCCACTGGAAACCTCCGTGATTGAATTCGACAGTAAATGTAGTAAGAATCTATTTACGTGTACTTGAGGGGTTTATTACACGTTCTTAATCATTTCTGGGAACTCTCATTGTGTATTTTAACAGTTTTACCACAATTAGACAGTTTGCTTAGAAGTATTTACTGGAACCGCCACCATTTTAACTGATTCACACAAAAAAAACGCCAAAGCCAATCCTCCTAAATTGTAAACACAAAAACTATTCTCGTGATTCAAAGGCTTTAGACACCAATTCTGAGCTCTGTAAACATGAAGTCTTAATATTTGAAAGCACAGTCCCGTGAAAACGCCACCAGAAGTACCCGTACTTGTAAACATTACCAGTATTTTCGTCATTTCACAGCTTTCCACTGGAAACCTCCGTGTTGAATTCGACAGTAAATGTAGTAAGAATCTATTTACGTGTACTTGAGATGTTTATTACACGTTCTTAATCATTTCTGGGAACTCTCATTGTGTATTTTAACAGTTTTACCACAATTAGACAGTTTGCTTAGAAGTATTTACTGGAACCGCCACCATTTTAACTGATTCACACAAAAAAAACGCCAAAGCCAATCCTCCTAAATTGTAAACACAAAAACTATTCTCGTGATTCAAAGGCTTTAGACACCAATTCTGAGCTCTGTAAACATGAACTCGTAATAATTGAAAGCACAGTCCCATGAAAACGCCACCCGAAGTACCCGGACTTGTAAACATTACCAGTATTTTCCACTGGAAACCTCCGTGATTGAATTCGACAGTAAATGTAGTAAGAATCTATTTACGTGTACTTGAGGGGTTTATTACACGTTCTTAATCATTTCTGGGAACTCTCATTGTGTATTTTAACAGTTTTACCACAATTAGACAGTTTGCTTAGAAGTATTTACTGGAACCGCCACCATTTTAACTGATTCACACAAAAAAAACGCCAAAGCCAATCCTCCTAAATTGTAAACACAAAAACTATTCTCGTGATTCAAAGGCTTTAGACACCAATTCTGAGCTCTGTAAACATGAACACTTAATATTTGAAAGCACAGTCCCGTGAAAACGCCACCAGAAGTACCCGTACTTGTAAACATTACCAGTATTTTCGTCATTTCACAGCTTTCCACTGGAAACCTCCGTGTTGAATTCGACAGTAAATGTAGTAAGAATCTATTTACGTGTACTTGAGATGTTTATTACACGTTCTTAATCATTTCTGGGAACTCTCATTGTGTATTTTAACAGTTTTACCACAATTAGACAGTTTGCTTAGAACTTTTTAGTGGAACCGCCACCATTTTAACTGATTCACACAAAAAATATGCCAAAGCCAATCCTCCTAAATTGTAAACATAAAAACTATTCTCGTGATTCAAAGGCTTTAGACACAAATTCTGAGCTCTGTAAACATGAACTCTTAATAATTGAAAGCACAGTCCCGTGAAAACGCCACCAGAAGTACCCGTACTTGTAAACATTACCAGTATTTTCGTCATTTCACAGCTTTCCACTGGAAACCTCCGTGATTGAATTCGACAGTAAATGTAGTAAGAATCTATTTACGTGTACTTGAGGTGTTTATTACACGTTCTTAATCATTTCTGGGAACTATCATTGTGTATTTTAACAGTTTTACCACAATTAGACAGTTTTCTTAGAACTGTTTACTGGAACCGCCACCATTTTAACTGATTCACACAAAAAAAAACGCCAAAGCCAATCCTCCTAAATTGTAAACACAAAAACTATTCTCGTGATTCAAAGGCTTTAGACACCAATTCTGAGCTCTGTACACATGAACTCTTAATATTTGAAAGCACAGTCCCGTGAAAACGCCACCAGAAGTACCCGGACTTGTAAACATTACCAGTATTTTCGTCATTTCACAGCTTTCCACTGGAAACCTCCGTGATTGAATTCGACAGTAAATGTAGCAAGAATCTATTTACGTGTACTTGAGATGTTTATTACACGTTCTTAATCATTTCTGGGAACTCTCATTGTGTATTTTAACAGTTTTACCACAATTAGACAGTTTGCTTAGAAGTATTTACTGGAACCGCCGCCATTTTAACTGATTCACACAAAAAAAACGCCAAAGCCAATCCTCCTAAATTGTAAACACAAAAACTATTCTCGTGATTCAAAGGCTTTAGACACCAATTCTGAGCTCTGTAAACATGAACTCGTAATAATTGAAAGCACAGTCCCATGAAAACGCCACCCGAAGTACCCGGACTTGTAAACATTACCAGTATTTTCCACTGGAAACCTCCGTGATTGAATTCGACAGTAAATGTAGTAAGAATCTATTTACGTGTACTTGAGATGTTTATTACACGTTCTTAATCATTTCTGGGAACTCTCATTGTGTATTTTAACAGTTTTACCACAATTAGACAGTTTGCTTAGAAGTATTTACTGGAACCGCCACCATTTTAACTGATTCACACAAAAAAAAACGCCAAAGCCAATCCTCCTAAATTGTAAACCTAAAAACTATTCTCATGATTCAAAGGCTTTAGACACCAATTCTGAGCTCTGTAAACATGAAGTCTTAATATTTGAAAGCACAGTCCCGTGAAAACGCTACCAGAAGTACCCGTACTTGTAAACATTACCAGTATTTTCGTCATTTCACAGCTTTCCACTGGAAACCTCCGTGTTGAATTCGACAGTAAATGTAGTAAGAATCTATTTACGTGTACTTGAGATGTTTATTACACGTTCTTAGTCATTTCTGGGAACTCTCATTGTGTATTTTAACAGTTTTACCACAATTAGACAGTTTGCTTAGAAGTATTTACTGGAACCACCACCATTTTGACTGATTCACACAAAAAAAACGCCAAAGCCAATCCTCCTAAATTGTAAACACAAAAACTATTCTCGTGATTCAAAGGCTTTAGACACCAATTCTTAGCTCTGTAAACATGAACTCTTAATATTTGAAAGCACAGTCCCGTGAAAACGCCACCAGAAGTACCCGTACTTGTAAACATTACCAGTATTTTCGTCATTTCACAGCTTTCCACTGGAAACCTCCGTGTTTAATTCGACAGTAAATGTAGTAAGAATCTATTTACGTGTACTTGAGGGGTTTATTACACGTTGTTAATCATTTCTGGGAACTCTCATTGTGTATTTTAACAGTTTTACCACAATTAGACAGTTTGCTTAGAAGTATTTACTGGAACCGCCACCATTTTAACTGATTCACACAAAAAAAACGCCAAAGCCAATCCTCCTAAATTGTAAACACAAAAACTATTCTCGTGATTCAAAGGCTTTAGACACCAATTCTGAGCTCTGTAAACATTAACTCATAATAATTGAAAGCACAGTCCCGTGAAAACGCCACCCGAAGTACCCGTACTTGTAAACATTACCAGTATTTTCGTCATTTCACAGCTTTCCACTGGAAACCTCCGTGATTGAATTCGACAGTAAATGTAGTAAGAATCTATTTACGTGTACTTGAGGGGTTTATTAAACGTTCTTAATCATTTCTGGGAACTCTCATTGTGTATTTTAACAGTTTTACCACAATTAGATAGTTTGCTTAGAAGTATTTACTGGAACCGCCACCATTTTAACTGATTCACACAAAAAAAACGCCAAAGCCAATCCTCCTAAATTGTAAACACAAAAACTATTCTCGTGATTCAAAGGCTTTAGACACCAATTCTGAGCTCTGTAAACATGAACTCTTAATATTTGAAAGCACAGTCCCGTGAAAACGCCACCAGAAGTACCCGGACTTGTAAACATTACCAGTATTTTCGTCATTTCACAGCTTTCCACTGGAAACCTCCGTGATTGAATTCGACAGTAAATGTAGCAAGAATCTATTTACGTGTACTTGAGATGTTTATTACACGTTCTTAATCATTTCTGGGAACTCTCATTGTGTATTTTAACAGTTTTACCACAATTAGACAGTTTGCTTAGAAGTATTTACTGGAACCGCCGCCATTTTAACTGATTCACACAAAAAAAACGCCAAAGCCAATCCTCCTAAATTGTAAACACAAAAACTATTCTCGTGATTCAAAGGCTTTAGACACCAATTCTGAGCTCTGTAAACATGAACTCGTAATAATTGAAAGCACAGTCCCATGAAAACGCCACCCGAAGTACCCGGACTTGTAAACATTACCAGTATTTTCCACTGGAAACCTCCGTGATTGAATTCGACAGTAAATGTAGTAAGAATCTATTTACGTGTACTTGAGATGTTTATTACACGTTCTTAATCATTTCTGGGAACTCTCATTGTGTATTTTAACAGTTTTACCACAATTAGACAGTTTGCTTAGAAGTATTTACTGGAACCGCCACCATTTTAACTGATTCACACAAAAAAAACGCCAAAGCCAATCCTCCTAAATTGTAAACCTAAAAACTATTCTCATGATTCAAAGGCTTTAGACACCAATTCTGAGCTCTGTAAACATGAAGTCTTAATATTTGAAAGCACAGTCCCGTGAAAACGCCACCAGAAGTACCCGTACTTGTAAACATTACCAGTATTTTCGTCATTTCACAGCTTTCCACTGGAAACCTCCGTGTTGAATTCGACAGTAAATGTAGTAAGAATCTATTTACGTGTACTTGAGATGTTTATTACACGTTCTTAATCATTTCTGGGAACTCTCATTGTGTATTTTAACAGTTTTACCACAATTAGACAGTTTGCTTAGAAGTATTTACTGGAACCACCACCATTTTGACTGATTCACACAAAAAAAACGCCAAAGCCAATCCTCCTAAATTGTAAACACAAAAACTATTCTCGTGATTCAAAGGCTTTAGACACCAATTCTTAGCTCTGTAAACATGAACTCTTAATATTTGAAAGCACAGTCCCGTGAAAACGCCACCAGAAGTACCCGTACTTGTAAACATTACCAGTATTTTCGTCATTTCACAGCTTTCCACTGGAAACCTCCGTGTTTAATTCGACAGTAAATGTAGTAAGAATCTATTTATGTGTACTTGAGGGGTTTATTACACGTTGTTAATCATTTCTGGGAACTCTCATTGTGTATTTTAACAGTTTTACCACAATTAGACAGTTTGCTTAGAAGTATTTACTGGAACCGCCACCATTTTAACTGATTCACACAAAAAAAACGCCAAAGCCAATCCTCCTAAATTGTAAACACAAAAACTATTCTCGTGATTCAAAGGCTTTAGACACCAATTCTGAGCTCTGTAAACATTAACTCATAATAATTGAAAGCACAGTCCCGTGAAAACGCCACCCGAAGTACCCGGACTTGTAAACATTACCAGTATTTTCGTCATTTCACAGCTTTCCACTGGAAACCTCCGTGATTGAATTCGACAGTAAATGTAGTAAGAATCTATTTACGTGTACTTGAGGGGTTTATTAAACGTTCTTAATCATTTCTGGGAACTCTCATTGTGTATTTTAACAGTTTTACCACAATTAGACAGTTTGCTTAGAAGTATTTACTGGAACCGCCACCATTTTAACTGATTCACACAAAAAAAACGCCAAAGCCAATCCTCCTAAATTGTAAACACAAAAACTATTCTCGTGATTCAAAGGCTTTAGACACCAATTCTGAGCTCTGTAAACATGAACTCTTAATATTTGAAAGCACAGTCCCGTGAAAACGCCACCAGAAGTACCCGTACTTGTAAACATTACCAGTATTTTCGTCATTTCACAGCTTTCCACTGGAAACCTCCGTGTTGAATTCGACAGTAAATGTAGTAAGAATCTATTTACGTGTACTTGAGATGTTTATTACACGTTCTTAGTCATTTCTGGGAACTCTCATTGTGTATTTTAACAGTTTTACCACAATTAGACAGTTTGCTTAGTAGTATTTACTGGAACCGCCACCATTTTAACTGATTCACACAAAAAAAACGCCAAAGCCAATCCTCCTAAATTGTAAACACAAAAACTATTCTCGTGATTCAAAGGCTTTAGACACCAATTCTGAGCTCTGTAAACATTAACTCGTAATAATTGAAAGCACAGTCCCGTGAAAACGCCACCCGAAGTACCCGGACTTGTAAACATTACCAGTATTTTCGTCATTTCACAGCTTTCCACTGGAAACCTCCGTGTTGAATTCGACAGTAAATGTAGTAAGAATCTATTTACGTGTACTTGAGATGTTTATTACACGTTCTTAGTCATTTCTGGGAACTCTCATTGTGTATTTTAACAGTTTTACCACAATTAGACAGTTTGCTTAGAAGTATTTACTGGAACCGCCACCATTTTAACTGATTCACACAAAAAAAACGCCAAAGCCAATCCTCCTAAATTGTAAACACAAAAACTATTCTCGTGATTCAAAGGCTTTAGACACCAATTCTGAGCTCTGTAAACATGAACTCTTAATATTTGAAAGCACAGTCCCGTGAAAACGCCACCAGAAGTACCCGTACTTGTAAACATTACCAGTATTTTCGTCATTTCACAGCTTTCCACTGGAAACCTCCGTGTTGAATTCGACAGTAAATGTAGTAAGAATCTATTTACGTGTACTTGAGATGTTTATTACACGTTCTTAGTCATTTCTGGGAACTCTCATTGTGTATTTTAACAGTTTTACCACAATTAGACAGTTTGCTTTGAAGTATTTACTGGAACCACCACCATTTTGACTGATTCACACAAAAAAAACGCCAAAGCCAATCCTCCTAAATTGTAAACACAAAAACTATTCTCGTGATTCAAAGGCTTTAGACACCAATTCTTAGCTCTGTATACATGAACTCTGAATATTTGAAAGCACAGTCCCATGAAAACGCCACCAGAACTACCCGTACTTGTAAACATTACCAGTATTTTCGTCATTTCACAGCTTTCCACTGGAAACCTCCGTGTTTAATTCGACAGTAAATGTAGTAAGAATCTATTTACGTGTACTTGAGGGGTTTATTACACGTTGTTAATCATTTCTGGGAACTCTCATTGTGTATTTTAACAGTTTTACCACAATTAGACAGTTTGCTTAGAAGTATTTACTGGAACCGCCACCATTTTAACTGATTCACACAAAAAAAACGCCAAAGCCAATCCTCCTAAATTGTAAACACAAAAACTATTCTCGTGATTCAAAGGCTTTAGACACCAATTATGAGCTCTGTAAACATGAACTCTTAATATTTGAAAGCACAGTCCCGTGAAAACGCCACCCGAAGTACCCGGACTTGTAAACATTACCAGTATTTTCGTCATTTCACAGCTTTCCACTGGAAACCTCCGTGATTGAATTCGACAGTAAATGTAGTAAGAATCTATTTACGTGTACTTGAGGGGTTTATTACACGTTCTTAATCATTTCTGGGAACTCTCATTGTGTATTTTAACAGTTTTACCACAATTAGACAGTTTGCTTAGAAGTATTTACTGGAACCGCCACCATTTTAACTGATTCACACAAAAAAAACGCCAAAGCCAATCCTCCTAAATTGTAAACACAAAAACTATTCTCGTGATTCAAAGGCTTTAGACACCAATTCTGAGCTCTGTAAACATGAAGTCTTAATATTTGAAAGCACAGTCCCGTGAAAACGCCACCAGAAGTACCCGTACTTGTAAACATTACCAGTATTTTCGTCATTTCACAGCTTTCCACTGGAAACCTCCGTGTTGAATTCGACAGTAAATGTAGCAAGAATCTATTTACGTGTACTTGAGATGTTTATTACACGTTCTTAGTCATTTCTGGGAACTCTCATTGTGTATTTTAACAGTTTTACCACAATTAGACAGTTTGCTTAGAAGTATTTACTGGAACCGCCACCATTTTAACTGATTCACACAAAAAAAACGCCAAAGCCAATCCTCCTAAATTGTAAACACAAAAACTATTCTCGTGATTCAAAGGCTTTAGACACCAATTCTGAGCTCTGTAAACATGAACTCTTAATATTTGAAAGCACAGTCCCGTGAAAACGCCACCAGAAGTACCCGTACTTGTAAACATTACCAGTATTTTCGTCATTTCACAGCTTTCCACTGGAAACCTCCGTGTTGAATTCGACAGTAAATGTAGTAAGAATCTATTTACGTGTACTTGAGATGTTTATTACACGTTCTTAGTCATTTCTGGGAACTCTCATTGTGTATTTTAACAGTTTTACCACAATTAGACAGTTTGCTTAGAAGTATTTACTGGAACCGCCACCATTTTAACTGATTCACACAAAAAAAACGCCAAAGCCAATCCTCCTAAATTGTAAACACAAAAACTATTCTCGTGATTCAAAGGCTTTAGACACCAATTCTGAGCTCTGTAAACATGAACTCTTAATATTTGAAAGCACAGTCCCGTGAAAACGCCACCAGAAGTACCCGTACTTGTAAACATTACCAGTATTTTCGTCATTTCACAGCTTTCCACTGGAAACCTCCGTTTTGAATTCGACAGTAAATGTAGTAAGAATCTATTTACGTGTACTTGAGATGTTTATTACACGTTCTTAGTCATTTCTGGGAACTCTCATTGTGTATTTTAACAGTTTTACCACAATTAGACAGTTTGCTTAGAAGTATTTACTGGAACCGCCACCATTTTAACTGATTCACACAAAAAAAACGCCAAAGCCAATCCTCCTAAATTGTAAACACAAAAACTATTCTCGTGATTCTAAGGCTTTAGACACCAATTCTGAGCTCTGTAAACATGAACTCGTAATAATTGAAAGCACAGTCCCATGAAAACGCCACCAGAAGTACCCGGACTTGTAAACATTACCAGTATTTTCCACTGGAAACCTCCGTGATTGAATTCGACAGTAAATGTAGTAAGAATCTATTTACGTGTACTTGAGGGGTTTATTACACGTTCTTAATCATTTCTGGGAACTCTCATTGTGTATTTTAACAGTTTTACCACAATTAGACAGTTTGCTTAGAAGTATTTACTGGAACCGCCACCATTTTAACTGATTCACACAAAAAAAACGCCAAAGCCAATCCTCCTAAATTGTAAACACAAAAACTATTCTCGTGATTCAAAGGCTTTAGACACCAATTCTGAGCTCTGTAAACATGAACACTTAATATTTGAAAGCACAGTCCCGTGAAAACGCCACCAGAAGTACCCGTACTTGTAAACATTACCAGTATTTTCGTCATTTCACAGCTTTCCACTGGAAACCTCCGTGTTGAATTCGACAGTAAATGTAGTAAGAATCTATTTACGTGTACTTGAGATGTTTATTACACGTTCTTAATCATTTCTGGGAACTCTCATTGTGTATTTTAACAGTTTTACCACAATTAGACAGTTTGCTTAGAACTTTTTAGTGGAACCGCCACCATTTTAACTGATTCACACAAAAAATATGCCAAAGCCAATCCTCCTAAATTGTAAACATAAAAACTATTCTCGTGATTCAAAGGCTTTAGACACAAATTCTGAGCTCTGTAAACATGAACTCTTAATAATTGAAAGCACAGTCCCGTGAAAACGCCACCAGAAGTACCCGTACTTGTAAACATTACCAGTATTTTCGTCATTTCACAGCTTTCCACTGGAAACCTCCGTGATTGAATTCGACAGTAAATGTAGTAAGAATCTATTTACGTGTACTTGAGGTGTTTATTACACGTTCTTAATCATTTCTGGGAACTATCATTGTGTATTTTACCGGTTTTACCACAATTAGACAGTTTTCTTAGAACTGTTTACTGGAACCGCCACCATTTTAACTGATTCACACAAAAAAAAACGCCAAAGCCAATCCTCCTAAATTGTAAACACAAAAACTATTCTCGTGATTCAAAGGCTTTAGACACCAATTCTTAGCTCTGTAAACATGAACTCTTAATATTTGAAAGCACAGTCCCGTGAAAACGCCACCAGAAGTACCCGGACTTGTAAACATTACCAGTATTTTCGTCATTTCACAGCTTTCCACTGGAAACCTCCGTGATTGAATTCGACAGTAAATGTAGCAAGAATCTATTTACGTGTACTTGAGATGTTTATTACACGTTCTTAATCATTTCTGGGAACTCTCATTGTGTATTTTAACAGTTTTACCACAATTAGACAGTTTGCTTAGAAGTATTTACTGGAACCGCCACCATTTTAACTGATTCACACAAAAAAAACGCCAAAGCCAATCCTCCTAAATTGTAAACACAAAAACTATTCTCATGATTCAAAGGCTTTAGACACCAATTCTGAGCTCTGTAAACATGAAGTCTTAATATTTGAAAGCACAGTCCCGTGAAAACGCCACCAGAAGTACCCGTACTTGTAAACATTACCAGTATTTTCGTCATTTCACAGCTTTCCACTGGAAACCTCCGTGTTGAATTCGACAGTAAATGTAGTAAGAATCTATTTACGTGTACTTGAGATGTTTATTACACGTTCTTAGTCATTTCTGGGAACTCTCATTGTGTATTTTAACAGTTTTACCACAATTAGACAGTTTGCTTAGAAGTATTTACTGGAACCACCACCATTTTGACTGATTCACACAAAAAAAACGCCAAAGCCAATCCTCCTAAATTGTAAACACAAAAACTATTCTCGTGATTCAAAGGCTTTAGACACCAATTCTTAGCTCTGTAAACATGAACTCTTAATATTTGAAAGCACAGTCCCGTGAAAACGCCACCAGAAGTACCCGTACTTGTAAACATTACCAGTATTTTCGTCATTTCACAGCTTTCCACTGGAAACCTCCGTGTTTAATTCGACAGTAAATGTAGTAAGAATCTATTTACGTGTACTTGAGGGGTTTATTACACGTTGTTAATCATTTCTGGGAACTCTCATTGTGTATTTTAACAGTTTTACCACAATTAGACAGTTTGCTTAGAAGTATTTACTGGAACCGCCACCATTTTAACTGATTCACACAAAAAAAACGCCAAAGCCAATCCTCCTAAATTGTAAACACAAAAACTATTCTCGTGATTCAAAGGCTTTAGACACCAATTCTGAGCTCTGTAAACATTAACTCGTAATAATTGAAAGCACAGTCCCGTGAAAACGCCACCCGAAGTACCCGGACTTGTAAACATTACCAGTATTTTCGTCATTTCACAGCTTTCCACTGGAAACCTCCGTGATTGAATTCGACAGTAAATGTAGTAAGAATCTATTTACGTGTACTTGAGGGGTTTATTAAACGTTCTTAATCATTTCTGGGAACTCTCATTGTGTATTTTAACAGTTTTACCACAATTAGACAGTTTGCTTAGAAGTATTTACTGGAACCGCCACCATTTTAACTGATTCACACAAAAAAAACGCCAAAGCCAATCCTCCTAAATTGTAAACACAAAAACTATTCTCGTGATTCAAAGGCTTTAGACACCAATTCTGAGCTCTGTAAACATGAACTCTTAATATTTGAAAGCACAGTCCCGTGAAAACGCCACCAGAAGTACCCGTACTTGTAAACATTACCAGTATTTTCGTCATTTCACAGCTTTCCACTGGAAACCTCCGTGTTGAATTCGACAGTAAATGTAGTAAGAATCTATTTACGTGTACTTGAGATGTTTATTACACGTTCTTAGTCATTTCTGGGAACTCTCATTGTGTATTTTAACAGTTTTACCACAATTAGACAGTTTGCTTAGAAGTATTTACTGGAACCACCACCATTTTGACTGATTCACACAAAAAAAACGCCAAAGCCAATCCTCCTAAATTGTAAACACAAAAACTATTCTCGTGATTCAAAGGCTTTAGACACCAATTCTGAGCTCTGTAAACATGAACTCTTAATATTTGAAAGCACAGTCCCGTGAAAACGCCACCAGAAGTACCCGTACTTGTAAACATTACCAGTATTTTCGTCATTTCAAAGCTTTCCACTGGAAACCTCCGTGTTTAATTCGACAGTAAATGTAGTAAGAATCTATTTACGTGTACTTGAGGGGTTTATTACACGTTCTTAATCATTTCTGGGAACTCTCATTGTGTATTTTAACAGTTTTACCACAATTAGACAGTTTGCTTAGAAGTATTTACTGGAACCGCCACCATTTTGACTGATTCACACAAAAAAAAACGCCAAAGCCAATCCTCCTAAATTGTAAACACAAAAACTATTCTCGTGATTCAAAGGCTTTAGACACCAATTCTGAGCTCTGTAAACATGAACTCTTAATATTTGAAAGCACAGTCCCGTGAAAACGCCACCAGAAGTACCCGGACTTGTAAACATTACCAGTATTTTCGTCATTTCACACCTTTCCACTGGAAACCTCCGTGTTGAATTCGACAGTAAATGTAGTAAGAATCTATTTACGTGTACTTGAGATGTTTATTACACGTTCTTAATCATTTCTGGGAACTCTCATTGTGAATTTTAACAGTTTTACCACAATTAGTTTGCTTAGAAGTATTTACTGGAACCGCCACTATTTTAACTGATTCACACAAAAAAAACGAAAAAGCCAATCCTCCTAAATTGTAAACACAAAAACTATTCTCGTGATTCAAAGGCTTTAGACACCAATTCTGAGCTCTGTAAACATGAACTCGTAATAATTGAAAGCACAGTCCCATGAAAACGCCACCCGAAGTACCCGGACTTGTAAACATTACCAGTATTTTCCACTGGAAACCTCCGTGATTGAATTCGACAGTAAATGTAGTAAGAATCTATTTACGGGTACTTGAGGGGTTTATTACACGTTCTTAATCATTTCTGGGAACTCTCATTGTGTATTTTAACAGTTTTACCACAATTAGACAGTTTGCTTAGAAGTATTTACTGGAACCGCCACCATTTTAACTGATTCACACAAAAAAAAACGCCAAAGCCAATCCTCCTAAATTGTAAACACAAAAACTATTCTCGTGATTCAAAGGCTTTAGACACCAATTCTGAGCTCTGTAAACATGAACACTTAATATTTGAAAGCACAGTCCCGTGAAAACGCCACCAGAAGTACCCGTACTTGTAAACATTACCAGTATTTTCGTCATTTCACAGCTTTCCACTGGAAACCTCCGTGATTGAATTCGACAGTAAATGTAGTAAGAATCTATTTACGTGTACTTGAGGGGTTTATTAAACGTTCTTAATCATTTCTGGGAACTCTCATTGTGTATTTTAACAGTTTTACCACAATTAGACAGTTTGCTTAGAAGTATTTACTGGAACCGCCACCATTTTAACTGATTCACACAAAAAAAACGCCAAAGCCAATCCTCCTAAATTGTAAACACAAAAACTATTCTCGTGATTCAAAGGCTTTAGACACCAATTCTGAGCTCTGTAAACATGAACTCTTAATATTTGAAAGCACAGTCCCGTGAAAACGCCACCAGAAGTACCCGTACTTGTAAACATTACCAGTATTTTCGTCATTTCACAGCTTTCCACTGGAAACCTCCGTGTTGAATTCGACAGTAAATGTAGTAAGAATCTATTTACGTGTACTTGAGATGTTTATTACACGTTCTTAGTCATTTCTGGGAACTCTCATTGTGTATTTTAACAGTTTTACCACAATTAGACAGTTTGCTTAGAAGTATTTACTGGAACCACCACCATTTTGACTGATTCACACAAAAAAAACGCCAAAGCCAATCCTCCTAAATTGTAAACACAAAAACTATTCTCGTGATTCAAAGGCTTTAGACACCAATTCTGAGCTCTGTAAACATGAACTCTTAATATTTGAAAGCACAGTCCCGTGAAAACGCCACCAGAAGTACCCGTACTTGTAAACATTACCAGTATTTTCGTCATTTCAAAGCTTTCCACTGGAAACCTCCGTGTTGAATTCGACAGTAAATGTAGTAAGAATCTATTTACGTGTACTTGAGATGTTTATTACACGTTCTTAATCATTTCTGGGAACTCTCATTGTGTATTTTAACAGTTTTACCACAATTAGTTTGCTTAGAAGTATTTACTGGAACCGCCACTATTTTAACTGATTCACACAAAAAAAACGCCAAAGCCAATCCTCCTAAATTGTAAACACAAAAACTATTCTCGTGATTCAAAGGCTTTAGACACCAATTCTGAGCTCTGTAAACATGAACTCGTAATAATAGAAAGCACAGTCCCATGAAAACGCCACCCGAAGTACCCGGACTTGTAAACATTACCAGTATTTTCCACTGGAAACCTCCGTGATTGAATTCGACAGTAAATGTAGTAAGAATCTATTTACGTGTACTTGAGGGGTTTATTACACGTTCTTAATCATTTCTGGGAACTCTCATTGTGTATTTTAACAGTTTTACCACAATTAGACAGTTTGCTTAGTAGTATGTACTGGAACCGCCACCATTTTAACTGATTCACACAAAAAAAACGCCAAAGCCAATCCTCCTAAATTGTAAACACAAAAACTATTCTCGTGATTCAAAGGCTTTAGACACCAATTCTGAGCTCTGTAAACATGAACACTTAATATTTGAAAGCACAGTCCCGTGAAAACGCCACCAGAAGTACCCGTACTTGTAAACATTACCAGTATTTTCGTCATTTCACAGCTTTCCACTGGAAACCTCCGTGTTGAATTCGACAGTAAATGTAGTAAGAATCTATTTACGTGTACTTGAGATGTTTATTACACGTTCTTAATCATTTCTGGGAACTCTCATTGTGTATTTTAACAGTTTTACCACAATTAGACAGTTTGCTTAGAACTTTTTAGTGGAACCGCCACCATTTTAACTGATTCACACAAAAAATATGCCAAAGCCAATCCTCCTAAATTGTAAACATAAAAACTATTCTCGTGATTCAAAGGCTTTAGACACAAATTCTGAGCTCTGTAAACATGAACTCTTAATAATTGAAAGCACAGTCCCGTGAAAACGCCACCAGAAGTACCCGTACTTGTAAACATTACCAGTATTTTCGTCATTTCACAGCTTTCCACTGGAAACCTCCGTGATTGAATTCGACAGTAAATGTAGTAAGAATCTATTTACGTGTACTTGAGGTGTTTATTACACGTTCTTAATCATTTCTGGGAACTATCATTGTGTATTTTAACAGTTTTACCACAATTAGACAGTTTTCTTAGAACTGTTTACTGGAACCGCCACCATTTTAACTGATTCACACAAAAAAAAACGCCAAAGCCAATCCTCCTAAATTGTAAACACAAAAACTATTCTCGTGATTCAAAGGCTTTAGACACCAATTCTGAGCTCTGTAAACATGAACTCTTAATATTTGAAAGCACAGTCCCGTGAAAACGCCACCAGAAGTACCCGGACTTGTAAACATTACCAGTATTTTCGTCATTTCACAGCTTTCCACTGGAAACCTCCGTGATTGAATTCGACAGTAAATGTAGCAAGAATCTATTTACGTGTACTTGAGATGTTTATTACACGTTCTTAATCATTTCTGGGAACTCTCATTGTGTATTTTAACAGTTTTACCACAATTAGACAGTTTGCTTAGAAGTATTTACTGGAACCGCCGCCATTTTAACTGATTCACACAAAAAAAACGCCAAAGCCAATCCTCCTAAATTGTAAACATAAAAACTATTCTCGTCATTCCAAGGCTTTAGACACCAATTCTGAGCTCTGTAAACATGAACTCTTAATATTTGAAAGCACAGTCCCGTGAAAACGCCACCAGAAGTACCCGTACTTGTAAATATTACCAGTATTTTCGTCATTTCACAGCTTTCCACTGGAAACCTCCGTGATTGAATTCGACAGTAAATGTAGTAAGAATCTATTTACGTGTACTTGAGATGTTTATTACACGTTCTTAATCATTTCTGGGAACTCTCATTGTGTATTTTAACAGTTTTACCACAATTAGACAGTTTGCTTAGAAGTATTTACTGGAACCGCCACCATTTTAACTGATTCACACAAAAAAAACGCCAAAGCCAATCCTCCTAAATTGTAAACACAAAAACTATTCTCATGATTCAAAGGCTTTAGACACCAATTCTGAGCTCTGTAAACATGAAGTCTTAATATTTGAAAGCACAGTCCCGTGAAAACGCCACCAGAAGTACCCGTACTTGTAAACATTACCAGTATTTTCGTCATTTCACAGCTTTCCACTGGAAACCTCCGTGTTGAATTCGACAGTAAATGTAGTAAGAATCTATTTACGTGTACTTGAGATGTTTATTACACGTTCTTAGTCATTTCTGGGAACTCTCATTGTGTATTTTAACAGTTTTACCACAATTAGACAGTTTGCTTAGAAGTATTTACTGGAACCACCACCATTTTGACTGATTCACACAAAAAAAACGCCAAAGCCAATCCTCCTAAATTGTAAACACAAAAACTATTCTCGTGATTCAAAGGCTTTAGACACCAATTCTTAGCTCTGTAAACATGAACTCTTAATATTTGAAAGCACAGTCCCGTGAAAACGCCACCAGAAGTACCCGTACTTGTAAACATTACCAGTATTTTCGTCATTTCACAGCTTTCCACTGGAAACCTCCGTGTTTAATTCGACAGTAAATGTAGTAAGAATCTATTTACGTGTACTTGAGGGGTTTATTACACGTTGTTAATCATTTCTGGGAACTCTCATTGTGTATTTTAACAGTTTTACCACAATTAGACAGTTTGCTTAGAAGTATTTACTGGAACCGCCACCATTTTAACTGATTCACACAAAAAAAACGCCAAAGCCAATCCTCCTAAATTGTAAACACAAAAACTATTCTCGTGATTCAAAGGCTTTAGACACCAATTCTGAGCTCTGTAAACATTAACTCATAATAATTGAAAGCACAGTCCCGTGAAAACGCCACCCGAAGTACCCGGACTTGTAAACATTACCAGTATTTTCGTCATTTCACAGCTTTCCACTGGAAACCTCCGTGATTGAATTCGACAGTAAATGTAGTAAGAATCTATTTACGTGTACTTGAGGGGTTTATTAAACGTTCTTAATCATTTCTGGGAACTCTCATTGTGTATTTTAACAGTTTTACCACAATTAGACAGTTTGCTTAGAAGTATTTACTGGAACCGCCACCATTTTAACTGATTCACACAAAAAAAACGCCAAAGCCAATCCTCCTAAATTGTAAACACAAAAACTATTCTCGTGATTCAAAGGCTTTAGACACCAATTCTGAGCTCTGTAAACATGAACTCTTAATATTTGAAAGCACAGTCCCGTGAAAACGCCACCAGAAGTACCCGTACTTGTAAACATTACCAGTATTTCGTCATTTCACAGCTTTCCACTGGAAACCTCCGTGTTTAATTCGACAGTAAATGTAGTAAGAATCTATTTACGTGTACTTGAGGGGTTTATTACACGTTGTTAATCATTTCTGGGAACTCTCATTGTGTATTTTAACAGTTTTACCACAATTAGACAGTTTGCTTAGAAGTATTTACTGGAACCGCCACCATTTTAACTGATTCACACAAAAAAAACGCCAAAGCCAATCCTCCTAAATTGTAAACACAAAAACTATTCTCGTGATTCAAAGGCTTTAGACACCAATTATGAGCTCTGTAAACATGAACTCTTAATATTTGAAAGCACAGTCCCGTGAAAACGCCACCCGAAGTACCCGGACTTGTAAACATTACCAGTATTTTCGTCATTTCACAGCTTTCCACTGGAAACCTCCGTGATTGAATTCGACAGTAAATGTAGTAAGAATCTATTTACGTGTACTTGAGGGGTTTATTACACGTTCTTAATCATTTCTGGGAACTCTCATTGTGTATTTTAACAGTTTTACCACAATTAGACAGTTTGCTTAGAAGTATTTACTGGAACCGCCACCATTTTAACTGATTCACACAAAAAAAACGCCAAAGCCAATCCTCCTAAATTGTAAACACAAAAACTATTCTCGTGATTCAAAGGCTTTAGACACCAATTCTGAGCTCTGTAAACATGAAGTCTTAATATTTGAAAGCACAGTCCCGTGAAAACGCCACCAGAAGTACCCGTACTTGTAAACATTACCAGTATTTTCGTCATTTCACAGCTTTCCACTGGAAACCTCCGTGTTGAATTCGACAGTAAATGTAGTAAGAATCTATTTACGTGTACTTGAGATGTTTATTACACGTTCTTAATCATTTCTGGGAACTCTCATTGTGTATTTTAACAGTTTTACCACAATTAGACAGTTTGCTTAGAAGTATTTACTGGAACCGCCACCATTTTAACTGATTCACACAAAAAAAACGCCAAAGCCAATCCTCCTAAATTGTAAACACAAAAACTATTCTCGTGATTCAAAGGCTTTAGACACCAATTCTGAGCTCTGTAAACATGAACTCTTAATATTTGAAAGCACAGTCCCGTGAAAACGCCACCAGAAGTACCCGTACTTGTAAACATTACCAGTATTTTCGTCATTTCACAGCTTTCCACTGGAAACCTCCGTGTTGAATTCGACAGTAAATGTAGTAAGAATCTATTTACGTGTACTTGAGATGTTTATTACACGTTCTTAGTCATTTCTGGGAACTCTCATTGTGTATTTTAACAGTTTTACCACAATTAGACAGTTTGCTTAGAAGTATTTACTGGAACCGCCACCATTTTAACTGATTCACACAAAAAAAAACGCCAAAGCCAATCCTCCTAAATTGTAAACACAAAAACTATTCTCGTGATTCAAAGGCTTTAGACACCAATTCTGAGCTCTGTAAACATGAACTCTTAATATTTGAAAGCACAGTCCCGTGAAAACGCCACCAGAAGTACCCGTACTTGTAAACATTACCAGTATTTTCGTCATTTCACAGCTTTCCACTGGAAACCTCCGTGTTGAATTCGACAGTAAATGTAGTAAGAATCTATTTACGTGTACTTGAGATGTTTATTACACGTTCTTAGTCATTTCTGGGAACTCTCATTGTGTATTTTAACAGTTTTACCACAATTAGACAGTTTGCTTAGAAGTATTTACTGGAACCGCCACCATTTTAACTGATTCACACAAAAAAAACGCCAAAGCCAATCCTCCTAAATTGTAAACACAAAAACTATTCTCGTGATTCAAAGGCTTTAGACACCAATTCTGAGCTCTGTAAACATGAACTCGTAATAATTGAAAGCACAGTCCCATGAAAACGCCACCCGAAGTACCCGGACTTGTAAACATTACCAGTATTTTCCACTGGAAACCTCCGTGATTGAATTCGACAGTAAATGTAGTACGAATCTATTTACGTGTACTTGAGGGGTTTATTACACGTTCTTAATCATTTCTGGGAACTCTCATTGTGTATTTTAACAGTTTTACCACAATTAGACAGTTTGCTTAGAAGTATTTACTGGAA
The DNA here is from genome assembly GCF_963259705.1 of Myotis daubentonii. Lineage (NCBI taxonomy): Eukaryota > Metazoa > Chordata > Mammalia > Chiroptera > Vespertilionidae > Myotis > Myotis daubentonii. Next base: position 3,252,141 of record NC_081851.1, read on the forward strand.
CCGCCACCATTTTAACTGATTCACACAAAAAAAACGCCAAAGCCAATCCTCCTAAATTGTAAACACAAAAACTATTCTCGTGATTCAAAGGCTTTAGACACCAATTCTGAGCTCTGTAAACATGAACTCTTAATATTTGAAAGCACAGTCCCGTGAAAACGCCACCCGAAGTACCCGTACTTGTAAAAATTACCAGTATTTTCGTCATTTCACAGCTTTCCACTGGAAACCTCCGTGTTGAATTCGACAGTAAATGTAGTAAGAATCTATTTACGTGTACTTGAGGTGTTTATTAAACGTTCTTAATCATTTCTGGGAACTCTCATTGTGTATTTTAACAGTTTTACCACAATTAGACAGTTTGCTTAGAAGTATTTACTGGAACCGCCACCATTTTAACTGATTCACACAAAAAAAACGCCAAAGCCAATCCTCCTAAATTGTAAACACAAAAACTATTCTCGTGATTCAAAGGCTTTAGACACCAATTCTGAGCTCTGTAAACATGAACTCTTAATATTTGAAAGCACAGTCCCGTGAAAACGCCACCAGAAGTACCCGTACTTGTAAACATTACCAGTATTTTCGTCATTTCACAGCTTTCCACTGGAAACCTCCGTGTTGAATTCGACAGTAAATGTAGCAAGAATCTATTTACGTGTACTTGAGATGTTTATTACACGTTCTTAGTCATTTCTGGGAACTCTCATTGTGTATTTTAACAGTTTTACCACAATTAGACAGTTTGCTTAGAAGTATTTACTGGAACCGCCACCATTTTAACTGATTCACACAAAAAAAACGCCAAAGCCAATCCTCCTAAATTGTAAACACAAAAACTATTCTCGTGATTCAAAGGCTTTAGACACCAATTCTGAGCTCTGTAAACATTAACTCGTAATAATTGAAAGCACAGTCCCGTGAAAACGCCACCCGAAGTACCCGGACTTGTAAACATTACCAGTATTTTCGTCATTTCACAGCTTTCCACTGGAAACCTCCGTGTTGAATTCGACAGTAAATGTAGTAAGAATCTATTTACGTGTACTTGAGATGTTTATTACACGTTCTTAGTCATTTCTGGGAACTCTCATTGTGTATTTTAACAGTTTTACCACAATTAGACAGTTTGCTTAGAAGTATTTACTGGAACCGCCACCATTTTAACTGATTCACACAAAAAAAACGCCAAAGCCAATCCTCCTAAATTGTAAACACAAAAACTATTCTCGTGATTCAAAGGCTTTAGACACCAATTCTGAGCTCTGTAAACATGAACTCTTAATATTTGAAAGCACAGTCCCGTGAAAACGCCACCAGAAGTACCCGTACTTGTAAACATTACCAGTATTTTCGTCATTTCACAGCTTTCCACTGGAAACCTCCGTGTTTAATTCGACAGTAAATGTAGTAAGAATCTATTTACGTGTACTTGAGATGTTTATTACACGTTCTTAGTCATTTCTGGGAACTCTCATTGTGTATTTTAACAGTTTTACCACAATTAGACAGTTTGCTTAGAAGTATTTACTGGAACCACCACCATTTTGACTGATTCACACAAAAAAAACGCCAAAGCCAATCCTCCTAAATTGTAAACACAAAAACTATTCTCGTGATTCAAAGGCTTTAGACACCAATTCTTAGCTCTGTATACATGAACTCTGAATATTTGAAAGCACAGTCCCGTGAAAACGCCACCAGAAGTACCCGTACTTATAAACATTACCAGTATTTTCGTCATTTCACAGCTTTCCACTGGAAACCTCCGTGTTTAATTCGACAGTAAATGTAGTAAGAATCTATTTACGTGTACTTGAGGGGTTTATTACACGTTGTTAATCATTTCTGGGAACTCTCATTGTGTATTTTAACAGTTTTACCACAATTAGACAGTTTGCTTAGAAGTATTTACTGGAACCGCCACCATTTTAACTGATTCACACAAAAAAAACGCCAAAGCCAATCCTCCTAAATTGTAAACACAAAAACTATTCTCGTGATTCAAAGGCTTTAGACACCAATTATGAGCTCTGTAAACATGAACTCTTAATATTTGAAAGCACAGTCCCGTGAAAACGCCACCCGAAGTACCCGGACTTGTAAACATTACCAGTATTTTCGTCATTTCACAGCTTTCCACTGGAAACCTCCGTGATTGAATTCGACAGTAAATGTAGTAAGAATCTATTTACATGTACTTGAGGGGTTTATTACACGTTCTTAATCATTTCTGGGAACTCTCATTGTGTATTTTAACAGTTTTACCACAATTAGACAGTTTGCTTAGAAGTATTTACTGGAACCGCCACCATTTTAACTGATTCACACAAAAAAAACGCAAAAGCCAATCCTCCTAAATTGTAAACACAAAAACTATTCTCGTGATTCAAAGGCTTTAGACACCAATTCTGAGCTCTGTAAACATGAAGTCTTAATATTTGAAAGCACAGTCCCGTGAAAACGCCACCAGAAGTACCCGTACTTGTAAACATTACCAGTATTTTCGTCATTTCACAGCTTTCCACTGGAAACCTCCGTGTTGAATTCGACAGTAAATGTAGTAAGAATCTATTTACGTGTACTTGAGATGTTTATTACACGTTCTTAATCATTTCTGGGAACTCTCATTGTGTATTTTAACAGTTTTACCACAATTAGACAGTTTGCTTAGAAGTATTTACTGGAACCGCCACCATTTTAACTGATTCACACAAAAAAAACGCCAAAGCCAATCCTCCTAAATTGTAAACACAAAAACTATTCTCGTGATTCAAAGGCTTTAGACACCAATTCTGAGCTCTGTAAACATGAACTCTTAATATTTGAAAGCACAGTCCCGTGAAAACGCCACCAGAAGTACCCGTACTTGTAAACATTACCAGTATTTTCGTCATTTCACAGCTTTCCACTGGAAACCTCCGTGTTGAATTCGACAGTAAATGTAGTAAGAATCTATTTACGTGTACTTGAGATGTTTATTACACGTTCTTAGTCATTTCTGGGAACTCTCATTGTGTATTTTAACAGTTTTACCACAATTAGACAGTTTGCTTAGAAGTATTTACTGGAACCGCCACCATTTTAACTGATTCACACAAAAAAAACGCCAAAGCCAATCCTCCTAAATTGTAAACACAAAAACTATTCTCGTGATTCAAAGGCTTTAGACACCAATTCTGAGCTCTGTAAACATGAACTCTTAATATTTGAAAGCACAGTCCCGTGAAAACGCCACCAGAAGTACCCGTACTTGTAAACATTACCAGTATTTTCGTCATTTCACAGCTTTCCACTGGAAACCTCCGTGTTGAATTCGACAGTAAATGTAGTAAGAATCTATTTACGTGTACTTGAGATGTTTATTACACGTTCTTAGTCATTTCTGGGAACTCTCATTGTGTATTTTAACAGTTTTACCACAATTAGACAGTTTGCTTAGAAGTATTTACTGGAACCGCCACCATTTTAACTGATTCACACAAAAAAAACGCCAAAGCCAATCCTCCTAAATTGTAAACACAAAAACTATTCTCGTGATTCAAAGGCTTTAGACACCAATTCTGAGCTCTGTAAACATGAACTCTTAATATTTGAAAGCACAGTCCCGTGAAAACGCCACCAGAAGTACCCGTACTTGTAAACATTACCAGTATTTTCGTCATTTCACAGCTTTCCACTGGAAAACTCCGTGTTGAATTCGACAGTAAATGTAGTAAGAATCTATTTACGTGTACTTGAGATGTTTATTACACGTTCTTAATCATTTCTGGGAACTCTCATTGTGTATTTTAACAGTTTTACCACAATTAGACAGTTTGCTTAGAAGTATTTACTGGAACCACCACCATTTTGACTGATTCACACAAAAAAAACGCCAAAGCCAATCCTCCTAAATTGTAAACACAAAAACTATTCTCGTGATTCAAAGGCTTTAGACACCAATTCTTAGCTCTGTATACATGAACTCTGAATATTTGAAAGCACAGTCCCGTGAAAACGCCACCAGAACTACCCGTACTTGTAAACATTACCAGTATTTTCGTCATTTCACAGCTTTCCACTGGAAACCTCCGTGTTGAATTCGACAGTAAATGTAGTAAGAATCTATTTACGTGTACTTGAGGGGTTTATTACACGTTGTTAATCATTTCTGGGAACTCTCATTGTGTATTTTAACAGTTTTACCACAATTAGACAGTTTGCTTAGAAGTATTTACTGGAACCGCCACCATTTTAACTGATTCACACAAAAAAAACGCCAAAGCCAATCCTCCTAAATTGTAAACACAAAAACTATTCTCGTGATTCAAAGGCTTTAGACACCAATTATGAGCTCTGTAAACATGAACTCGTAATAATTGAAAGCACAGTCCCGTGAAAACGCCACCCGAAGTACCCGGACTTGTAAACATTACCAGTATTTTCGTCATTTCACAGCTTTCCACTGGAAACCTCCGTGATTGAATTCGACAGTAAATGTAGTAAGAATCTATTTACGTGTACTTGAGGGGTTTATTACACGTTCTTAATCATTTCTGGGAACTCTCATTGTGTATTTTAACAGTTTTACCACAATTAGACAGTTTGCTTAGAAGTATTTACTGGAACCGCCACCATTTTAACTGATTCACACAAAAAAAACGCCAAAGCCAATCCTCCTAAATTGTAAACACAAAAACTATTCTCGTGATTCAAAGGCTTTAGACACCAATTCTGAGCTCTGTAAACATGAAGTCTTAATATTTGAAAGCACAGTCCCGTGAAAACGCCACCAGAAGTACCCGTACTTGTAAACATTACCAGTATTTTCGTCATTTCACAGCTTTCCACTGGAAACCTCCGTGATTGAATTCGACAGTAAATGTAGTAAGAATCTATTTACGTGTACTTGAGATGTTTATTACACGTTCTTAATCATTTCTGGGAACTCTCATTGTGTATTTTAACAGTTTTACCACAATTAGACAGTTTGCTTAGAAGTATTTACTGGAACCGCCACCATTTTAACTGATTCACACAAAAAAAACGCCAAAGCCAATCCTCCTAAATTGTAAACACAAAAACTATTCTCGTGATTCAAAGGCTTTAGACACCAATTCTGAGCTCTGTAAACATGAACTCTTAATATTTGAAAGCACAGTCCCGTGAAAACGCCACCAGAAGTACCCGTACTTGTAAACATTACCAGTATTTTCGTCATTTCACAGCTTTCCACTGGAAACCTCCGTGTTGAATTCGACAGTAAATGTAGTAAGAATCTATTTACGTGTACTTGAGATGTTTATTACACGTTCTTAGTCATTTCTGGGAACTCTCATTGTGTATTTTAACAGTTTTACCACAATTAGACAGTTTGCTTAGAAGTATTTACTGGAACCGCCACCATTTTAACTGATTCACACAAAAAAAACGCCAAAGCCAATCCTCCTAAATTGTAAACACAAAAACTATTCTCGTGATTCAAAGGCTTTAGACACCAATTCTGAGCTCTGTAAACATGAACTCTTAATATTTGAAAGCACAGTCCCGTGAAAACGCCACCAGAACTACCCGTACTTGTAAACATTACCAGTATTTTCGTCATTTCACAGCTTTCCACTGGAAACCTCCGTGTTTAATTCGACAGTAAATGTAGTAAGAATCTATTTACGTGTACTTGAGGGGTTTATTACACGTTGTTAATCATTTCTGGGAACTCTCATTGTGTATTTTAACAGTTTTACCACAATTAGACAGTTTGCTTAGAAGTATTTACTGGAACCGCCACCATTTTAACTGATTCACACAAAAAAAACGCCAAAGCCAATCCTCCTAAATTGTAAACACAAAAACTATTCTCGTGATTCAAAGGCTTTAGACACCAATTATGAGCTCTGTAAACATGAACTCGTAATAATTGAAAGCACAGTCCCGTGAAAACGCCACCCGAAGTACCAGGACTTGTAAACATTACCAGTATTTTCGTCATTTCACAGCTTTCCACTGGAAACCTCCGTGATTGAATTCGACAGTAAATGTAGTAAGAATCTATTTACGTGTACTTGAGGGGTTTATTACACGTTCTTAATCATTTCTGGGAACTCTCATTGTGTATTTTAACAGTTTTACCACAATTAGACAGTTTGCTTAGAAGTATTTACTGGAACCGCCACCATTTTAACTGATTCACACAAAAAAAACGCCAAAGCCAATCCTCCTAAATTGTAAACACAAAAACTATTCTCGTGATTCAAAGGCTTTAGACACCAATTCTGAGCTCTGTAAACATGAACTCTTAATATTTGAAAGCACAGTCCCGTGAAAACGCCACCAGAAGTACCCGTACTTGTAAACATTACCAGTATTTTCGTCATTTCACAGCTTTCCACTGGAAACCTCCGTGATGAATTCGACAGTAAATGTAGTAAGAATCTATTTACGTGTACTTGAGATGTTTATTACACGTTCTTAGTCATTTCTGGGAACTCTCATTGTGTATTTTAACAGTTTTACCACAATTAGACAGTTTGCTTAGAAGTATTTACTGGAACCGCCACCATTTTAACTGATTCACACAAAAAAAACGCCAAAGCCAATCCTCCTAAATTGTAAACACAAAAACTATTCTCGTGATTCAAAGGCTTTAGACACCAATTCTGAGCTCTGTAAACATGAACTCTTAATATTTGAAAGCACAGTCCCGTGAAAACGCCACCAGAAGTACCCGTACTTGTAAACATTACCAGTATTTTCGTCATTTCACAGCTTTCCACTGGAAACCTCCGTGTTGAATTCGACAGTAAATGTAGTAAGAATCTATTTACGTGTACTTGAGATGTTTATTACACGTTCTTAGTCATTTCTGGGAACTCTCATTGTGTATTTTAACAGTTTTACCACAATTAGACAGTTTGCTTAGAAGTATTTACTGGAACCACCACCATTTTGACTGATTCACACAAAAAAAACGCCAAAGCCAATCTTCCTAAATTGTAAACACAAAAACTATTCTCGTGATTCAAAGGCTTTAGACACCAATTCTGAGCTCTGTAAACATGAACTCTTAATATTTGAAAGCACAGTCCCGTGAAAACGCCACCAGAAGTACCCGTACTTGTAAACATTACCAGTATTTTCGTCATTTCACAGCTTTCCACTGGAAACCTCCGTGTTGAATTCGACAGTAAATGTAGTAAGAATCTATTTACGTGTACTTGAGATGTTTATTACACGTTCTTAGTCATTTCTGGGAACTCTCATTGTGTATTTTAACAGTTTTACCACAATTAGACAGTTTGCTTAGAAGTATTTACTGGAACCACCACCATTTTGACTGATTCACACAAAAAAAACGCCAAAGCCAATCTTCCTAAATTGTAAACACAAAAACTATTCTCGTGATTCAAAGGCTTTAGACACCAATTCTTAGCTCTGTAAACATGAACTCTTAATATTTGAAAGCACAGTCCCGTGAAAAGGCCACCAGAAGTACCCGTACTTGTAAACATTACCAGTATTTTCGTCATTTCACAGCTTTCCACTGGAAACCTCCGTGTTTAATTCGACAGTAAATGTAGTAAGAATCTATTTACGTGTACTTGAGGGGTTTATTACACGTTGTTAATCATTTCTGGGAACTCTCATTGTGTATTTTAACAGTTTTACCACAATTAGACAGTTTGCTTAGAAGTATTTACTGGAACCGCCACCATTTTAACTGATTCACTCAAAAAAAACGCCAAAGCCAATCCTCCTAAATTGTAAACACAAAAACTATTCTCGTGATTCAAAGGCTTTAGACACCAATTCTGAGCTCTGTAAACATGAACTCTTAATAATTGAAAGCACAGTCCCGTGAAAACGCCACCAGAAGTACCCGTACTTGTAAACATTACCAGTATTTTCGTCATTTCACAGCTTTCCACTGGAAACCTCCGTGTTGAATTCGACAGTAAATGTAGTAAGAATCTATTTACGTGTACTTGAGATGTTTATTACACGTTCTTAGTCATTTCTGGGAACTCTCATTGTGTATTTTAACAGTTTTACCACAATTAGACAGTTTGCTTAGAAGTATTTACTGGAACCGCCACCATTTTAACTGATTCACACAAAAAAAACGCCAAAGCCAATCCTCCTAAATTGTAAACACAAAAACTATTCTCGTGATTCAAAGGCTTTAGACACCAATTCTGAGCTCTGTAAACATGAACTCTTAATATTTGAAAGCACAGTCCCGTGAAAACGCCACCAGAAGTACCCGTACTTGTAAACATTACCAGTATTTTCGTCATTTCACAGCTTTCCACTGGAAACCTCCGTGTTGAATTCGACAGTAAATGTAGTAAGAATCTATTTACGTGTACTTGAGATGTTTATTACACGTTCTTAGTCATTTCTGGGAACTCTCATTGTGTATTTTAACAGTTTTACCACAATTAGACAGTTTGCTTAGAAGTATTTACTGGAACCGCCACCATTTTAACTGATTCACACAAAAAAAACGCCAAAGCCAATCCTCCTAAATTGTAAACACAAAAACTATTCTCGTGATTCAAAGGCTTTAGACACCAATTCTGAGCTCTGTAAACATGAACTCGTAATAATTGAAAGCACAGTCCCATGAAAACGCCACCCGAAGTACCCGGACTTGTAAACATTACCAGTATTTTCCACTGGAAACCTCCGTGATTGAATTCGACAGTAAATGTAGTAAGAATCTATTTACGTGTACTTGAGGGGTTTATTACACGTTCTTAATCATTTCTGGGAACTCTCATTGTGTATTTTAACAGTTTTACCACAATTAGACAGTTTGCTTAGAAGTATTTACTGGAACCGCCACCATTTTAACTGATTCACACAAAAAAAACGCCAAAGCCAATCCTCCTAAATTGTAAACACAAAAACTATTCTCGTGATTCAAAGGCTTTAGACACCAATTCTGAGCTCTGTAAACATGAAGTCTTAATATTTGAAAGCACAGTCCCGTGAAAACGCCACCAGAAGTACCCGTACTTGTAAACATTACCAGTATTTTCGTCATTTCACAGCTTTCCACTGGAAACCTCCGTGATTGAATTCGACAGTAAATGTAGTAAGAATCTATTTACGTGTACTTGAGATGTTTATTACACGTTCTTAATCATTTCTGGGAACTCTCATTGTGTATTTTAACAGTTTTACCACAATTAGACAGTTTGCTTAGAAGTATTTACTGGAACCGCCACCATTTTAACTGATTCACACAAAAAAAACGCCAAAGCCAATCCTCCTAAATTGTAAACACAAAAACTATTCTCGTGATTCAAAGGCTTTAGACACCAATTCTGAGCTCTGTAAACATGAACTCTTAATATTTGAAAGCACAGTCCCGTGAAAACGCCACCAGAAGTACCCGTACTTGTAAACATTACCAGTATTTTCGTCATTTCACAGCTTTCCACTGGAAACCTCCGTGTTGAATTCGACAGTAAATGTAGTAAGAATCTATTTACGTGTACTTGAGATGTTTATTACACGTTCTTAGTCATTTCTGGGAACTCTCATTGTGTATTTTAACAGTTTTACCACAATTAGACAGTTTGCTTAGAAGTATTTACTGGAACCGCCACCATTTTAACTGATTCACACAAAAAAAACGCCAAAGCCAATCCTCCTAAATTGTAAACACAAAAACTATTCTCGTGATTCAAAGGCTTTAGACACCAATTCTGAGCTCTGTAAACATGAACTCTTAATATTTGAAAGCACAGTCCCGTGAAAACGCCACCAGAAGTACCCGTACTTGTAAACATTACCAGTATTTTCGTCATTTCACAGCTTTCCACTGGAAACCTCCGTGTTGAATTCGACAGTAAATGTAGTAAGAATCTATTTACGTGTACTTGAGATGTTTATTACACGTTCTTAGTCATTTCTGGGAACTCTCATTGTGTATTTTAACAGTTTTACCACAATTAGACAGTTTGCTTAGAAGTATTTACTGGAACCGCCACCATTTTAACTGATTCACACAAAAAAAACGCCAAAGCCAATCCTCCTAAATTGTAAACACAAAAACTATTCTCGTGATTCAAAGGCTTTAGACACCAATTCTGAGCTCTGTAAACATGAACTCTTAATATTTGAAAGCACAGTCCCGTGAAAACGCCACCAGAAGTACCCGTACTTGTAAACATTACCAGTATTTTCGTCATTTCACAGCTTTCCACTGGAAACCTCCGTGTTGAATTCGACAGTAAATGTAGTAAGAATCTATTTACGTGTACTTGAGATGTTTATTACACGTTCTTAGTCATTTCTGGGAACTCTCATTGTGTATTTTAACAGTTTTACCACAATTAGACAGTTTGCTTAGAAGTATTTACTGGAACCACCACCATTTTGACTGATTCACACAAAAAAAACGCCAAAGCCAATCCTCCTAAATTGTAAACACAAAAACTATTCTCGTGATTCAAAGGCTTTAGACACCAATTCTTAGCTCTGTATACATGAACTCTGAATATTTGAAAGCACAGTCCCGTGAAAACGCCACCAGAACTACCCGTACTTGTAAACATTACCAGTATTTTCGTCATTTCACAGCTTTCCACTGGAAACCTCCGTGTTTAATTCGACAGTAAATGTAGTAAGAATCTATTTACGTGTACTTGAGGGGTTTATTACACGTTGTTAATCATTTCTGGGAACTCTCATTGTGTATTTTAACAGTTTTACCACAATTAGACAGTTTGCTTAGAAGTATTTACTGGAACCGCCACCATTTTAACTGATTCACACAAAAAAAACGCCAAAGCCAATCCTCCTAAATTGTAAACACAAAAACTATTCTCGTGATTCAAAGGCTTTAGACACCAATTATGAGCTCTGTAAACATGAACTCGTAATAATTGAAAGCACAGTCCCGTGAAAACGCCACCCGAAGTACCCGGACTTGTAAACATTACCAGTATTTTCGTCATTTCACAGCTTTCCACTGGAAACCTCCGTGATTGAATTCGACAGTAAATGTAGTAAGAATCTATTTACGTGTACTTGAGGGGTTTATTACACGTTCTTAATCATTTCTGGGAACTCTCATTGTGTATTTTAACAGTTTTACCACAATTAGACAGTTTGCTTAGAAGTATTTACTGGAACCGCCACCATTTTAACTGATTCACACAAAAAAAACGCCAAAGCCAATCCTCCTAAATTGTAAACACAAAAACTATTCTCGTGATTCAAAGGCTTTAGACACCAATTCTGAGCTCTGTAAACATGAACTCTTAATATTTGAAAGCACAGTCCCGTGAAAACGCCACCAGAAGTACCCGTACTTGTAAACATTACCAGTATTTTCGTCATTTCACAGCTTTCCACTGGAAACCTCCGTGATGAATTCGACAGTAAATGTAGTAAGAATCTATTTACGTGTACTTGAGATGTTTATTACACGTTCTTAGTCATTTCTGGGAACTCTCATTGTGTATTTTAACAGTTTTACCACAATTAGACAGTTTGCTTAGAAGTATTTACTGGAACCGCCACCATTTTAACTGATTCACACAAAAAAAACGCCAAAGCCAATCCTCCTAAATTGTAAACACAAAAACTATTCTCGTGATTCAAAGGCTTTAGACACCAATTCTGAGCTCTGTAAACATGAACTCTTAATATTTGAAAGCACAGTCCCGTGAAAACGCCACCAGAAGTACCCGTACTTGTAAACATTACCAGTATTTTCGTCATTTCACAGCTTTCCACTGGAAACCTCCGTGTTGAATTCGACAGTAAATGTAGTAAGAATCTATTTACGTGTACTTGAGATGTTTATTACACGTTCTTAGTCATTTCTGGGAACTCTCATTGTGTATTTTAACAGTTTTACCACAATTAGACAGTTTGCTTAGAAGTATTTACTGGAACCACCACCATTTTGACTGATTCACACAAAAAAAACGCCAAAGCCAATCTTCCTAAATTGTAAACACAAAAACTATTCTCGTGATTCAAAGGCTTTAGACACCAATTCTGAGCTCTGTAAACATGAACTCTTAATATTTGAAAGCACAGTCCCGTGAAAACGCCACCAGAAGTACCCGTACTTGTAAACATTACCAGTATTTTCGTCATTTCACAGCTTTCCACTGGAAACCTCCGTGTTGAATTCGACAGTAAATGTAGTAAGAATCTATTTACGTGTACTTGAGATGTTTATTACACGTTCTTAGTCATTTCTGGGAACTCTCATTGTGTATTTTAACAGTTTTACCACAATTAGACAGTTTGCTTAGAAGTATTTACTGGAACCACCACCATTTTGACTGATTCACACAAAAAAAAACGCCAAAGCCAATCTTCCTAAATTGTAAACACAAAAACTATTCTCGTGATTCAAAGGCTTTAGACACCAATTCTTAGCTCTGTAAACATGAACTCTTAATATTTGAAAGCACAGTCCCGTGAAAAGGCCACCAGAAGTACCCGTACTTGTAAACATTACCAGTATTTTCGTCATTTCACAGCTTTCCACTGGAAACCTCCGTGTTTAATTCGACAGTAAATGTAGTAAGAATCTATTTACGTGTACTTGAGGGGTTTATTACACGTTGTTAATCATTTCTGGGAACTCTCATTGTGTATTTTAACAGTTTTACCACAATTAGACAGTTTGCTTAGAAGTATTTACTGGAACCGCCACCATTTTAACTGATTCACACAAAAAAAACGCCAAAGCCAATCCTCCTAAATTGTAAACACAAAAACTATTCTCGTGATTCAAAGGCTTTAGACACCAATTCTGAGCTCTGTAAACATGAACTCTTAATAATTGAAAGCACAGTCCCGTGAAAACGCCACCAGAAGTACCCGTACTTGTAAACATTACCAGTATTTTCGTCATTTCACAGCTTTCCACTGGAAACCTCCGTGTTGAATTCGACAGTAAATGTAGTAAGAATCTATTTACGTGTACTTGAGATGTTTATTACACGTTCTTAGTCATTTCTGGGAACTCTCATTGTGTATTTTAACAGTTTTACCACAATTAGACAGTTTGCTTAGAAGTATTTACTGGAACCGCCACCATTTTAACTGATTCACACAAAAAAAACGCCAAAGCCAATCCTCCTAAATTGTAAACACAAAAACTATTCTCGTGATTCAAAGGCTTTAGACACCAATTCTGAGCTCTGTAAACATGAACTCTTAATATTTGAAAGCACAGTCCCGTGAAAAGGCCACCAGAAGTACCCGTACTTGTAAACATTACCAGTATTTTCGTCATTTCACAGCTTTCCACTGGAAACCTCCGTGTTTAATTCGACAGTAAATGTAGTAAGAATCTATTTACGTGTACTTGAGGGGTTTATTACACGTTGTTAATCATTTCTGGGAACTCTCATTGTGTATTTTAACAGTTTTACCACAATTAGACAGTTTGCTTAGAAGTATATACTGGAACCGCCACCATTTTAACTGATTCACACAAAAAAAACGCCAAAGCCAATCCTCCTAAATTGTAAACACAAAAACTATTCTCGTGATTCAAAGGCTTTAGACACCAATTCTGAGCTCTGTAAACATGAACTCTTAATAATTGAAAGCACAGTCCCGTGAAAACGCCACCAGAAGTACCCGTACTTGTAAACATTACCAGTATTTTCGTCATTTCACAGCTTTCCACTGGAAACCTCCGTGTTGAATTCGACAGTAAATGTAGTAAGAATCTATTTACGTGTACTTGAGATGTTTATTACACGTTCTTAGTCATTTCTGGGAACTCTCATTGTGTATTTTAACAGTTTTACCACAATTAGACAGTTTGCTTAGAAGTATTTACTGGAACCGCCACCATTTTAACTGATTCACACAAAAAAAACGCCAAAGCCAATCCTCCTAAATTGTAAACACAAAAACTATTCTCGTGATTCAAAGGCTTTAGACACCAATTCTGAGCTCTGTAAACATGAACTCTTAATATTTGAAAGCACAGTCCCGTGAAAACGCCACCAGAAGTACCCGTACTTGTAAACATTACCAGTATTTTCGTCATTTCACAGCTTTCCACTGGAAACCTCCGTGTTGAATTCGACAGTAAATGTAGTAAGAATCTATTTACGTGTACTTGAGATGTTTATTACACGTTCTTAGTCATTTCTGGGAACTCTCATTGTGTATTTTAACAGTTTTACCACAATTAGACAGTTTGCTTAGAAGTATTTACTGGAACCGCCACCATTTTAACTGATTCACACAAAAAAAACGCCAAAGCCAATCCTCCTAAATTGTAAACACAAAAACTATTCTCGTGATTCAAAGGCTTTAGACACCAATTCTGAGCTCTGTAAACATGAACTCGTAATAATTGAAAGCACAGTCCCATGAAAACGCCACCCGAAGTACCCGGACTTGTAAACATTACCAGTATTTTCCACTGGAAACCTCCGTGATTGAATTCGACAGTAAATGTAGTAAGAATCTATTTACGTGTACTTGAGGGGTTTATTACACGTTCTTAATCATTTCTGGGAACTCTCATTGTGTATTTTAACAGTTTTACCACAATTAGACAGTTTGCTTAGAAGTATTTACTGGAACCGCCACCATTTTAACTGATTCACACAAAAAAAACGCCAAAGCCAATCCTCCTAAATTGTAAACACAAAAACTATTCTCGTGATTCAAAGGCTTTAGACACCAATTCTGAGCTCTGTAAACATGAAGTCTTAATATTTGAAAGCACAGTCCCGTGAAAACGCCACCAGAAGTACCCGTACTTGTAAACATTACCAGTATTTTCGTCATTTCACAGCTTTCCACTGGAAACCTCCGTGATTGAATTCGACAGTAAATGTAGTAAGAATCTATTTACGTGTACTTGAGATGTTTATTACACGTTCTTAATCATTTCTGGGAACTCTCATTGTGTATTTTAATAGTTTTACCACAATTAGACAGTTTGCTTAGAAGTATTTACTGGAACCGCCACCATTTTAACTGATTCACACAAAAAAAACGCCAAAGCCAATCCTCCTAAATTGTAAACACAAAAACTATTCTCGTGATTCAAAGGCTTTAGACACCAATTCTGAGCTCTGTAAACATGAACTCTTAATATTTGAAAGCACAGTCCCGTGAAAACGCCACCAGAAGTACCCGTACTTGTAAACATTACCAGTATTTTCGTCATTTCACAGCTTTCCACTGGAAACCTCCGTGTTGAATTCGACAGTAAATGTAGTAAGAATCTATTTACGTGTACTTGAGATGTTTATTACACGTTCTTAGTCATTTCTGGGAACTCTCATTGTGTATTTTAACAGTTTTACCACAATTAGACAGTTTGCTTAGAAGTATTTACTGGAACCGCCACCATTTTAACTGATTCACACAAAAAAAACGCCAAAGCCAATCCTCCTAAATTGTAAACACAAAAACTATTCTCGTGATTCAAAGGCTTTAGACACCAATTCTGAGCTCTGTAAACATGAACTCTTAATATTTGAAAGCACAGTCCCGTGAAAACGCCACCAGAAGTACCCGTACTTGTAAACATTACCAGTATTTTCGTCATTTCACAGCTTTCCACTGGAAACCTCCGTGTTGAATTCGACAGTAAATGTAGTAAGAATCTATTTACGTGTACTTGAGATGTTTATTACACGTTCTTAGTCATTTCTGGGAACTCTCATTGTGTATTTTAACAGTTTTACCACAATTAGACAGTTTGCTTAGAAGTATTTACTGGAACCGCCACCATTTTAACTGATTCACACAAAAAAAACGCCAAAGCCAATCCTCCTAAATTGTAAACACAAAAACTATTCTCGTGATTCAAAGGCTTTAGACACCAATTCTTAGCTCTGTATACATGAACTCTGAATATTTGAAAGCACAGTCCCGTGAAAACGCCACCAGAACTACCCGTACTTGTAAACATTACCAGTATTTTCGTCATTTCACAGCTTTCCACTGGAAACCTCCGTGTTTAATTCGACAGTAAATGTAGTAAGAATCTATTTACGTGTACTTGAGGGGTTTATTACACGTTGTTAATCATTTCTGGGAACTCTCATTGTGTATTTTAACAGTTTTACCACAATTAGACAGTTTGCTTAGAAGTATTTACTGGAACCGCCACCATTTTAACTGATTCACACAAAAAAAACGCCAAAGCCAATCCTCCTAAATTGTAAACACAAAAACTATTCTCGTGATTCAAAGGCTTTAGACACCAATTATGAGCTCTGTAAACATGAACTCGTAATAATTGAAAGCACAGTCCCGTGAAAACGCCACCCGAAGTACCCGGACTTGTAAACATTACCAGTATTTTCGTCATTTCACAGCTTTCCACTGGAAACCTCCGTGATTGAATTCGACAGTAAATGTAGTAAGAATCTATTTACGTGTACTTGAGGGGTTTATTACACGTTCTTAATCATTTCTGGGAACTCTCATTGTGTATTTTAACAGTTTTACCACAATTAGACAGTTTGCTTAGAAGTATTTACTGGAACCGCCACCATTTTAACTGATTCACACAAAAAAAACGCCAAAGCCAATCCTCCTAAATTGTAAACACAAAAACTATTCTCGTGATTCAAAGGCTTTAGACACCAATTCTGAGCTCTGTAAACATGAAGTCTTAATATTTGAAAGCACAGTCCCGTGAAAACGCCACCAGAAGTACCCGTACTTGTAAACATTACCAGTATTTTCGTCATTTCACAGCTTTCCACTGGAAACCTCCGTGATTGAATTCGACAGTAAATGTAGTAAGAATCTATTTACGTGTACTTGAGATGTTTATTACACGTTCTTAATCATTTCTGGGAACTCTCATTGTGTATTTTAACAGTTTTACCACAATTAGACAGTTTGCTTAGAAGTATTTACTGGAACCGCCACCATTTTAACTGATTCACAGAAAAAAAACGCCAAAGCCAATCCTCCTAAATTGTAAACACAAAAACTATTCTCGTGATTCAAAGGCTTTAGACACCAATTCTGAGCTCTGTAAACATGAACTCTTAATATTTGAAAGCACAGTCCCGTGAAAACGCCACCAGAAGTACCCGTACTTGTAAACATTACCAGTATTTTCGTCATTTCACAGCTTTCCACTGGAAACCTCCGTGATGAATTCGACAGTAAATGTAGTAAGAATCTATTTACGTGTACTTGAGATGTTTATTACACGTTCTTAGTCATTTCTGGGAACTCTCATTGTGTATTTTAACAGTTTTACCACAATTAGACAGTTTGCTTAGAAGTATTTACTGGAACCGCCACCATTTTAACTGATTCACACAAAAAAAACGCCAAAGCCAATCCTCCTAAATTGTAAACACAAAAACTATTCTCGTGATTCAAAGGCTTTAGACACCAATTCTGAGCTCTGTAAACATGAACTCTTAATATTTGAAAGCACAGTCCCGTGAAAACGCCACCAGAAGTACCCGTACTTGTAAACATTACCAGTATTTTCGTCATTTCACAGCTTTCCACTGGAAACCTCCGTGTTGAATTCGACAGTAAATGTAGTAAGAATCTATTTACGTGTACTTGAGATGTTTATTACACGTTCTTAGTCATTTCTGGGAACTCTCATTGTGTATTTTAACAGTTTTACCACAATTAGACAGTTTGCTTAGAAGTATTTACTGGAACCACCACCATTTTGACTGATTCACACAAAAAAAACGCCAAAGCCAATCTTCCTAAATTGTAAACACAAAAACTATTCTCGTGATTCAAAGGCTTTAGACACCAATTCTGAGCTCTGTAAACATGAACTCTTAATATTTGAAAGCACAGTCCCGTGAAAACGCCACCAGAAGTACCCGTACTTGTAAACATTACCAGTATTTTCGTCATTTCACAGCTTTCCACTGGAAACCTCCGTGTTGAATTCGACAGTAAATGTAGTAAGAATCTATTTACGTGTACTTGAGATGTTTATTACACGTTCTTAGTCATTTCTGGGAACTCTCATTGTGTATTTTAACAGTTTTACCACAATTAGACAGTTTGCTTAGAAGTATTTACTGGAACCACCACCATTTTGACTGATTCACACAAAAAAAACGCCAAAGCCAATCTTCCTAAATTGTAAACACAAAAACTATTCTCGTGATTCAAAGGCTTTAGACACCAATTCTTAGCTCTGTAAACATGAACTCTTAATATTTGAAAGCACAGTCCCGTGAAAAGGCCACCAGAAGTACCCGTACTTGTAAACATTACCAGTATTTTCGTCATTTCACAGCTTTCCACTGGAAACCTCCGTGTTTAATTCGACAGTAAATGTAGTAAGAATCTATTTACGTGTACTTGAGGGGTTTATTACACGTTGTTAATCATTTCTGGGAACTCTCATTGTGTATTTTAACAGTTTTACCACAATTAGACAGTTTGCTTAGAAGTATTTACTGGAACCGCCACCATTTTAACTGATTCACACAAAAAAAACGCCAAAGCCAATCCTCCTAAATTGTAAACACAAAAACTATTCTCGTGATTCAAAGGCTTTAGACACCAATTCTGAGCTCTGTAAACATGAACTCTTAATAATTGAAAGCACAGTCCCGTGAAAACGCCACCAGAAGTACCCGTACTTGTAAACATTACCAGTATTTTCGTCATTTCACAGCTTTCCACTGGAAACCTCCGTGTTGAATTCGACAGTAAATGTAGTAAGAATCTATTTACGTGTACTTGAGATGTTTATTACACGTTCTTAGTCATTTCTGGGAACTCTCATTGTGTATTTTAACAGTTTTACCACAATTAGACAGTTTGCTTAGAAGTATTTACTGGAACCGCCACCATTTTAACTGATTCACACAAAAAAAACGCCAAAGCCAATCCTCCTAAATTGTAAACACAAAAACTATTCTCGTGATTCAAAGGCTTTAGACACCAATTCTGAGCTCTGTAAACATGAACTCTTAATATTTGAAAGCACAGTCCCGTGAAAACGCCACCAGAAGTACCCGTACTTGTAAACATTACCAGTATTTTCGTCATTTCACAGCTTTCCACTGGAAACCTCCGTGTTGAATTCGACAGTAAATGTAGTAAGAATCTATTTACGTGTACTTGAGATGTTTATTACACGTTCTTAGTCATTTCTGGGAACTCTCATTGTGTATTTTAACAGTTTTACCACAATTAGACAGTTTGCTTAGAAGTATTTACTGGAACCGCCACCATTTTAACTGATTCACACAAAAAAAACGCCAAAGCCAATCCTCCTAAATTGTAAACACAAAAACTATTCTCGTGATTCAAAGGCTTTAGACACCAATTCTGAGCTCTGTAAACATGAACTCGTAATAATTGAAAGCACAGTCCCATGAAAACGCCACCCGAAGTACCCGGACTTGTAAACATTACCAGTATTTTCCACTGGAAACCTCCGTGATTGAATTCGACAGTAAATGTAGTAAGAATCTATTTACGTGTACTTGAGGGGTTTATTACACGTTCTTAATCATTTCTGGGAACTCTCATTGTGTATTTTAACAGTTTTACCACAATTAGACAGTTTGCTTAGAAGTATTTACTGGAACCGCCACCATTTTAACTGATTCACACAAAAAAAACGCCAAAGCCAATCCTCCTAAATTGTAAACACAAAAACTATTCTCGTGATTCAAAGGCTTTAGACACCAATTCTGAGCTCTGTAAACATGAACACTTAATATTTGAAAGCACAGTCCCGTGAAAACGCCACCAGAAGTACCCGTACTTGTAAACATTACCAGTATTTTCATCATTTCACAGCTTTCCACTGGAAACCTCCGTGTTGAATTCGACAGTAAATGTAGTAAGAATCTATTTACGTGTACTTGAGATGTTTATTACACGTTCTTAATCATTTCTGGGAACTCTCATTGTGTATTTTAACAGTTTTACCACAATTAGACAGTTTGCTTAGAACTTTTTAGTGGAACCGCCACCATTTTAACTGATTCACACAAATATATGCCAAAGCCAATCCTCCTAAATTGTAAACATAAAAACTATTCTCGTGATTCAAAGGTTTTAGACACAAATTCTGAGCTCTGTAAACATGAACTCTTAATAATTGAAAGCACAGTCCCGTGAAAACGCCACCAGAAGTACCCGTACTTGTAAACATTACCAGTATTTTCGTCATTTCACAGCTTTCCACTGGAAACCTCCGTGATTGAATTCGACAGTAAATGTAGTAAGAATCTATTTACGTGTACTTGAGGTGTTTATTACACGTTCTTAATCATTTCTGGGAACTATCATTGTGTATTTTAACAGTTTTACCACAATTAGACAGTTTGCTTAGAAGTATTTACTGGAACCGCCGCCATTTTAACTGATTCACACAAAAAAAACGCCAAAGCCAATCCTCCTAAATTGTAAACACAAAAACTATTCTCGTGATTCAAAGGCTTTAGACACCAATTCTTAGCTCTGTAAACATGAACTCTTAATATTTGAAAGCACAGTCCCGTGAAAACGCCACCAGAAGTACCCGGACTTGTAAACATTACCAGTATTTTCGTCATTTCACAGCTTTCCACTGGAAACCTCCGTGATTGAATTCGACAGTAAATGTAGCAAGAATCTATTTACGTGTACTTGAGATGTTTATTACACGTTCTTAATCATTTCTGGGAACTCTCATTGTGTATTTTAACAGTTTTACCACAATTAGACAGTTTGCTTAGAAGTATTTACTGGAACCGCCACCATTTTAACTGATTCACACAAAAAAAACGCCAAAGCCAATCCTCCTAAATTGTAAACACAAAAACTATTCTCATGATTCAAAGGCTTTAGACACCAATTCTGAGCTCTGTAAACATGAAGTCTTAATATTTGAAAGCACAGTCCCGTGAAAACGCCACCAGAAGTACCCGTACTTGTAAACATTACCAGTATTTTCGTCATTTCACAGCTTTCCACTGGAAACCTCCGTGTTGAATTCGACAGTAAATGTAGTAAGAATCTATTTACGTGTACTTGAGATGTTTATTACACGTTCTTAGTCATTTCTGGGAACTCTCATTGTGTATTTTAACAGTTTTACCACAATTAGACAGTTTGCTTAGAAGTATTTACTGGAACCACCACCATTTTGACTGATTCACACAAAAAAAACGCCAAAGCCAATCCTCCTAAATTGTAAACACAAAAACTATTCTCGTGATTCAAAGGCTTTAGACACCAATTCTTAGCTCTGTAAACATGAACTCTTAATATTTGAAAGCACAGTCCCGTGAAAACGCCACCAGAAGTACCCGTACTTGTAAACATTACCAGTATTTTCGTCATTTCACAGCTTTCCACTGGAAACCTCCGTGTTTAATTCGACAGTAAATGTAGTAAGAATCTATTTACGTGTACTTGAGGGGTTTATTACACGTTGTTAATCATTTCTGGGAACTCTCATTGTGTATTTTAACAGTTTTACCACAATTAGACAGTTTGCTTAGAAGTATTTACTGGAACCGCCACCATTTTAACTGATTCACACAAAAAAAACGCCAAAGCCAATCCTCCTAAATTGTAAACACAAAAACTATTCTCGTGATTCAAAGGCTTTAGACACCAATTCTGAGCTCTGTAAACATGAACTCTTAATAATTGAAAGCACAGTCCCGTGAAAACGCCACCAGAAGTACCCGTACTTGTAAACATTACCAGTATTTTCGTCATTTCACAGCTTTCCACTGGAAACCTCCGTGTTGAATTCGACAGTAAATGTAGTAAGAATCTATTTACGTGTACTTGAGATGTTTATTACACGTTCTTAGTCATTTCTGGGAACTCTCATTGTGTATTTTAACAGTTTTACCACAATTAGACAGTTTGCTTAGAAGTATTTACTGGAACCGCCACCATTTTAACTGATTCACACAAAAAAAACGCCAAAGCCAATCCTCCTAAATTGTAAACACAAAAACTATTCTCGTGATTCAAAGGCTTTAGACACCAATTCTGAGCTCTGTAAACATGAACTCTTAATATTTGAAAGCACAGTCCCGTGAAAACGCCACCAGAAGTACCCGTACTTGTAAACATTACCAGTATTTTCGTCATTTCACAGCTTTCCACTGGAAACCTCCGTGTTGAATTCGACAGTAAATGTAGTAAGAATCTATTTACGTGTACTTGAGATGTTTATTACACGTTCTTAGTCATTTCTGGGAACTCTCATTGTGTATTTTAACAGTTTTACCACAATTAGACAGTTTGCTTAGAAGTATTTACTGGAACCGCCACCATTTTAACTGATTCACACAAAAAAAACGCCAAAGCCAATCCTCCTAAATTGTAAACACAAAAACTATTCTCGTGATTCAAAGGCTTTAGACACCAATTCTGAGCTCTGTAAACATGAACTCGTAATAATTGAAAGCACAGTCCCATGAAAACGCCACCCGAAGTACCCGGACTTGTAAACATTACCAGTATTTTCCACTGGAAACCTCCGTGATTGAATTCGACAGTAAATGTAGTAAGAATCTATTTACGTGTACTTGAGGGGTTTATTACACGTTCTTAATCATTTCTGGGAACTCTCATTGTGTATTTTAACAGTTTTACCACAATTAGACAGTTTGCTTAGAAGTATTTACTGGAACCGCCACCATTTTAACTGATTCACACAAAAAAAACGCCAAAGCCAATCCTCCTAAATTGTAAACACAAAAACTATTCTCGTGATTCAAAGGCTTTAGACACCAATTCTGAGCTCTGTAAACATGAACACTTAATATTTGAAAGCACAGTCCCGTGAAAACGCCACCAGAAGTACCCGTACTTGTAAACATTACCAGTATTTTCGTCATTTCACAGCTTTCCACTGGAAACCTCCGTGTTGAATTCGACAGTAAATGTAGTAAGAATCTATTTACGTGTACTTGAGATGTTTATTACACGTTCTTAATCATTTCTGGGAACTCTCATTGTGTATTTTAACAGTTTTACCACAATTAGACAGTTTGCTTAGAACTTTTTAGTGGAACCGCCACCATTTTAACTGATTCACACAAATATATGCCAAAGCCAATCCTCCTAAATTGTAAACATAAAAACTATTCTCGTGATTCAAAGGTTTTAGACACAAATTCTGAGCTCTGTAAACATGAACTCTTAATAATTGAAAGCACAGTCCCGTGAAAACGCCACCAGAAGTACCCGTACTTGTAAACATTACCAGTATTTTCGTCATTTCACAGCTTTCCACTGGAAACCTCCGTGATTGAATTCGACAGTAAATGTAGTAAGAATCTATTTACGTGTACTTGAGGTGTTTATTACACGTTCTTAATCATTTCTGGGAACTATCATTGTGTATTTTAACAGTTTTACCACAATTAGACAGTTTTCTTAGAACTGTTTACTGGAACCGCCACCATTTTAACTGATTCACACACAAAAAAACGCCAAAGCCAATCCTCCTAAATTGTAAACACAAAAACTATTCTCGTGATTCAAAGGCTTTAGACACCAATTCTTAGCTCTGTAAACATGAACTCTTAATATTTGAAAGCACAGTCCCGTGAAAACGCCACCAGAAGTACCCGGACTTGTAAACATTACCAGTATTTTCGTCATTTCACAGCTTTCCACTGGAAACCTCCGTGATTGAATTCGACAGTAAATGTAGCAAGAATCTATTTACGTGTACTTGAGATGTTTATTACACGTTCTTAATCATTTCTGGGAACTCTCATTGTGTATTTTAACAGTTTTACCACAATTAGACAGTTTGCTTAGAAGTATTTACTGGAACCGCCGCCATTTTAACTGATTCACACAAAAAAAACGCCAAAGCCAATCCTCCTAAATTGTAAACATAAAAACTATTCTCGTCATTCCAAGGCTTTAGACACCAATTCTGAGCTCTGTAAACATGAACTCTTAATATTTGAAAGCACAGTCCCGTGAAAACGCCACCAGAAGTACCCGTACTTGTAAATATTACCAGTATTTTCGTCATTTCACAGCTTTCCACTGGAAACCTCCGTGATTGAATTCGACAGTAAATGTAGTAAGAATCTATTTACGTGTACTTGAGATGTTTATTACACGTTCTTAATCATTTCTGGGAACTCTCATTGTGTATTTTAACAGTTTTACCACAATTAGACAGTTTGCTTAGAAGTATTTACTGGAACCGCCACCATTTTAACTGATTCACACAAAAAAAACGCCAAAGCCAATCCTCCTAAATTGTAAACACAAAAACTATTCTCATGATTCAAAGGCTTTAGACACCAATTCTGAGCTCTGTAAACATGAAGTCTTAATATTTGAAAGCACAGTCCCGTGAAAACGCCACCAGAAGTACCCGTACTTGTAAACATTACCAGTATTTTCGTCATTTCACAGCTTTCCACTGGAAACCTCCGTGTTGAATTCGACAGTAAATGTAGTAAGAATCTATTTACGTGTACTTGAGATGTTTATTACACGTTCTTAGTCATTTCTGGGAACTCTCATTGTGTATTTTAACAGTTTTACCACAATTAGACAGTTTGCTTAGAAGTATTTACTGGAACCACCACCATTTTGACTGATTCACACAAAAAAAACGCCAAAGCCAATCCTCCTAAATTGTAAACACAAAAACTATTCTCGTGATTCAAAGGCTTTAGACACCAATTCTTAGCTCTGTAAACATGAACTCTTAATATTTGAAAGCACAGTCCCGTGAAAACGCCACCAGAAGTACCCGTACTTGTAAACATTACCAGTATTTTCGTCATTTCACAGCTTTCCACTGGAAACCTCCGTGTTTAATTCGACAGTAAATGTAGTAAGAATCTATTTACGTGTCCTTGAGGGGTTTATTACACGTTGTTAATCATTTCTGGGAACTCTCATTGTGTATTTTAACAGTTTTACCACTATTAGACAGTTTGCTTAGAAGTATTTACTGGAACCGCCACCATTTTAACTGATTCACACAAAAAAAACGCCAAAGCCAATCCTCCTAAATTGTAAACACAAAAACTATTCTCGTGATTCAAAGGCTTTAGACACCAATTCTGAGCTCTGTAAACATTAACTCGTAATAATTGAAAGCACAGTCCCGTGAAAACGCCACCCGAAGTACCCGGACTTGTAAACATTACCAGTATTTTCGTCATTTCACAGCTTTCCACTGGAAACCTCCGTGATTGAATTCGACAGTAAATGTAGTAAGAATCTATTTACGTGTACTTGAGGGGTTTATTAAACGTTCTTAATCATTTCTGGGAACTCTCATTGTGTATTTTAACAGTTTTACCACAATTAGACAGTTTGCTTAGAAGTATTTACTGGAACCGCCACCATTTTAACTGATTCACACAAAAAAAACGCCAAAGCCAATCCTCCTAAATTGTAAACACAAAAACTATTCTCGTGATTCAAAGGCTTTAGACACCAATTCTGAGCTCTGTAAACATGAACTCTTAATATTTGAAAGCACAGTCCCGTGAAAACGCCACCAGAAGTACCCGTACTTGTAAACATTACCAGTATTTTCGTCATTTCACAGCTTTCCACTGGAAACCTCCGTGTTGAATTCGACAGTAAATGTAGCAAGAATCTATTTACGTGTACTTGAGATGTTTATTACACGTTCTTAGTCATTTCTGGGAACTCTCATTGTGTATTTTAACAGTTTTACCACAATTAGACAGTTTGCTTAGAAGTATTTACTGGAACCGCCACCATTTTAACTGATTCACACAAAAAAAACGCCAAAGCCAATCCTCCTAAATTGTAAACACAAAAACTATTCTCGTGATTCAAAGGCTTTAGACACCAATTCTGAGCTCTGTAAACATTAACTCGTAATAATTGAAAGCACAGTCCCGTGAAAACGCCACCCGAAGTACCCGGACTTGTAAACATTACCAGTATTTTCGTCATTTCACAGCTTTCCACTGGAAACCTCCGTGTTGAATTCGACAGTAAATGTAGTAAGAATCTATTTACGTGTACTTGAGATGTTTATTACACGTTCTTAGTCATTTCTGGGAACTCTCATTGTGTATTTTAACAGTTTTACCACAATTAGACAGTTTGCTTAGAAGTATTTACTGGAACCGCCACCATTTTAACTGATTCACACAAAAAAAACGCCAAAGCCAATCCTCCTAAATTGTAAACACAAAAACTATTCTCGTGATTCAAAGGCTTTAGACACCAATTCTGAGCTCTGTAAACATGAACTCTTAATATTTGAAAGCACAGTCCCGTGAAAACGCCACCAGAAGTACCCGTACTTGTAAACATTACCAGTATTTTCGTCATTTCACAGCTTTCCACTGGAAACCTCCGTGTTTAATTCGACAGTAAATGTAGTAAGAATCTATTTACGTGTACTTGAGATGTTTATTACACGTTCTTATTTCATTTCTGGGAACTCTCATTGTGTATTTTAACAGTTTTACCACAATTAGACAGTTTGCTTAGAAGTATTTACTGGAACCGCCACCATTTTAACTGATTCACACAAAAAAAACGCCAAAGCCAATCCTCCTAAATTGTAAACACAAAAACTATTCTCGTGATTCAAAGGCTTTAGACACCAATTCTGAGCTCTGTAAACATTAACTCGTAATAATTGAAAGCACAGTCCCGTGAAAAGGCCACCAGAAGTACCCGTACTTGTAAACATTACCAGTATTTTCGTCATTTCACAGCTTTCCACTGGAAACCTCCGTGTTTAATTCGACAGTAAATGTAGTAAGAATCTATTTACGTGTACTTGAGGGGTTTATTACACGTTGTTAATCATTTCTGGGAACTCTCATTGTGTATTTTAACAGTTTTACCACAATTAGACAGTTTGCTTAGAAGTATTTACTGGAACCGCCACCATTTTAACTGATTCACACAAAAAAAACGCCAAAGCCAATCCTCCTAAATTGTAAACACAAAAACTATTCTCGTGATTCAAAGGCTTTAGACACCAATTCTGAGCTCTGTAAACATGAACTCTTAATAATTGAAAGCACAGTCCCGTGAAAACGCCACCAGAAGTACCCGTACTTGTAAACATTACCAGTATTTTCGTCATTTCACAGCTTTCCACTGGAAACCTCCGTGTTGAATTCGACAGTAAATGTAGTAAGAATCTATTTACGTGTACTTGAGATGTTTATTACACGTTCTTAGTCATTTCTGGGAACTCTCATTGTGTATTTTAACAGTTTTACCACAATTAGACAGTTTGCTTAGAAGTATTTACTGGAACCGCCACCATTTTAACTGATTCACACAAAAAAAACGCCAAAGCCAATCCTCCTAAATTGTAAACACAAAAACTATTCTCGTGATTCAAAGGCTTTAGACACCAATTCTGAGCTCTGTAAACATGAACTCTTAATATTTGAAAGCACAGTCCCGTGAAAACGCCACCCGAAGTACCCGGACTTGTAAACATTACCAGTATTTTCGTCATTTCACAGCTTTCCACTGGAAACCTCCGTGTTGAATTCGACAGTAAATGTAGTAAGAATCTATTTACGTGTACTTGAGGGGTTTATTACACGTTCTTAATCATTTCTGGGAACTATCATTGTGTATTTTAACAGTTTTACCACAATTAGACAGTTTGCTTAGAAGTATTTACTGGAACCGCCACCATTTTAACTGATTCACACAAAAAAAACGCCAAAGCCAATCCTCCTAAATTGTAAACACAAAAACTATTCTCGTGATTCAAAGGCTTTAGACACCAATTCTGAGCTCTGTAAACATGAACACTTAATATTTGAAAGCACAGTCCCGTGAAAACGCCACCAGAAGTACCCGTACTTGTAAACATTACCAGTATTTTCGTCATTTCACAGCTTTCCACTGGAAACCTCCGTGTTGAATTCGACAGTAAATGTAGTAAGAATCTATTTACGTGTACTTGAGATGTTTATTACACGTTCTTAATCATTTCTGGGGACTCTCATTGTGTATTTTAACAGTTTTACCACAATTAGACAGTTTGCTTAGAACTTTTTAGTGGAACCGCCACCATTTTAACTGATTCACACAAATATATGCCAAAGCCAATCCTCCTAAATTGTAAACATAAAAACTATTCTCGTGATTCAAAGGTTTTAGACACAAATTCTGAGCTCTGTAAACATGAACTCTTAATAATTGAAAGCACAGTCCCGTGAAAACGCCACCAGAAGTACCCGTACTTGTAAACATTACCAGTATTTTCGTCATTTCACAGCTTTCCACTGGAAACCTCCGTGATTGAATTCGACAGTAAATGTAGTAAGAATCTATTTACGTGTACTTGAGGTGTTTATTACACGTTCTTAATCATTTCTGGGAACTATCATTGTGTATTTTAACAGTTTTACCACAATTAGACAGTTTTCTTAGAACTGTTTACTGGAACCGCCACCATTTTAACTGATTCACACAAAAAAAAACGCCAAAGCCAATCCTCCTAAATTGTAAACACAAAAACTATTCTCGTGATTCAAAGGCTTTAGACACCAATTCTTAGCTCTGTAAACATGAACTCTTAATATTTGAAAGCACAGTCCCGTGAAAACGCCACCAGAAGTACCCGGACTTGTAAACATTACCAGTATTTTCGTCATTTCACAGCTTTCCACTGGAAACCTCCGTGATTGAATTCGACAGTAAATGTAGCAAGAATCTATTTACGTGTACTTGAGATGTTTATTACACGTTCTTAATCATTTCTGGGAACTCTCATTGTGTATTTTAACAGTTTTACCACAATTAGACAGTTTGCTTAGAAGTATTTACTGGAACCGCCGCCATTTTAACTGATTCACACAAAAAAAACGCCAAAGCCAATCCTCCTAAATTGTAAACATAAAAACTATTCTCGTCATTCCAAGGCTTTAGACACCAATTCTGAGCTCTGTAAACATGAACTCTTAATATTTGAAAGCACAGTCCCGTGAAAACGCCACCAGAAGTACCCGTACTTGTAAATATTACCAGTATTTTCGTCATTTCACAGCTTTCCACTGGAAACCTCCGTGATTGAATTCGACAGTAAATGTAGTAAGAATCTATTTACGTGTACTTGAGATGTTTATTACACGTTCTTAATCATTTCTGGGAACTCTCATTGTGTATTTTAACAGTTTTACCACAATTAGACAGTTTGCTTAGAAGTATTTACTGGAACCGCCACCATTTTAACTGATTCACACAAAAAAAACGCCAAAGCCAATCCTCCTAAATTGTAAACACAAAAACTATTCTCATGATTCAAAGGCTTTAGACACCAATTCTGAGCTCTGTAAACATGAAGTCTTAATATTTGAAAGCACAGTCCCGTGAAAACGCCACCAGAAGTACCCGTACTTGTAAACATTACCAGTATTTTCGTCATTTCACAGCTTTCCACTGGAAACCTCCGTGTTGAATTCGACAGTAAATGTAGTAAGAATCTATTTACGTGTACTTGAGATGTTTATTACACGTTCTTAGTCATTTCTGGGAACTCTCATTGTGTATTTTAACAGTTTTACCACAATTAGACAGTTTGCTTAGAAGTATTTACTGGAACCACCACCATTTTGACTGATTCACACAAAAAAAACGCCAAAGCCAATCCTCCTAAATTGTAAACACAAAAACTATTCTCGTGATTCAAAGGCTTTAGACACCAATTCTTAGCTCTGTAAACATGAACTCTTAATATTTGAAAGCACAGTCCCGTGAAAACGCCACCAGAAGTACCCGTACTTGTAAACATTACCAGTATTTTCGTCATTTCACAGCTTTCCACTGGAAACCTCCGTGTTTAATTCGACAGTAAATGTAGTAAGAATCTATTTACGTGTACTTGAGGGGTTTATTACACGTTGTTAATCATTTCTGGGAACTCTCATTGTGTATTTTAACAGTTTTACCACTATTAGACAGTTTGCTTAGAAGTATTTACTGGAACCGCCACCATTTTAACTGATTCACACAAAAAAAAACGCCAAAGCCAATCCTCCTAAATTGTAAACACAAAAACTATTCTCGTGATTCAAAGGCTTTAGACACCAATTCTGAGCTCTGTAAACATTAACTCGTAATAATTGAAAGCACAGTCCCGTGAAAACGCCACCCGAAGTACCCGGACTTGTAAACATTACCAGAATTTTCGTCATTTCACAGCTTTCCACTGGAAACCTCCGTGATTGAATTCGACAGTAAATGTAGTAAGAATCTATTTACGTGTACTTGAGGGGTTTATTAAACGTTCTTAATCATTTCTGGGAACTCTCATTGTGTATTTTAACAGTTTTACCACAATTAGACAGTTTGCTTAGAAGTATTTACTGGAACCGCCACCATTTTAACTGATTCACACAAAAAAAACGCCAAAGCCAATCCTCCTAAATTGTAAACACAAAAACTATTCTCGTGATTCAAAGGCTTTAGACACCAATTCTGAGCTCTGTAAACATGAACTCTTAATATTTGAAAGCACAGTCCCGTGAAAACGGCACCAGAAGTACCCGTACTTGTAAACATTACCAGTATTTTCGTCATTTCACAGCTTTCCACTGGAAACCTCCGTGTTGAATTCGACAGTAAATGTAGCAAGAATCTATTTACGTGTACTTGAGATGTTTATTACACGTTCTTAGTCATTTCTGGGAACTCTCATTGTGTATTTTAACAGTTTTACCACAATTAGACAGTTTGCTTAGAAGTATTTACTGGAACCGCCACCATTTTAACTGATTCACACAAAAAAAACGCCAAAGCCAATCCTCCTAAATTGTAAACACAAAAACTATTCTCGTGATTCAAAGGCTTTAGACACCAATTCTGAGCTCTGTAAACATTAACTCGTAATAATTGAAAGCACAGTCCCGTGAAAACGCCACCCGAAGTACCCGGACTTGTAAACATTACCAGTATTTTCGTCATTTCACAGCTTTCCACTGGAAACCTCCGTGTTGAATTCGACAGTAAATGTAGTAAGAATCTATTTACGTGTACTTGAGATGTTTATTACACGTTCTTAGTCATTTCTGGGAACTCTCATTGTGTATTTTAACAGTTTTACCACAATTAGACAGTTTGCTTAGAAGTATTTACTGGAACCGCCACCATTTTAACTGATTCACACAAAAAAAACGCCAAAGCCAATCCTCCTAAATTGTAAACACAAAAACTATTCTCGTGATTCAAAGGCTTTAGACACCAATTCTGAGCTCTGTAAACATGAACTCTTAATATTTGAAAGCACAGTCCCGTGAAAACGCCACCAGAAGTACCCGTACTTGTAAACATTACCAGTATTTTCGTCATTTCACAGCTTTCCACTGGAAACCTCCGTGTTTAATTCGACAGTAAATGTAGTAAGAATCTATTTACGTGTACTTTAGATGTTTATTACACGTTCTTAGTCATTTCTGGGAACTCTCATTGTGTATTTTAACAGTTTTACCACAATTAGACAGTTTGCTTAGAAGTATTTACTGGAACCACCACCATTTTGACTGATTCACACAAAAAAAACGCCAAAGCCAATCCTCCTAAATTGTAAACACAAAAACTATTCTCGTGATTCAAAGGCTTTAGACACCAATTCTTAGCTCTGTATACATGAACTCTGAATATTTGAAAGCACAGTCCCGTGAAAACGCCACCAGAACTACCCGTACTTGTAAACATTACCAGTATTTTCGTCATTTCACAGCTTTCCACTGGAAACCTCCGTGTTTAATTCGACAGTAAATGTAGTAAGAATCTATTTACGTGTACTTGAGGGGTTTATTACACGTTGTTAATCATTTCTGGGAACTCTCATTGTGTATTTTAACAGTTTTACCACAATTAGACAGTTTGCTTAGAAGTATTTACTGGAACCGCCACCATTTTAACTGATTCACACAAAAAAAACGCCAAAGCCAATCCTCCTAAATTGTAAACACAAAAACTATTCTCGTGATTCAAAGGCTTTAGACACCAATTATGAGCTCTGTAAACATGAACTCTTAATATTTGAAAGCACAGTCCCGTGAAAACGCCACCCGAAGTACCCGGACTTGTAAACATTACCAGTATTTTCGTCATTTCACAGCTTTCCACTGGAAACCTCCGTGATTGAATTCGACAGTAAATGTAGTAAGAATCTATTTACGTGTACTTGAGGGGTTTATTACACGTTCTTAATCATTTCTGGGAACTCTCATTGTGTATTTTAACAGTTTTACCACAATTAGACAGTTTGCTTAGAAGTATTTACTGGAACCGCCACCATTTTAACTGATTCACACAAAAAAAACGCCAAAGCCAATCCTCCTAAATTGTAAACACAAAAACTATTCTCGTGATTCAAAGGCTTTAGACACCAATTCTGAGCTCTGTAAACATGAAGTCTTAATATTTGAAAGCACAGTCCCGTGAAAACGGCACCAGAAGTACCCGTACTTGTAAACATTACCAGTATTTTCGTCATTTCACAGCTTTCCACTGGAAACCTCCGTGTTGAATTCGACAGTAAATGTAGTAAGAATCTATTTACGTGTACTTGAGATGTTTATTACACGTTCTTAATCATTTCTGGGAACTCTCATTGTGTATTTTAACAGTTTTACCACAATTAGACAGTTTGCTTAGAAGTATTTACTGGAACCGCCACCATTTTAACTGATTCACACAAAAAAAACGCCAAAGCCAATCCTCCTAAATTGTAAACACAAAAACTATTCTCGTGATTCAAAGGCTTTAGACACCAATTCTGAGCTCTGTAAACATGAACTCTTAATATTTGAAAGCACAGTCCCGTGAAAACGCCACCAGAAGTACCCGTACTTGTAAACATTACCAGTATTTTCGTCATTTCACAGCTTTCCACTGGAAACCTCCGTGTTGAATTCGACAGTAAATGTAGTAAGAATCTATTTACGTGTACTTGAGATGTTTATTACACGTTCTTAGTCATTTCTGGGAACTCTCATTGTGTATTTTAACAGTTTTACCACAATTAGACAGTTTGCTTAGAAGTATTTACTGGAACCGCCACCATTTTAACTGATTCACACAAAAAAAACGCCAAAGCCAATCCTCCTAAATTGTAAACACAAAAACTATTCTCGTGATTCAAAGGCTTTAGACACCAATTCTGAGCTCTGTAAACATGAACTCTTAATATTTGAAAGCACAGTCCCGTGAAAACGCCACCAGAAGTACCCGTACTTGTAAACATTACCAGTATTTTCGTCATTTCACAGCTTTCCACTGGAAACCTCCGTGTTGAATTCGACAGTAAATGTAGTAAGAATCTATTTACGTGTACTTGAGATGTTTATTACACGTTCTTAGTCATTTCTGGGAACTCTCATTGTGTATTTTAACAGTTTTACCACAATTAGACAGTTTGCTTAGAAGTATTTACTGGAACCGCCACCATTTTAACTGATTCACACAAAAAAAAACGCCAAAGCCAATCCTCCTAAATTGTAAACACAAAAACTATTCTCGTGATTCAAAGGCTTTAGACACCAATTCTGAGCTCTGTAAACATGAAGTCTTAATATTTGAAAGCACAGTCCCGTGAAAACGCCACCAGAAGTACCCGTACTTGTAAACATTACCAGTATTTTCGTCATTTCACAGCTTTCCACTGGAAACCTCCGTGATTGAATTCGACAGTAAATGTAGTAAGAATCTATTTACGTGTACTTGAGATGTTTATTACACGTTCTTAATCATTTCTGGGAACTCTCATTGTGTATTTTAACAGTTTTACCACAATTAGACAGTTTGCTTAGAAGTATTTACTGGAACCGCCACCATTTTAACTGATTCACACAAAAAAAAACGCCAAAGCCAATCCTC
Organism: Myotis daubentonii; assembly: GCF_963259705.1. Lineage (NCBI taxonomy): Eukaryota > Metazoa > Chordata > Mammalia > Chiroptera > Vespertilionidae > Myotis > Myotis daubentonii. The sequence goes on from NC_081851.1 coordinate 3,285,945, forward strand.
CTAAATTGTAAACACAAAAACTATTCTCGTGATTCAAAGGCTTTAGACACCAATTCTGAGCTCTGTAAACATGAACTCGTAATAATTGAAAGCACAGTCCCGTGAAAACGCCACCCGAAGTACCCGGACTTGTAAACATTACCAGTATTTTCGTCATTTCACAGCTTTCCACTGGAAACCTCCGTGATTGAATTCGACAGTAAATGTAGTAAGAATCTATTTACGTGTACTTGAGGGGTTTATTACACGTTCTTAATCATTTCTGGGAACTCTCATTGTGTATTTTAACAGTTTTACCACAATTAGACAGTTTGCTTAGAAGTATTTACTGGAACCGCCACCATTTTAACTGATTCACACAAAAAAAACGCCAAAGCCAATCCTCCTAAATTGTAAACACAAAAACTATTCTCGTGATTCAAAGGCTTTAGACACCAATTCTGAGCTCTGTAAACATGAAGTCTTAATATTTGAAAGCACAGTCCCGTGAAAACGCCACCAGAAGTACCCGTACTTGTAAACATTACCAGTATTTTCGTCATTTCACAGCTTTCCACTGGAAACCTCCGTGATTGAATTCGACAGTAAATGTAGTAAGAATCTATTTACGTGTACTTGAGATGTTTATTACACGTTCTTAATCATTTCTGGGAACTCTCATTGTGTATTTTAACAGTTTTACCACAATTAGACAGTTTGCTTAGAAGTATTTACTGGAACCGCCACCATTTTAACTGATTCACACAAAAAAAACGCCAAAGCCAATCCTCCTAAATTGTAAACACAAAAACTATTCTCGTGATTCAAAGGCTTTAGACACCAATTCTGAGCTCTGTAAACATGAACTCTTAATATTTGAAAGCACAGTCCCGTGAAAACGCCACCAGAAGTACCCGTACTTGTAAAAATTACCAGTATTTTCGTCATTTCACAGCTTTCCACTGGAAACCTCCGTGTTGAATTCGACAGTAAATGTAGTAAGAATCTATTTACGTGTACTTGAGATGTTTATTACACGTTCTTAGTCATTTCTGGGAACTCTCATTGTGTATTTTAACAGTTTTACCACAATTAGACAGTTTGCTTAGAAGTATTTACTGGAACCGCCACCATTTTAACTGATTCACACAAAAAAAACGCCAAAGCCAATCCTCCTAAATTGTAAACACAAAAACTATTCTCGTGATTCAAAGGCTTTAGACACCAATTCTGAGCTCTGTAAACATGAACTCTTAATATTTGAAAGCACAGTCCCGTGAAAACGCCACCAGAAGTACCCGTACTTGTAAACATTACCAGTATTTTCGTCATTTCACAGCTTTCCACTGGAAACCTCCGTGTTGAATTCGACAGTAAATGTAGTAAGAATCTATTTACGTGTACTTGAGATGTTTATTACACGTTCTTAGTCATTTCTGGGAACTCTCATTGTGTATTTTAACAGTTTTACCACAATTAGACAGTTTGCTTAGAAGTATTTACTGGAACCGCCACCATTTTAACTGATTCACACAAAAAAAACGCCAAAGCCAATCCTCCTAAATTGTAAACACAAAAACTATTCTCGTGATTCAAAGGCTTTAGACACCAATTCTGAGCTCTGTAAACATGAACTCTTAATATTTGAAAGCACAGTCCCGTGAAAACGCCACCAGAAGTACCCGTACTTGTAAACATTACCAGTATTTTCGTCATTTCACAGCTTTCCACTGGAAACCTCCGTGTTGAATTCGACAGTAAATGTAGTAAGAATCTATTTACGTGTACTTGAGATGTTTATTACACGTTCTTAGTCATTTCTGGGAACTCTCATTGTGTATTTTAACAGTTTTACCACAATTAGACAGTTTGCTTAGAAGTATTTACTGGAACCACCACCATTTTGACTGATTCACACAAAAAAAAACGCCAAAGCCAATCCTCCTAAATTGTAAACACAAAAACTATTCTCGTGATTCAAAGGCTTTAGACACCAATTCTGAGCTCTGTAAACATGAACTCTGAATATTTGAAAGCACAGTCCCGTGAAAACGCCACCAGAACTACCCGTACTTGTAAACATTACCAGTATTTTCGTCATTTCACAGCTTTCCACGGGAAACCTCCGTGTTTAATTCGACAGTAAATGTAGTAAGAATCTATTTACGTGTACTTGAGGGGTTTATTACACGTTGTTAATCATTTCTGGGAACTCTCATTGTGTATTTTAACAGTTTTACCACAATTAGACAGTTTGCTTAGAAGTATTTACTGGAACCGCCACCATTTTAACTGATTCACACAAAAAAAACGCCAAAGCCAATCCTCCTAAATTGTAAACACAAAAACTATTCTCGTGATTCAAAGGCTTTAGACACCAATTATGAGCTCTGTAAACATGAACTCTTAATATTTGAAAGCACAGTCCCGTGAAAACGCCACCCGAAGTACCCGGACTTGTAAACATTACCAGTATTTTCGTCATTTCACAGCTTTCCACTGGAAACCTCCGTGATTGAATTCGACAGTAAATGTAGTAAGAATCTATTTACGTGTACTTGAGGGGTTTATTACACGTTCTTAATCATTTCTGGGAACTCTCATTGTGTATTTTAACAGTTTTACCACAATTAGACAGTTTGCTTAGAAGTATTTACTGGAACCGCCACCATTTTAACTGATTCACACAAAAAAAACGCCAAAGCCAATCCTCCTAAATTGTAAACACAAAAACTATTCTCGTGATTCAAAGGCTTTAGACACCAATTCTGAGCTCTGTAAACATGAAGTCTTAATATTTGAAAGCACAGTCCCGTGAAAACGCCACCAGAAGTACCCGTACTTGTAAACATTACCAGTATTTTCGTCATTTCACAGCTTTCCACTGGAAACCTCCGTGATTGAATTCGACAGTAAATGTAGTAAGAATCTATTTACGTGTACTTGAGGGGTTTATTACACGTTCTTAATCATTTCTGGGAACTCTCATTGTGTATTTTAACAGTTTTACCACAATTAGACAGTTTGCTTAGAAGTATTTACTGGAACCGCCACCATTTTGACTGATTCACACAAAAAAAACGCCAAAGCCAATCCTCCTAAATTGTAAACACAAAAACTATTCTCGTGATTCAAAGGCTTTAGACACCAATTCTGAGCTCTGTAAACATGAACTCTTAATATTTGAAAGCACAGTCCCGTGAAAACGCCACCAGAAGTACCCGTACTTGTAAACATTACCAGTATTTTCGTCATTTCACAGCTTTCCACTGGAAACCTCCGTGATGAATTCGACAGTAAATGTTGTAAGAATCTATTTACGTGTACTTGAGATGTTTATTACACGTTCTTAGTCATTTCTGGGAACTGTCATTGTGTATTTTAACAGTTTTACCACAATTAGACAGTTTGCTTAGAAGTATTTACTGGAACCGCCACCATTTTAACTGATTCACACAAAAAAAACGCCAAAGCCAATCCTCCTAAATTGTAAACACAAAAACTATTCTCGTGATTCAAAGGCTTTAGACACCAATTCTGAGCTCTGTAAACATGAACTCTTAATATTTGAAAGCACAGTCCCGTGAAAACGCCACCAGAAGTACCCGTACTTGTAAACATTACCAGTATTTTCGTCATTTCACAGCTTTCCACTGGAAACCTCCGTGTTGAATTCGACAGTAAATGTAGTAAGAATCTATTTACGTGTACTTGAGATGTTTATTACACGTTCTTAGTCATTTCTGGGAACTCTCATTGTGTATTTTAACAGTTTTACCACAATTAGACAGTTTGCTTAGAAGTATTTACTGGAACCACCACCATTTTGACTGATTCACACAAAAAAAACGCCAAAGCCAATCTTCCTAAATTGTAAACACAAAAACTATTCTCGTGATTCAAAGGCTTTAGACACCAATTCTGAGCTCTGTAAACATGAACTCTTAATATTTGAAAGCACAGTCCCGTGAAAACGCCACCAGAAGTACCCGTACTTGTAAACATTACCAGTATTTTCGTCATTTCACAGCTTTCCACTGGAAACCTCCGTGTTGAATTCGACAGTAAATGTAGTAAGAATCTATTTACGTGTACTTGAGATGTTTATTACACGTTCTTAGTCATTTCTGGGAACTCTCATTGTGTATTTTAACAGTTTTACCACAATTAGACAGTTTGCTTAGAAGTATTTACTGGAACCGCCACCATTTTAACTGATTCACACAAAAAAAACGCCAAAGCCAATCCTCCTAAATTGTAAACACAAAAACTATTCTCGTGATTCAAAGGCTTTAGACACCAATTCTGAGCTCTGTAAACATGAACTCTTAATATTTGAAAGCACAGTCCCGTGAAAACGCCACCAGAAGTACCCGTACTTGTAAACATTACCAGTATTTTCGTCATTTCACAGCTTTCCACTGGAAACCTCCGTGTTGAATTCGACAGTAAATGTAGTAAGAATCTATTTACGTGTACTTGAGATGTTTATTACACGTTCTTAGTCATTTCTGGGAACTCTCATTGTGTATTTTAACAGTTTTACCACAATTAGACAGTTTGCTTAGAAGTATTTACTGGAACCGCCACCATTTTAACTGATTCACACAAAAAAAACGCCAAAGCCAATCCTCCTAAATTGTAAACACAAAAACTATTCTCGTGATTCAAAGGCTTTAGACACCAATTCTGAGCTCTGTAAACATGAACTCTTAATATTTGAAAGCACAGTCCCGTGAAAACGCCACCAGAAGTACCCGTACTTGTAAACATTACCAGTATTTTCGTCATTTCACAGCTTTCCACTGGAAACCTCCGTGTTGAATTCGACAGTAAATGTAGTAAGAATCTATTTACGTGTACTTGAGATGTTTATTACACGTTCTTAGTCATTTCTGGGAACTCTCATTGTGTATTTTAACAGTTTTACCACAATTAGACAGTTTGCTTAGAAGTATTTACTGGAACCACCACCATTTTGACTGATTCACACAAAAAAAACGCCAAAGCCAATCCTCCTAAATTGTAAACACAAAAACTATTCTCGTGATTCAAAGGCTTTAGACACCAATTCTTAGCTCTGTATACATGAACTCTGAATATTTGAAAGCACAGTCCCGTGAAAACGCCACCAGAACTACCCGTACTTGTAAACATTACCAGTATTTTCGTCATTTCACAGCTTTCCACTGGAAACCTCCGTGTTTAATTCGACAGTAAATGTAGTAAGAATCTATTTACGTGTACTTGAGGGGTTTATTACACGTTGTTAATCATTTCTGGGAACTCTCATTGTGTATTTTAACAGTTTTACCACAATTAGACAGTTTGCTTAGAAGTATTTACTGGAACCGCCACCATTTTAACTGATTCACACAAAAAAAACGCCAAAGCCAATCCTCCTAAATTGTAAACACAAAAACTATTCTCGTGATTCAAAGGCTTTAGACACCAATTATGAGCTCTGTAAACATGAACTCTTAATATTTGAAAGCACAGTCCCGTGAAAACGCCACCCGAAGTACCCGGACTTGTAAACATTACCAGTATTTTCGTCATTTCACAGCTTTCCACTGGAAACCTCCGTGATTGAATTCGACAGTAAATGTAGTAAGAATCTATTTACGTGTACTTGAGGGGTTTATTACACGTTCTTAATCATTTCTGGGAACTCTCATTGTGTATTTTAACAGTTTTACCACAATTAGACAGTTTGCTTAGAAGTATTTACTGGAACCGCCACCATTTTAACTGATTCACACAAAAAAAACGCCAAAGCCAATCCTCCTAAATTGTAAACACAAAAACTATTCTCGTGATTCAAAGGCTTTAGACACCAATTCTGAGCTCTGTAAACATGAAGTCTTAATATTTGAAAGCACAGTCCCGTGAAAACGCCACCAGAAGTACCCGTACTTGTAAACATTACCAGTATTTTCGTCATTTCACAGCTTTCCACTGGAAACCTCCGTGATTGAATTCGACAGTAAATGTAGTAAGAATCTATTTACGTGTACTTGAGGGGTTTATTACACGTTCTTAATCATTTCTGGGAACTCTCATTGTGTATTTTAACAGTTTTACCACAATTAGACAGTTTGCTTAGAAGTATTTACTGGAACCGCCACCATTTTGACTGATTCACACAAAAAAAACGCCAAAGCCAATCCTCCTAAATTGTAAACACAAAAACTATTCTCGTGATTCAAAGGCTTTAGACACCAATTCTGAGCTCTGTAAACATGAACTCTTAATATTTGAAAGCACAGTCCCGTGAAAACGCCACCAGAAGTACCCGTACTTGTAAACATTACCAGTATTTTCGTCATTTCACAGCTTTCCACTGGAAACCTCCGTGATGAATTCGACAGTAAATGTTGTAAGAATCTATTTACGTGTACTTGAGATGTTTATTACACGTTCTTAGTCATTTCTGGGAACTGTCATTGTGTATTTTAACAGTTTTACCACAATTAGACAGTTTGCTTAGAAGTATTTACTGGAACCGCCACCATTTTAACTGATTCACACAAAAAAAACGCCAAAGCCAATCCTCCTAAATTGTAAACACAAAAACTATTCTCGTGATTCAAAGGCTTTAGACACCAATTCTGAGCTCTGTAAACATGAACTCTTAATATTTGAAAGCACAGTCCCGTGAAAACGCCACCAGAAGTACCCGTACTTGTAAACATTACCAGTATTTTCGTCATTTCACAGCTTTCCACTGGAAACCTCCGTGTTGAATTCGACAGTAAATGTAGTAAGAATCTATTTACGTGTACTTGAGATGTTTATTACACGTTCTTAGTCATTTCTGGGAACTCTCATTGTGTATTTTAACAGTTTTACCACAATTAGACAGTTTGCTTAGAAGTATTTACTGGAACCACCACCATTTTGACTGATTCACACAAAAAAAACGCCAAAGCCAATCTTCCTAAATTGTAAACACAAAAACTATTCTCGTGATTCAAAGGCTTTAGACACCAATTCTGAGCTCTGTAAACATGAACTCTTAATATTTGAAAGCACAGTCCCGTGAAAACGCCACCAGAAGTACCCGTACTTGTAAACATTACCAGTATTTTCGTCATTTCACAGCTTTCCACTGGAAACCTCCGTGTTGAATTCGACAGTAAATGTAGTAAGAATCTATTTACGTGTACTTGAGATGTTTATTACACGTTCTTAGTCATTTCTGGGAACTCTCATTGTGTATTTTAACAGTTTTACCACAATTAGACAGTTTGCTTAGAAGTATTTACTGGAACCGCCACCATTTTAACTGATTCACACAAAAAAAACGCCAAAGCCAATCCTCCTAAATTGTAAACACAAAAACTATTCTCGTGATTCAAAGGCTTTAGACACCAATTCTGAGCTCTGTAAACATGAACTCTTAATATTTGAAAGCACAGTCCCGTGAAAACGCCACCAGAAGTACCCGTACTTGTAAACATTACCAGTATTTTCGTCATTTCACAGCTTTCCACTGGAAACCTCCGTGTTGAATTCGACAGTAAATGTAGTAAGAATCTATTTACGTGTACTTGAGATGTTTATTACACGTTCTTAGTCATTTCTGGGAACTCTCATTGTGTATTTTAACAGTTTTACCACAATTAGACAGTTTGCTTAGAAGTATTTACTGGAACCGCCACCATTTTAACTGATTCACACAAAAAAAACGCCAAAGCCAATCCTCCTAAATTGTAAACACAAAAACTATTCTCGTGATTCAAAGGCTTTAGACACCAATTCTGAGCTCTGTAAACATGAACTCTTAATATTTGAAAGCACAGTCCCGTGAAAACGCCACCAGAAGTACCCGTACTTGTAAACATTACCAGTATTTTCGTCATTTCACAGCTTTCCACTGGAAACCTCCGTGTTGAATTCGACAGTAAATGTAGTAAGAATCTATTTACGTGTACTTGAGATGTTTATTACACGTTCTTAGTCATTTCTGGGAACTCTCATTGTGTATTTTAACAGTTTTACCACAATTAGACAGTTTGCTTAGAAGTATTTACTGGAACCACCACCATTTTGACTGATTCACACAAAAAAAACGCCAAAGCCAATCCTCCTAAATTGTAAACACAAAAACTATTCTCGTGATTCAAAGGCTTTAGACACCAATTCTTAGCTCTGTATACATGAACTCTGAATATTTGAAAGCACAGTCCCGTGAAAACGCCACCAGAACTACCCGTACTTGTAAACATTACCAGTATTTTCGTCATTTCACAGCTTTCCACTGGAAACCTCCGTGTTTAATTCGACAGTAAATGTAGTAAGAATCTATTTACGTGTACTTGAGATGTTTATTACACGTTCTTAGTCATTTCTGGGAACTCTCATTGTGTATTTTAACAGTTTTACCACAATTAGACAGTTTGCTTAGAAGTATTTACTGGAACCGCCACCATTTTAACTGATTCACACAAAAAAAACGCCAAAGCCAATCCTCCTAAATTGTAAACACAAAAACTATTCTCGTGATTCAAAGGCTTTAGACACCAATTATGAGCTCTGTAAACATGAACTCGTAATAATTGAAAGCACAGTCCCGTGAAAACGCCACCCGAAGTACCCGGACTTGTAAACATTACCAGTATTTTCGTCATTTCACAGCTTTCCACTGGAAACCTCCGTGATTGAATTCGACAGTAAATGTAGTAAGAATCTATTTACGTGTACTTGAGGGGTTTATTACACGTTCTTAATCATTTCTGGGAACTCTCATTGTGTATTTTAACAGTTTTACCACAATTAGACAGTTTGCTTAGAAGTATTTACTGGAACCGCCACCATTTTAACTGATTCACACAAAAAAAACGCCAAAGCCAATCCTCCTAAATTGTAAACACAAAAACTATTCTCGTGATTCAAAGGCTTTAGACACCAATTCTGAGCTCTGTAAACATGAACTCTTAATATTTGAAAGCACAGTCCCGTGAAAACGCCACCAGAAGTACCCGTACTTGTAAACATTACCAGTATTTTCGTCATTTCACAGCTTTCCACTGGAAACCTCCGTGTTGAATTCGACAGTAAATGTAGTAAAAATCTATTTACGTGTACTTGAGATGTTTATTACACGTTCTTAGTCATTTCTGGGAACTCTCATTGTGTATTTTAACAGTTTTACCACAATTAGACAGTTTGCTTAGAAGTATTTACTGGAACCACCACCATTTTGACTGATTCACACAAAAAAAACGCCAAAGCCAATCTTCCTAAATTGTAAACACAAAAACTATTCTCGTGATTCAAAGGCTTTAGACACCAATTCTTAGCTCTGTAAACATGAACTCTTAATATTTGAAAGCACAGTCCCGTGAAAAGGCCACCAGAAGTACCCGTACTTGTAAACATTACCAGTATTTTCGTCATTTCACAGCTTTCCACTGGAAACCTCCGTGTTTAATTCGACAGTAAATGTAGTAAGAATCTATTTACGTGTACTTGAGGGGTTTATTACACGTTGTTAATCATTTCTGGGAACTCTCATTGTGTATTTTAACAGTTTTACCACAATTAGACAGTTTGCTTAGAAGTATTTACTGGAACCGCCACCATTTTAACTGATTCACACAAAAAAAACGCCAAAGCCAATCCTCCTAAATTGTAAACACAAAAACTATTCTCGTGATTCAAAGGCTTTAGACACCAATTCTGAGCTCTGTAAACATGAACTCGTAATAATTGAAAGCACAGTCCCGTGAAAACGCCACTCGAAGTACCCGGACTTGTAAACATTACCAGTATTTTCGTCATTTCACAGCTTTCCACTGGAAACCTCCGTGATTGAATTCGACAGTAAATGTAGTAAGAATCTATTTACGTGTACTTGAGGGGTTTATTAAACGTTCTTAATCATTTCTGGGAACTCTCATTGTGTATTTTAACAGTTTTACCACAATTAGACAGTTTGCTTAGAAGTATTTACTGGAACCGCCACCATTTTAACTGATTCACACAAAAAAAACGCCAAAGCCAATCCTCCTAAATTGTAAACACAAAAACTATTCTCGTGATTCAAAGGCTTTAGACACCATTTCTGAGCTCTGTAAACATGAACTCTTAATATTTGAAAGCACAGTCCCGTGAAAACGCCACCAGAAGTACCCGTAATTGTAAACATTACCAGTATTTTCGTCATTTCACAGCTTTCCACTGGAAACCTCCGTGTTGAATTCGACAGTAAATGTAGTAAGAATCTATTTACGTGTACTTGAGGGGTTTATTACACGTTGTTAATCATTTCTGGGAACTCTCATTGTGTATTTTAACAGTTTTACCACAATTAGACAGTTTGCTTAGAAGTATTTACTGGAACCGCCACCATTTTAACTGATTCACACAAAAAAAACGCCAAAGCCAATCCTCCTAAATTGTAAACACAAAAACTATTCTCGTGATTCAAAGGCTTTAGACACCAATTCTGAGCTCTGTAAACATGAACTCGTAATAATTGAAAGCACAGTCCCGTGAAAACGCCACCCGAAGTACCCGGACTTGTAAACATTACCAGTATTTTCGTCATTTCACAGCTTTCCACTGGAAACCTCCGTGATTGAATTCGACAGTAAATGTAGTAAGAATCTATTTACGTGTACTTGAGGGGTTTATTACACGTTCTTAATCATTTCTGGGAACTCTCATTGTGTATTTTAACAGTTTTACCACAATTAGACAGTTTGCTTAGAAGTATTTACTGGAACCGCCACCATTTTAACTGATTCACACAAAAAAAACGCCAAAGCCAATCCTCCTAAATTGTAAACACAAAAACTATTCTCGTGATTCAAAGGCTTTAGACACCAATTCTGAGCTCTGTAAACATGAAGTCTTAATATTTGAAAGCACAGTCCCGTGAAAACGCCACCAGAAGTACCCGTACTTGTAAACATTACCAGTATTTTCGTCATTTCACAGCTTTCCACTGGAAACCTCCGTGTTGAATTCGACAGTAAATGTAGTAAGAATCTATTTACGTGTACTTGAGATGTTTATTACACGTTCTTAATCATTTCTGGGAACTCTCATTGTGTATTTTAACAGTTTTACCACAATTAGACAGTTTGCTTAGAAGTATTTACTGGAACCGCCACCATTTTAACTGATTCACACAAAAAAAACGCCAAAGCCAATCCTCCTAAATTGTAAACACAAAAACTATTCTCGTGATTCAAAGGCTTTAGACACCAATTCTTAGCTCTGTAAACATGAACTCTTAATATTTGAAAGCACAGTCCCGTGAAAACGCCACCAGAAGTACCCGTACTTGTAAACATTACCAGTATTTTCGTCATTTCACAGCTTTCCACTGGAAACCTCCGTGTTTAATTCGACAGTAAATGTAGTAAGAATCTATTTACGTGTACTTGAGGGGTTTATTAAACGTTCTTAATCATTTCTGGGAACTCTCATTGTGTATTTTAACAGTTTTACCACAATTAGACAGTTTGCTTAGAAGTATTTACTGGAACCGCCACCATTTTAACTGATTCACACAAAAAAAACGCCAAAGCCAATCCTCCTAAATTGTAAACACAAAAACTATTCTCGTGATTCAAAGGCTTTAGACACCAATTCTGAGCTCTGTAAACATGAACTCGTAATAATTGAAAGCACAGTCCCGTGAAAACGCCACCCGAAGTACCCGGACTTGTAAACATTACCAGTATTTTCGTCATTTCACAGCTTTCCACTGGAAACCTCCGTGATTGAATTCGACAGTAAATGTAGTAAGAATGTATTTACGTGTACTTGAGGGGTTTATTAAACGTTCTTAATCATTTCTGGGAACTCTCATTGTGTATTTTAACAGTTTTACCACAATTAGACAGTTTGCTTAGAAGTATTTACTGGAACCGCCACCATTTTAACTGATTCACACAAAAAAAACGCCAAAGCCAATCCTCCTAAATTGTAAACACAAAAACTATTCTCGTGATTCAAAGGCTTTAGACACCAATTCTTAGCTCTGTAAACATGAACTCTTAATATTTGAAAGCACAGTCCCGTGAAAACGCCACCAGAAGTACCCGTACTTGTAAACATTACCAGTATTTTCGTCATTTCACAGCTTTCCACTGGAAACCTCCGTGTTTAATTCGACAGTAAATGTAGTAAGAATCTATTTACGTGTACTTGAGGGGTTTATTAAACGTTCTTAATCATTTCTGGGAACTCTCATTGTGTATTTTAACAGTTTTACCACAATTAGACAGTTTGCTTAGAAGTATTTACTGGAACCGCCACCATTTTAACTGATTCACACAAAAAAAACGCCAAAGCCAATCCTCCTAAATTGTAAACACAAAAACTATTCTCGTGATTCAAAGGCTTTAGACACCAATTCTGAGCTCTGTAAACATGAAGTCTTAATATTTGAAAGCACAGTCCCGTGAAAACGCCACCAGAAGTACCCGTACTTGTAAACATTACCAGTATTTTCGTCATTTCACAGCTTTCCACTGGAAACCTCCGTGTTGAATTCGACAGTAAATGTAGTAAGAATCTATTTACGTGTACTTGAGATGTTTATTACACGTTCTTAATCATTTCTGGGAACTCTCATTGTGTATTTTAACAGTTTTACCACAATTAGACAGTTTGCTTAGAAGTATTTACTGGAACCGCCACCATTTTAACTGATTCACACAAAAAAAACGCCAAAGCCAATCCTCCTAAATTGTAAACACAAAAACTATTCTCGTGATTCAAAGGCTTTAGACACCAATTCTTAGCTCTGTAAACATGAACTCTTAATATTTGAAAGCACAGTCCCGTGAAAACGCCACCAGAAGTACCCGTACTTGTAAACATTACCAGTATTTTCGTCATTTCACAGCTTTCCACTGGAAACCTCCGTGTTTAATTCGACAGTAAATGTAGTAAGAATCTATTTACGTGTACGTGAGGGGTTTATTAAACGTTCTTAATCATTTCTGGGAACTCTCATTGTGTATTTTAACAGTTTTACCACAATTAGACAGTTTGCTTAGAAGTACTTACTGGAACCGCCACCATTTTAACTGATTCACACAAAAAAAACGCCAAAGCCAATCCTCCTAAATTGTAAACACAAAAACTATTCTCGTGATTCAAAGGCTTTAGACACCAATTCTGAGCTCTGTAAACATGAACTCGTAATAATTGAAAGCACAGTCCCGTGAAAACGCCACCCGAAGTACCCGGACTTGTAAACATTACCAGTATTTTCGTCATTTCACAGCTTTCCACTGGAAACCTCCGTGATTGAATTCGACAGTAAATGTAGTAAGAATCTATTTACGTGTACTTGAGGGGTTTATTAAACGTTCTTAATCATTTCTGGGAACTCTCATAGTGTATTTTAACAGTTTTACCACAATTAGACAGTTTGCTTAGAAGTATTTACTGGAACCGCCACCATTTTAACTGATTCACACAAAAAAAACGCCAAAGCCAATCCTCCTAAATTGTAAACACAAAAACTATTCTCGTGATTCAAAGGCTTTAGACACCAATTCTTAGCTCTGTAAACATGAACTCTTAATATTTGAAAGCACAGTCCCGTGAAAACGCCACCAGAAGTACCCTTACTTGTAAACATTACCAGTATTTTCGTCATTTCACAGCTTTCCACTGGAAACCTCCGTGTTTAATTCGACAGTAAATGTAGTAAGAATCTATTTACGTGTACTTGAGGGGTTTATTAAACGTTCTTAATCATTTCTGGGAACTCTCATTGTGTATTTTAACAGTTTTACCACAATTAGACAGTTTGCTTAGAAGTATTTACTGGAACCGCCACCATTTTAACTGATTCACACAAAAAAAACGCCAAAGCCAATCCTCCTAAATTGTAAACACAAAAACTATTCTCGTGATTCAAAGGCTTTAGACACCAATTCTGAGCTCTGTAAACATGAACTCGTAATAATTGAAAGCACAGTCCCGTGAAAACGCCACCCGAAGTACCCGGACTTGTAAACATTACCAGTATTTTCGTCATTTCACAGCTTTCCACTGGAAACCTCCGTGATTGAATTCGACAGTAAATGTAGTAAGAATCTATTTACGTGTACTTGAGGGGTTTATTAAACGTTCTTAATCATTTCTGGGAACTCTCATTGTGTATTTTAACAGTTTTACCACAATTAGACAGTTTGCTTAGAAGTATTTACTGGAACCGCCACCATTTTAACTGATTCACACAAAAAAAACGCCAAAGCCAATCCTCCTAAATTGTAAACACAAAAACTATTCTCGTGATTCAAAGGCTTTAGACACCAATTCTTAGCTCTGTAAACATGAACTCTTAATATTTGAAAGCACAGTCCCGTGAAAACGCCACCAGAAGTACCCGTACTTGTAAACATTACCAGTATTTTCGTCATTTCACAGCTTTCCACTGGAAACCTCCGTGTTGAATTCGACAGTAAATGTAGTAAGAATCTATTTACGTGTACTTGAGATGTTTATTACACGTTCTTAATCATTTCTGGGAACTCTCATTGTGTATTTTAACAGTTTTACCACAATTAGACAGTTTGCTTAGAAGTATTTACTGGAACCGCCACCATTTTAACTGATTCACACAAAAAAAACGCCAAAGCCAATCCTCCTAAATTGTAAACACAAAAACTATTCTCGTGATTCAAAGGCTTTAGACACCAATTCTGAGCTCTGTAAACATGAACTCTTAATATTTGAAAGCACATTCCCGTGAAAACGCCACCAGAAGTACCCGTACTTGTAAACATTACCAGTATTTTCGTCATTTCACAGCTTTCCACTGGAAACCTCCGTGTTTAATTCGACAGTAAATGTAGTAAGAATCTATTTACGTGTACTTGAGGGGTTTATTACACGTTCTTAATCATTTCTGGGAACTCTCATTGTGTATTTTAACAGTTTTACCACAATTAGACAGTTTGCTTAGAAGTATTTACTGGAACCGCCACCATTTTGACTGATTCACACAAAAAAAACGCCAAAGCCAATCCTCCTAAATTGTAAACACAAAAACTATTCTCGTGATTCAAAGGCTTTAGACACCAATTCTGAGCTCTGTAAACATGAACTCTTAATATTTGAAAGCACAGTCCCGTGAAAACGCCACCAGAAGTACCCGGACTTGTAAACATTACCAGTATTTTCGTCATTTCACACCTTTCCACTGGAAACCTCCGTGTTGAATTCGACAGTAAATGTAGTAAGAATCTATTTACGTGTACTTGAGATGTT
This sequence comes from Myotis daubentonii, assembly GCF_963259705.1. NCBI lineage: Eukaryota > Metazoa > Chordata > Mammalia > Chiroptera > Vespertilionidae > Myotis > Myotis daubentonii. Next base: position 3,301,173 of record NC_081851.1, read on the forward strand.
TATTACACGTTCTTAATCATTTCTGGGAACTCTCATTGTGTATTTTAACAGTTTTACCACAATTAGTTTGCTTAGAAGTATTTACTGGAACCGCCACCATTTTAACTGATTCACACAAAAAAAACGCCAAAGCCAATCCTCCTAAATTGTAAACACAAAAACTATTCTCGTGATTCAAAGGCTTTAGACACCAATTCTGAGCTCTGTAAACATGAACTCGTAATAATTGAAAGCACAGTCCCGTGAAAACGCCACCCGAAGTACCCGGACTTGTAAACATTACCAGTATTTTCCACTGGAAACCTCCGTGATGGAATTCGACAGTAAATGTAGTAAGAATCTATTTACGTGTACTTGAGGGGTTTATTACACGTTCTTAATCATTTCTGGGAACTCTCATTGTGTATTTTAACAGTTTTACCACAATTAGACAGTTTGCTTAGAAGTATTTACTGGAACCGCCACCATTTTAACTGATTCACACAAAAAAAACGCCAAAGGCAATCCTCCTAAAGTGTAAACACAAAAACTATTCTCGTGATTCAAAGGCTTTAGACACCAATTCTGAGCTCTGTAAACATGAACTCTTAATATTTGAAAGCACAGTCCCGTGAAAACGCCACCAGAAGTACCCGTACTTGTAAACATTACCAGTATTTTCGTCATTTCACAGCTTTCCACTGGAAACCTCCGTGTTGAATTCGACAGTAAATGTAGTAAGAATCTATTTACGTGTACTTGAGATGTTTATTACACGTTCTTAATCATTTCTGGGAACTCTCATTGTGTATTTTAACAGTTTTACCACAATTAGACAATTTGCTTAGAACTTTTTAGTGGAACCGCCACCATTTTAACTGATTCACACAAAAAATATGCCAAAGCCAATCCTCCTAAATTGTAAACATAAAAACTATTCTCGTGATTCAAAGGCTTTAGACACAAATTCTGAGCTCTGTAAACATGAACTCTTAATAATTGAAAGCACAGTCCCGTGAAAACGCCACCAGAAGTACCCGTACTTGTAAACATTACCAGTATTTTCGTCATTTCACAGCTTTCCACTGGAAACCTCCGTGATTGAATTCGACAGTAAATGTAGTAAGAATCTATTTACGTGTACTTGAGGTGTTTATTACACGTTCTTAATCATTTCTGGGAACTATCATTGTGTATTTTAACAGTTTTACCACAATTAGACAGTTTTCTTAGAACTGTTTACTGGAACCGCCACCATTTTAACTGATTCACACAAAAAAAAACGCCAAAGCCAATCCTCCTAAATTGTAAACACAAAAACTATTCTCGTGATTCAAAGGCTTTAGACACCAATTCTGAGCTCTGTAAACATGAACTCTTAATATTTGAAAGCACAGTCCCGTGAAAACGCCACCAGAAGTACCCGGACTTGTAAACATTACCAGTATTTTCGTCATTTCACAGCTTTCCACTGGAAACCTCCGTGATTGAATTCGACAGTAAATGTAGCAAGAATCTATTTACGTGTACTTGAGATGTTTATTACACGTTCTTAATCATTTCTGGGAACTCTCATTGTGTATTTTAACAGTTTTACCACAATTAGACAGTTTGCTTAGAAGTATTTACTGGAACCGCCGCCATTTTTACTGATTCACACAAAAAAAACGCCAAAGCCAATCCTCCTAAATTGTAAACATAAAAACTATTCTCGTCATTCCAAGGCTTTAGACACCAATTCTGAGCTCTGTAAACATGAACTCTTAATATTTGAAAGCACAGTCCCGTGAAAACGCCACCAGAAGTACCCGGACTTGTAAACATTACCAGTATTTTCGTCATTTCACAGCTTTCCACTGGAAACCTCCGTGATTGAATTTGACAGTAAATGTAGTAAGAATCTATTTACGTGTACTTGAGATGTTTATTACACGTTCTTAATCATTTCTGGGAACTCTCATTGTGTATTTTAACAGTTTTACCACAATTAGACAGTTTGCTTAGAAGTATTTACTGGAACCGCCACCATTTTAACTGATTCACACAAAAAAAACGCCAAAGCCAATCCTCCTAAATTGTAAACACAAAAACTATTCTCGTGATTCAAAGGCTTTAGACACCAATTCTGAGCTCTGTAAACATGAACTCGTAATAATTGAAAGCACAGTCCCGTGAAAACGCCACCAGAAGTACCCGGACTTGTAAACATTACCAGTATTTTCGTCATTTCACAGCTTTCCACTGGAAACCTCCGTGATTGAATTCGACAGTAAATGTAGTAAGAATCTATTTACGTGTACTTGAGGGGTTTATTAAACGTTCTTAATCATTTCTGGGAACTCTCATTGTGTATTTTAACAGTTTTACCACAATTAGACAGTTTGCTTAGAAGTATTTACTGGAACCGCCACCATTTTAACTGATTCACACAAAAAAAACGCCAAAGCCAATCCTCCTAAATTGTAAACACAAAAACTATTCTCGTGATTCAAAGGCTTTAGACACCAATTCTTAGCTCTGTAAACATGAACTCTTAATATTTGAAAGCACAGTCCCGTGAAAACGCCGCCAGAAGTACCCGTACTTATAAACATTACCAGTATTTTCGTCATTTCACAGCTTTCCACTGGAAACCTCCGTGTTTAATTCGACAGTAAATGTAGTAAGAATCTATTTACGTGTACTTGAGATGTTTATTACACGTTCTTAATCATTTCTGGGAACTCTCATTGTGTATTTTAACAGTTTTACCACAATTAGACAGTTTGCTTAGAAGTATTTACTGGAACCACCACCATTTTAACTGATTCACACAAAAAAAACGCCAAAGCCAATCCTCCTAAATTGTAAACACAAAAACTATTCTCGTGATTCAAAGGCTTTAGACACCAATTCTTAGCTCTGTAAACATGAACTCTTAATATTTGAAAGCACAGTCCCGTGAAAACGCCACCAGAAGTACCCGTACTTGTAAACATTACCAGTATTTTCGTCATTTCAAAGCTTTCCACTGGAAACCTCCGTGTTTAATTCGACAGTAAATGTAGTAAGAATCTATTTACGTGTACTTGAGGGGTTTATTACACGTTCTTAATCATTTCTGGGAACTCTCATTGTGTATTTTAACAGTTTTACCACAATTAGACAGTTTGCTTAGAAGTATTTACTGGAACCGCCACCATTTTGACTGATTCACACAAAAAAAACGCCAAAGCCAATCCTCCTAAATTGTAAACACAAAAACTATTCTCGTGATTCAAAGGCTTTAGACACCAATTCTGAGCTCTGTAAACATGAACTCTTAATATTTGAAAGCACAGTCCCGTGAAAACGCCACCAGAAGTACCCGGACTTGTAAACATTACCAGTATTTTCGTCATTTCTCAGCTTTCCACGGGAAACCTCCGTGATTGAATTCGACAGTAAATGTAGCAAGAATCTATTTACGTGTACTTGAGATGTTTATTACACGTTCTTAATCATTTCTGGGAACTCTCATTGTGTATTTTAACAGTTTTACCACAATTAGACAGTTTGCTTAGAAGTATTTACTGGAACCGCCGCCATTTTAACTGATTCACACAAAAAAAACGCCAAAGCCAATCCTCCTAAATTGTAAACACAAAAACTATTCTCGTGATTCAAAGGCTTTAGACACCAATTCTGAGCTCTGTAAACATGAACTCGTAATAATTGAAAGCACAGTCCCGTGAAAACGCCACCCGAAGTCCCTGGACTTGTAAACATTACCAGTATTTTCGTCATTTCACAGCTTTCCACTGGAAACCTCCGTGATTGAATTCGACAGTAAATGTAGTAAGAATCTATTTACGTGTACTTGAGGGGTTTATTACACGTTCTTAATCATTTCTGGGAACTCTCATTGTGTATTTTAACAGTTTTACCACAATTAGACAGTTTGCTTAGAAGTATTTACTGGAACCGCCACCATTTTAACTGATTCACACAAAAAAAACGCCAAAGCCAATCCTCCTAAATTGTAAACACAAAAACTATTCTCGTGATTCAAAGGCTTTAGACACCAATTCTTAGCTCTGTAAACATGAACTCTTAATATTTGAAAGCACAGTCCCGTGAAAACGCCACCAGAAGTACCCGGACTTGTAAACATTACCAGTATTTTCGTCATTTCTCAGCTTTCCACGAGAAACCTCCGTGATTGAATTCGACAGTAAATGTAGCAAGAATCTATTTACGTGTACTTGAGATGTTTATTACACGTTCTTAATCATTTCTGGGAACTCTCATTGTGTATTTTAACAGTTTTACCACAATTAGACAGTTTGCTTAGAAGTATTTACTGGAACCGCCGCCATTTTAACTGATTCACACAAAAAAAACGCCAAAGCCAATCCTCCTAAATTGTAAACACAAAAACTATTCTCGTGATTCAAAGGCTTTAGACACCAATTCTGAGCTCTGTAAACATGAACTCGTAATAATTGAAAGCACAGTCCCGTGAAAACGCCACCCGAAGTACCCGGACTTGTAAACATTACCAGTATTTTCGTCATTTCACAGCTTTCCACTGGAAACCTCCGTGATTGAATTCGACAGTAAATGTAGTAAGAATCTATTTATGTGTACTTGAGGGGTTTATTACACGTTCTTAATCATTTCTGGGAACTCTCATTGTGTATTTTAACAGTTTTACCACAATTAGACAGTTTGCTTAGAAGTATTTACTGGAACCGCCACCATTTTAACTGATTCACACAAAAAAAACGCCAAAGCCAATCCTCCTAAATTGTAAACACAAAAACTATTCTCGTGATTCAAAGGCTTTAGACACCAATTCTGAGCTCTGTAAACATGAAGTCTTAATATTTGAAAGCACAGTCCCGTGAAAACGCCACCAGAAGTACCCGTACTTGTAAACATTACCAGTATTTTCGTCATTTCACAGCTTTCCACTGGAAACCTCCGTGTTGAATTCGACAGTAAATGTAGTAAGAATCTATTTACGTGTACTTGAGATGTTTATTACACGTTCTTAATCATTTCTGGGAACTCTCATTGTGTATTTTAACAGTTTTACCACAATTAGACAGTTTGCTTAGAAGTATTTACTGGAACCGCCACCATTTTAACAGATTCACACAAAAAAAACGCCAAAGCCAATCCTCCTAAATTGTAAACACAAAAACTATTCTCGTGATTCAAAGGCTTTAGACACCAATTCTGAGCTCTGTAAACATGAACTCTTAATATTTGAAAGCACAGTCCCGTGAAAACGCCACCAGAAGTACCCGTACTTGTAAACATTACCAGTATTTTCGTCATTTCACAGCTTTCCACTGGAAACCTCCTTGTTTAATTCGACAGTAAATGTAGTAAGAATCTATTTACGTGTACTTGAGGGGTTTATTAAACGTTCTTAATCATTTCTGGGAACTCTCATTGTGTATTTTAACAGTTTTACCACAATTAGACAGTTTGCTTAGAAGTATTTACTGGAACCGCCACCATTTTAACTGATTCACACAAAAAAAACGCCAAAGCCAATCCTCCTAAATTGTAAACACAAAAACTATTCTCGTGATTCAAAGGCTTTAGACACCAATTCTGAGCTCTGTAAACATGAACTCGTAATAATTGAAAGCACAGTCCCGTGAAAACGCCACCCGAAGTACCCGGACTTGTAAACATTACCAGTATTTTCGTCATTTCACAGCTTTCCACTGGAAACCTCCGTGATTGAATTCGACAGTAAATGTAGTAAGAATCTATTTACGTGTACTTGAGGGGTTTATTAAACGTTCTTAATCATTTCTGGGAACTCTCATTGTGTATTTTAACAGTTTTACCACAATTAGACAGTTTGCTTAGAAGTATTTACTGGAACCGCCACCATTTTAACTGATTCACACAAAAAAAACGCCAAAGCCAATCCTCCTAAATTGTAAACACAAAAACTATTCTCGTGATTCAAAGGCTTTAGACACCAATTCTGAGCTCTGTAAACATGAACTCGTAATAATTGAAAGCACAGTCCCGTGAAAACGCCACCCGAAGTACCCGGACTTGTAAACATTACCAGAATTTTCGTCATTTCACAGCTTTCCACTGGAAACCTCCGTGATTGAATTCGACAGTAAATGTAGTAAGAATCTATTTACGTGTACTTGAGGGGTTTATTAAACGTTCTTAATCATTTCTGGGAACTCTCATTGTGTATTTTAACAGTTTTACCACAATTAGACAGTTTGCTTAGAAGTATTTACTGGAACCGCCACCATTTTAACTGATTCACACAAAAAAAACGCCAAAGCCAATCCTCCTAAATTGTAAACACAAAAACTATTCTCGTGATTCAAAGGCTTTAGACACCAATTCTTAGCTCTGTAAACATGAACTCTTAATATTTGAAAGCACAGTCCCGTGAAAACGCCACCAGAAGTACCCGTACTTGTAAACATTACCAGTATTTTCGTCATTTCACAGCTTTCCACTGGAAACCTCCGTGTTGAATTCGACAGTAAATGTAGTAAGAATCTATTTACGTGTACTTGAGATGTTTATTACACGTTCTTAATCATTTCTGGGAACTCTCATTGTGTATTTTAACAGTTTTACCACAATTAGACAGTTTGCTTAGAAGTATTTACTGGAACCGCCACCATTTTAACTGATTCACACAAAAAAAACGCCAAAGCCAATCCTCCTAAATTGTAAACACAAAAACTATTCTCGTGATTCAAAGGCTTTAGACACCAATTCTGAGCTCTGTAAACATGAACTCTTAATATTTGAAAGCACAGTCCCGTGAAAACGCCACCAGAAGTACCCGTACTTGTAAACATTACCAGTATTTTCGTCATTTCACAGCTTTCCACTGGAAACCTCCGTGTTGAATTCGACAGTAAATGTAGTAAGAATCTATTTACGTGTACTTGAGATGTTTATTACACGTTCTTAATCATTTCTGGGAACTCTCATTGTGTATTTTAACAGTTTTACCACAATTAAACAGTTTGCTTAGAAGTATTTACTGGAACCGCCACCATTTTAACTGATTCACACAAAAAAAACGCCAAAGCCAATCCTCCTAAATTGTAAACACAAAAACTATTCTCGTGATTCAAAGGCTTTAGACACCAATTCTTAGCTCTGTAAACATGAACTCTTAATATTTGAAAGCACAGTCCCGTGAAAACGCCACCAGAAGTACCCGTACTTGTAAACATTACCAGTATTTTCGTCATTTCAAAGCTTTCCACTGGAAACCTCCGTGTTTAATTCGACAGTAAATGTAGTAAGAATCTATTTACGTGTACTTGAGGGGTTTATTACACGTTCTTAATCATTTCTGGGAACTCTCATTGTGTATTTTAACAGTTTTACCACAATTAGACAGTTTGCTTAGAAGTATTTACTGGAACCGCCACCATTTTGACTGATTCACACAAAAAAAACGCCAAAGCCAATCCTCCTAAATTGTAAACACAAAAACTATTCTCGTGATTCAAAGGCTTTAGACACCAATTCTGAGCTCTGTAAACATGAACTCTTAATATTTGAAAGCACAGTCCCGTGAAAACGCCACCAGAAGTACCCGGACTTGTAAACATTACCAGTATTTTCGTCATTTCACACCTTTCCACTGGAAACCTCCGTGTTGAATTCGACAGTAAATGTAGTAAGAATCTATTTACGTGTACTTGAGATGTTTATTACACGTTCTTAATCATTTCTGGGAACTCTCATTGTGTATTTTAACAGTTTTACCACAATTAGTTTGCTTAGAAGTATTTACTGGAACCGCCACCATTTTAACTGATTCACACAAAAAAAACGCCAAAGCCAATCCTCCTAAATTGTAAACACAAAAACTATTCTCATGATTCAAAGGCTTTAGACACCAATTCTGAGCTCTGTAAACATGAACTCTTAATATTTGAAAGCACAGTCCCGTGAAAACGCCACCAGAAGTACCCGTACTTGTAAACATTACCAGTATTTTCGTCATTTCACAGCTTTCCACTGGAAACCTCCGTGTTGAATTCGACAGTAAATGTAGTAAGAATCTATTTACGTGTACTTGAGATGTTTATTACACGTTCTTAATCATTTCTGGGAACTCTCATTGTGTATTTTAACAGTTTTACCACAATTAGACAGTTTGCTTAGAAGTATTTACTGGAACCGCCACCATTTTAACTGATTCACACAAAAAAAACGCCAAAGCCAATCCTCCTAAATTGTAAACACAAAAACTATTCTCGTGATTCAAAGGCTTTAGACACCAATTCTTAGCTCTGTAAACATGAACTCTTAATATTTGAAAGCACAGTCCCGTGAAAACGCCACCAGAAGTACCCGTACTTGTAAACATTACCAGTATTTTCGTCATTTCAAAGCTTTCCACTGGAAACCTCCGTGTTTAATTCGACAGTAAATGTAGTAAGAATCTATTTACGTGTACTTGAGGGGTTTATTACACGTTCTTAATCATTTCTGGGAACTCTCATTGTGTATTTTAACAGTTTTACCACAATTAGACAGTTTGCTTAGAAGTATTTACTGGAACCGCCACCATTTTGACTGATTCACACAAAAAAAACGCCAAAGCCAATCCTCCTAAATTGTAAACACAAAAACTATTCTCGTGATTCAAAGGCTTTAGACACCAATTCTGAGCTCTGTAAACATGAACTCTTAATATTTGAAAGCACAGTCCCGTGAAAACGCCACCAGAAGTACCCGTACTTGTAAACATTACCAGTATTTTCGTCATTTCACAGCTTTCCACTGGAAACCTCCGTGTTGAATTCGACAGTAAATGTAGTAAGAATCTATTTACGTGTACTTGAGATGTTTATTACACGTTCTTAATCATTTCTGGGAACTCTCATTGTGTATTTTAACAGTTTTACCACAATTAGACAGTTTGCTTAGAAGTATTTACTGGAACCGCCACCATTTTAACTGATTCACACAAAAAAAACGCCAAAGCCAATCCTCCTAAATTGTAAACACAAAAACTATTCTCGTGATTCAAAGGCTTTAGACACCAATTCTTAGCTCTGTAAACATGAACTCTTAATATTTGAAAGCACAGTCCCGTGAAAACGCCACCAGAAGTACCCGTACTTGTAAACATTACCAGTATTTTCGTCATTTCACAGCTTTCCACTGGAAACCTCCGTGTTTAATTCGACAGTAAATGTAGTAAGAATCTATTTACGTGTACTTGAGGGGTTTATTAAACGTTCTTAATCATTTCTGGGAACTCTCATTGTGTATTTTAACAGTTTTACCACAATTAGACAGTTTGCTTAGAAGTATTTACTGGAACCGCCACCATTTTAACTGATTCACACAAAAAAAACGCCAAAGCCAATCCTCCTAAATTGTAAACACAAAAACTATTCTCGTGATTCAAAGGCTTTAGACACCAATTCTGAGCTCTGTAAACATGAACTCGTAATAATTGAAAGCACAGTCCCGTGAAAACGCCACCCGAAGTACCCGGACTTGTAAACATTACCAGTATTTTCGTCATTTCACAGCTTTCCACTGGAAACCTCCGTGATTGAATTCGACAGTAAATGTAGTAAGAATCTATTTACGTGTACTTGAGGGGTTTATTAAACGTTCTTAATCATTTCTGGGAACTCTCATTGTGTATTTTAACAGTTTTACCACAATTAGACAGTTTGCTTAGAAGTATTTACTGGAACCGCCACCATTTTAACTGATTCACACAAAAAAAACGCCAAAGCCAATCCTCCTAAATTGTAAACACAAAAACTATTCTCGTGATTCAAAGGCTTTAGACACCAATTCTGAGCTCTGTAAACATGAACTCGTAATAATTGAAAGCACAGTCCCGTGAAATCGCCACCCGAAGTACCCGGACTTGTAAACATTACCAGTATTTTCGTCATTTCACAGCTTTCCACTGGAAACCTCCGTGATTGAATTCGACAGTAAATGTAGTAAGAATCTATTTACGTGTACTTGAGGGGTTTATTAAACGTTCTTAATCATTTCTGGGAACTCTCATTGTGTATTTTAACAGTTTTACCACAATTAGACAGTTTGCTTAGAAGTATTTACTGGAACCGCCACCATTTTAACTGATTCACACAAAAAAAACGCCAAAGCCAATCCTCCTAAATTGTAAACACAAAAACTATTCTCGTGATTCAAAGGCTTTAGACACCAATTCTTAGCTCTGTAAACATGAACTCTTAATATTTGAAAGCACAGTCCCGTGAAAACGCCACCAGAAGTACCCGTACTTGTAAACATTACCAGTATTTTCGTCATTTCACAGCTTTCCACTGGAAACCTCCGTGTTGAATTCGACAGTAAATGTAGTAAGAATCTATTTACGTGTACTTGAGATGTTTATTACACGTTCTTAATCATTTCTGGGAACTCTCATTGTGTATTTTAACAGTTTTACCACAATTAGACAGTTTGCTTAGAAGTATTTACTGGAACCGCCACCATTTTAACTGATTCACACAAAAAAAACGCCAAAGCCAATCCTCCTAAATTGTAAACACAAAAACTATTCTCGTGATTCAAAGGCTTTAGACACCAATTCTTAGCTCTGTAAACATGAACTCTTAATATTTGAAAGCACAGTCCCGTGAAAACGCCACCAGAAGTACCCGTACTTGTAAACATTACCAGTATTTTCGTCATTTCAAAGCTTTCCACTGGAAACCTCCGTGTTTAATTCGACAGTAAATGTAGTAAGAATCTATTTACGTGTACTTGAGGGGTTTATTACACGTTCTTAATCATTTCTGGGAACTCTCATTGTGTATTTTAACAGTTTTACCACAATTAGACAGTTTGCTTAGAAGTATTTACTGGAACCGCCACCATTTTGACTGATTCACACAAAAAAAACGCCAAAGCCAATCCTCCTAAATTGTAAACACAAAAACTATTCTCGTGATTCAAAGGCTTTAGACACCAATTCTGAGCTCTGTAAACATGAACTCGTAATAATTGAAAGCACAGTCCCGTGAAAACGCCACCCGAAGTACCCGGACTTGTAAACATTACCAGTATTTTCGTCATTTCTCAGCTTTCCACGGGAAACCTCCGTGATTGAATTCGACAGTAAATGTAGCAAGAATCTATTTACGTGTACTTGAGATGTTTATTACACGTTCTTAATCATTTCTGGGAACTCTCATTGTGTATTTTAACAGTTTTACCACAATTAGACAGTTTGCTTAGAAGTATTTACTGGAACCGCCGCCATTTTAACTGATTCACACAAAAAAAACGCCAAAGCCAATCCTCCTAAATTGTAAACACAAAAACTATTCTCGTGATTCAAAGGCTTTAGACACCAATTCTGAGCTCTGTAAACATGAACTCGTAATAATTGAAAGCACAGTCCCGTGAAAACGCCACCCGAAGTACCCGGACTTGTAAACATTACCAGTATTTTCGTCATTTCACAGCTTTCCACTGGAAACCTCCGTGATTGAATTCGACAGTAAATGTAGTAAGAATCTATTTACGTGTACTTGAGGGGTTTATTACACGTTCTTAATCATTTCTGGGAACTCTCATTGTGTATTTTAACAGTTTTACCACAATTAGACAGTTTGCTTAGAAGTATTTACTGGAACCGCCACCATTTTAACTGATTCACACAAAAAAAACGCCAAAGCCAATCCTCCTAAATTGTAAACACAAAAACTATTCTCGTGATTCAAAGGCTTTAGACACCAATTCTGAGCTCTGTAAACATGAAGTCTTAATATTTGAAAGCACAGTCCCGTGAAAACGCCACCAGAAGTACCCGTACTTGTAAACATTACCAGTATTTTCGTCATTTCACAGCTTTCCACTGGAAACCTCCGTGTTGAATTCGACAGTAAATGTAGTAAGAATCTATTTACGTGTACTTGAGATGTTTATTACACGTTCTTAATCATTTCTGGGAACTCTCATTGTGTATTTTAACAGTTTTACCACAATTAGACAGTTTGCTTAGAAGTATTTACTGGAACCGCCACCATTTTAACTGATTCACACAAAAAAAACGCCAAAGCCAATCCTCCTAAATTGTAAACACAAAAACTATTCTCGTGATTCAAAGGCTTTAGACACCAATTCTTAGCTCTGTAAACATGAACTCTTAATATTTGAAAGCACAGTCCCGTGAAAACGCCACCAGAAGTACCCGTACTTGTAAACATTACCAGTATTTTCGTCATTTCACAGCTTTCCACTGGAAACCTCCGTGTTTAATTCGACAGTAAATGTAGTAAGAATCTATTTACGTGTACTTGAGGGGTTTATTAAACGTTCTTAATCATTTCTGGGAACTCTCATTGTGTATTTTAACAGTTTTACCACAATTAGACAGTTTGCTTAGAAGTATTTACTGGAACCGCCACCATTTTAACTGATTCACACAAAAAAAACGCCAAAGCCAATCCTCCTAAATTGTAAACACAAAAACTATTCTCGTGATTCAAAGGCTTTAGACACCAATTCTGAGCTCTGTAAACATGAACTCGTAATAATTGAAAGCACAGTCCCGTGAAAACGCCACCCGAAGTACCCGGACTTGTAAACATTACCAGTATTTTCGTCATTTCACAGCTTTCCACTGGAAACCTCCGTGATTGAATTCGACAGTAAATGTAGTAAGAATCTATTTACGTGTACTTGAGGGGTTTATTAAACGTTCTTAATCATTTCTGGGAACTCTCATTGTGTATTTTAACAGTTTTACCACAATTAGACAGTTTGCTTAGAAGTATTTACTGGAACCGCCACCATTTTAACTGATTCACACAAAAAAAACGCCAAAGCCAATCCTCCTAAATTGTAAACACAAAAACTATTCTCGTGATTCAAAGGCTTTAGACACCAATTCTGAGCTCTGTAAACATGAACTCGTAATAATTGAAAGCACAGTCCCGTGAAATCGCCACCCGAAGTACCCGGACTTGTAAACATTACCAGTATTTTCGTCATTTCACAGCTTTCCACTGGAAACCTCCGTGATTGAATTCGACAGTAAATGTAGTAAGAATCTATTTACGTGTACTTGAGGGGTTTATTAAACGTTCTTAATCATTTCTGGGAACTCTCATTGTGTATTTTAACAGTTTTACCACAATTAGACAGTTTGCTTAGAAGTATTTACTGGAACCGCCACCATTTTAACTGATTCACACAAAAAAAACGCCAAAGCCAATCCTCCTAAATTGTAAACACAAAAACTATTCTCGTGATTCAAAGGCTTTAGACACCAATTCTTAGCTCTGTAAACATGAACTCTTAATATTTGAAAGCACAGTCCCGTGAAAACGCCACCAGAAGTACCCGTACTTGTAAACATTACCAGTATTTTCGTCATTTCACAGCTTTCCACTGGAAACCTCCGTGTTGAATTCGACAGTAAATGTAGTAAGAATCTATTTACGTGTACTTGAGATGTTTATTACACGTTCTTAATCATTTCTGGGAACTCTCATTGTGTATTTTAACAGTTTTACCACAATTAGACAGTTTGCTTAGAAGTATTTACTGGAACCGCCACCATTTTAACTGATTCACACAAAAAAAACGCCAAAGCCAATCCTCCTAAATTGTAAACACAAAAACTATTCTCGTGATTCAAAGGCTTTAGACACCAATTCTGAGCTCTGTAAACATGAACTCTTAATATTTGAAAGCACAGTCCCGTGAAAACGCCACCAGAAGTACCCGTACTTGTAAACATTACCAGTATTTTCGTCATTTCACAGCTTTCCACTGGAAACCTCCGTGTTGAATTCGACAGTAAATGTAGTAAGAATCTATTTACGTGTACTTGAGATGTTTATTACACGTTCTTAATCATTTCTGGGAACTCTCATTGTGTATTTTAACAGTTTTACCACAATTAGACAGTTTGCTTAGAAGTATTTACTGGAACCGCCACCATTTTAACTGATTCACACAAAAAAAACGCCAAAGCCAATCCTCCTAAATTGTAAACACAAAAACTATTCTCGTGATTCAAAGGCTTTAGACACCAATTCTTAGCTCTGTAAACATGAACTCTTAATATTTGAAAGCACAGTCCCGTGAAAACGCCACCAGAAGTACCCGTACTTGTAAACATTACCAGTATTTTCGTCATTTCAAAGCTTTCCACTGGAAACCTCCGTGTTTAATTCGACAGTAAATGTAGTAAGAATCTATTTACGTGTACTTGAGGGGTTTATTACACGTTCTTAATCATTTCTGGGAACTCTCATTGTGTATTTTAACAGTTTTACCACAATTAGACAGTTTGCTTAGAAGTATTTACTGGAACCGCCACCATTTTGACTGATTCACACAAAAAAAACGCCAAAGCCAATCCTCCTAAATTGTAAACACAAAAACTATTCTCGTGATTCAAAGGCTTTAGACACCAATTCTGAGCTCTGTAAACATGAACTCTTAATATTTGAAAGCACAGTCCCGTGAAAACGCCACCAGAAGTACCCGGACTTGTAAACATTACCAGTATTTTCGTCATTTCACACCTTTCCACTGGAAACCTCCGTGTTGAATTCGACAGTAAATGTAGTAAGAATCTATTTACGTGTACTTGAGATGTTTATTACACGTTCTTAATCATTTCTGGGAACTCTCATTGTGTATTTTAACAGTTTTACCACAATTAGTTTGCTTAGAAGTATTTACTGGAACCGCCACCATTTTAACTGATTCACACAAAAAAAACGCCAAAGCCAATCCTCCTAAATTGTAAACACAAAAACTATTCTCGTGATTCAAAGGCTTTAGACACCAATTCTGAGCTCTGTAAAAATGAACTCGTAATAATTGAAAGCACAGTCCCGTGAAAACGCCACCCGAAGTACCCGGACTTGTAAACATTACCAGTATTTTCGTCATTTCACAGCTTTCCACTGGAAACCTCCGTGATTGAATTCGACAGTAAATGTAGTAAGAATCTATTTACGTGTACTTGAGGGGTTTATTACACGTTCTTAATCATTTCTGGGAACTCTCATTGTGTATTTTAACAGTTTTACCACAATTAGACAGTTTGCTTAGAAGTATTTACTGGAACCGCCACCATTTTAACTGATTCACACAAAAAAAACGCCAAAGCCAATCCTCCTAAATTGTAAACACAAAAACTATTCTCGTGATTCAAAGGCTTTAGACACCAATTCTGAGCTCTGTAAACATGAAGTCTTAATATTTGAAAGCACAGTCCCGTGAAAACGCCACCAGAAGTACCCGTACTTGTAAACATTACCAGTATTTTCGTCATTTCACAGCTTTCCACTGGAAACCTCCGTGTTGAATTCGACAGTAAATGTAGTAAGAATCTATTTACGTGTACTTGAGATGTTTATTACACGTTCTTAATCATTTCTGGGAACTCTCATTGTGTATTTTAACAGTTTTACCACAATTAGACAGTTTGCTTAGAAGTATTTACTGGAACCACCACCATTTTGACTGATTCACACAAAAAAAACGCCAAAGCCAATCCTCCTAAATTGTAAACACAAAAACTATTCTCGTGATTCAAAGGCTTTAGACACCAATTCTTAGCTCTGTAAACATGAACTCTTAATATTTGAAAGCACAGTCCCGTGAAAACGCCACCAGAAGTACCCGTACTTGTAAACATTACCAGTATTTTCGTCATTTCACAGCTTTCCACTGGAAACCTCCGTGTTTAATTCGACAGTAAATGTAGTAAGAATCTATTTACGTGTACTTGAGGGGTTTATTAAACGTTCTTAATCATTTCTGGGAACTCTCATTGTGTATTTTAACAGTTTTACCACAATTAGACAGTTTGCTTAGAAGTATTTACTGGAACCGCCACCATTTTAACTGATTCACACAAAAAAAACGCCAAAGCCAATCCTCCTAAATTGTAAACACAAAAACTATTCTCGTGATTCAAAGGCTTTAGACACCAATTCTGAGCTCTGTAAACATGAACTCGTAATAATTGAATGCACAGTCCCGTGAAAACGCCACCCGAAGTACCCGGACTTGTAAACATTACCAGTATTTTCGTCATTTCACAGCTTTCCACTGGAAACCTCCGTGATTGAATTCGACAGTAAATGTAGTAAGAATCTATTTACGTGTACTTGAGGGGTTTATTAAACGTTCTTAATCATTTCTGGGAACTCTCATTGTGTATTTTAACAGTTTTACCACAATTAGACAGTTTGCTTAGAAGTATTTACTGGAACCGCCACCATTTTAACTGATTCACACAAAAAAAACGCCAAAGCCAATCCTCCTAAATTGTAAACACAAAAACTATTCTCGTGATTCAAAGGCTTTAGACACCAATTCTGAGCTCTGTAAACATGAACTCGTAATAATTGAAAGCACAGTCCCGTGAAATCGCCACCCGAAGTACCCGGACTTGTAAACATTACCAGTATTTTCGTCATTTCACAGCTTTCCACTGGAAACCTCCGTGATTGAATTCGACAGTAAATGTAGTAAGAATCTATTTACGTGTACTTGAGGGGTTTATTAAACGTTCTTAATCATTTCTGGGAACTCTCATTGTGTATTTTAACAGTTTTACCACAATTAGACAGTTTGCTTAGAAGTATTTACTGGAACCGCCACCATTTTAACTGATTCACACAAAAAAAACGCCAAAGCCAATCCTCCTAAATTGTAAACACAAAAACTATTCTCGTGATTCAAAGGCTTTAGACACCAATTCTTAGCTCTGTAAACATGAACTCTTAATATTTGAAAGCACAGTCCCGTGAAAACGCCACCAGAAGTACCCGTACTTGTAAACATTACCAGTATTTTCGTCATTTCACAGCTTTCCACTGGAAACCTCCGTGTTTAATTCGACAGTAAATGTAGTAAGAATCTATTTACGTGTACTTGAGATGTTTATTACACGTTCTTAATCATTTCTGGGAACTCTCATTGTGTATTTTAACAGTTTTACCACAATTAGACAGTTTGCTTAGAAGTATTTACTGGAACCGCCACCATTTTAACTGATTCACACAAAAAAAACGCCAAAGCCAATCCTCCTAAATTGTAAACACAAAAACTATTCTCGTGATTCAAAGGCTTTAGACACCAATTCTGAGCTCTGTAAACATGAACTCTTAATATTTGAAAGCACAGTCCCGTGAAAACGCCACCAGAAGTACCCGTACTTGTAAACATTACCAGTATTTTCGTCATTTCACAGCTTTCCACTGGAAACCTCCGTGTTGAATTCGACAGTAAATGTAGTAAGAATCTATTTACGTGTACTTGAGATGTTTATTACACGTTCTTAATCATTTCTGGGAACTCTCATTGTGTATTTTAACAGTTTTACCACAATTAGACAGTTTGCTTAGAAGTATTTACTGGAACCGCCACCATTTTAACTGATTCACACAAAAAAAACGCCAAAGCCAATCCTCCTAAATTGTAAACACAAAAACTATTCTCGTGATTCAAAGGCTTTAGACACCAATTCTTAGCTCTGTAAACATGAACTCTTAATATTTGAAAGCACAGTCCCGTGAAAACGCCACCAGAAGTACCCGTACTTGTAAACATTACCAGTATTTTCGTCATTTCAAAGCTTTCCACTGGAAACCTCCGTGTTTAATTCGACAGTAAATGTAGTAAGAATCTATTTACGTGTACTTGAGGGGTTTATTACACGTTCTTAATCATTTCTGGGAACTCTCATTGTGTATTTTAACAGTTTTACCACAATTAGACAGTTTGCTTAGAAGTATTTACTGGAACCGCCACCATTTTGACTCATTCACACAAAAAAAACGCCAAAGCCAATCCTCCTAAATTGTAAACACAAAAACTATTCTCGTGATTCAAAGGCTTTAGACACCAATTCTGAGCTCTGTAAACATGAACTCTTAATATTTGAAAGCACAGTCCCGTGAAAACGCCACCAGAAGTACCCGGACTTGTAAACATTACCAGTATTTTCGTCATTTCACACCTTTCCACTGGAAACCTCCGTGTTGAATTCGACAGTAAATGTAGTAAGAATCTATTTACGTGTACTTGAGATGTTTATTACACGTTCTTAATCATTTCTGGGAACTCTCATTGTGTATTTTAACAGTTTTACCACAATTAGTTTGCTTAGAAGTATTTACTGGAACCGCCACCATTTTAACTGATTCACACAAAAAAAACGCCAAAGCCAATCCTCCTAAATTGTAAACACAAAAACTATTCTCGTGATTCAAAGGCTTTAGACACCAATTCTGAGCTCTGTAAACATGAACTCGTAATAATTGAAAGCACAGTCCCGTGAAAACGCCACCCGAAGTACCCGGACTTGTAAACATTACCAGTATTTTCCACTGGAAACCTCCGTGATTGAATTCGACAGTAAATGTAGTAAGAATCTATTTACGTGTACTTGAGGGGTTTATTACACGTTCTTAATCATTTCTGGGAACTCTCATTGTGTATTTTAACAGTTTTACCACAATTAGACAGTTTGCTTAGAACTTTTTAGTGGAACCGCCACCATTTTAACTGATTCACACAAAAAATATGCCAAAGCCAATCCTCCTAAATTGTAAACATAAAAACTATTCTCGTGATTCAAAGGCTTTAGACACAAATTCTGAGCTCTGTAAACATGAACTCTTAATAATTGAAAGCACAGTCCCGTGAAAACGCCACCAGAAGTACCCGTACTTGTAAACATTACCAGTATTTTCGTCATTTCACAGCTTTCCACTGGAAACCTCCGTGATTGAATTCGACAGTAAATGTAGTAAGAATCTATTTACGTGTACTTGAGGTGTTTATTACACGTTCTTAATCATTTCTGGGAACTATCATTGTGTATTTTAACAGTTTTACCACAATTAGACAGTTTTCTTAGAACTGTTTACTGGAACCGCCACCATTTTAACTGATTCACACAAAAAAAAACGCCAAAGCCAATCCTCCTAAATTGTAAACACAAAAACTATTCTCGTGATTCAAAGGCTTTAGACACCAATTCTGAGCTCTGTAAACATGAACTCTTAATATTTGAAAGCACAGTCCCGTGAAAACGCCACCAGAAGTACCCGGACTTGTAAACATTACCAGTATTTTCGTCATTTCACAGCTTTCCACTGGAAACCTCCGTGATTGAATTCGACAGTAAATGTAGCAAGAATCAATTTATGTGTACTTGAGATGTTTATTACACGTTCTTAATCATTTCTGGGAACTCTCATTGTGTATTTTAACAGTTTTACCACAATTAGACAGTTTGCTTAGAAGTATTTACTGGAACCGCCGCCATTTTAACTAATTCACACAAAAAAAACGCCAAAGCCAATCCTCCTAAATTGTAAACATAAAAACTATTCTCGTCATTCCAAGGCTTTAGACACCAATTCTGAGCTCTGTAAACATGAACTCTTAATATTTGAAAGCACAGTCCCGTGAAAACGCCACCAGAAGTACCCGTACTTGTAAACATTACCAGTATTTTCGTCATTTCACAGCTTTCCACTGGAAACCTCCGTGATTGAATTTGACAGTAAATGTAGTAAAAATCTATTTACGTGTACTTGAGATGTTTATTACACGTTCTTAATCATTTCTGGGAACTCTCATTGTGTATTTTAACAGTTTTACCACAATTAGACAGTTTGCTTAGAAGTATTTACTGGAACCGCCACCATTTTAACTGATTCACACAAAAAAAACGCCAAAGCCAATCCTCCTAAATTGTAAACACAAAAACTATTCTCGTGATTCAAAGGCTTTAGACACCAATTCTGAGCTCTGTAAACATGAACTCGTAATAATTGAAAGCACAGTCCCGTGAAAACGCCACCCGAAGTACCCGGACTTGTAAACATTACCAGTATTTTCGTCATTTCACAGCTTTCCACTGGAAACCTCCGTGATTGAATTCGACAGTAAATGTAGTAAGAATCTATTTACGTGTACTTGAGGGGTTTATTAAACGTTCTTAATCATTTCTGGGAACTCTCATTGTGTATTTTAACAGTTTTACCACAATTAGACAGTTTGCTTAGAAGTATTTACTGGAACCGCCACCATTTTAACTGATTCACACAAAAAAAACGCCAAAGCCAATCCTCCTAAATTGTAAACACAAAAACTATTCTCGTGATTCAAAGGCTTTAGACACCAATTCTTAGCTCTGTAAACATGAACTCTTAATATTTGAAAGCACAGTCCCGTGAAAACGCCACCAGAAGTACCCGTACTTGTAAACATTACCAGTATTTTCGTCATTTCACAGCTTTCCACTGGAAACCTCCGTGTTGAATTCGACAGTAAATGTAGTAAGAATCTATTTACGTGTACTTGAGATGTTTATTACACGTTCTTAATCATTTCTGGGAACTCTCATTGTGTATTTTAACAGTTTTACCACAATTAGACAGTTTGCTTAGAAGTATTTACTGGAACCACCACCATTTTAACTGATTCACACAAAAAAAACGCCAAAGCCAATCCTCCTAAATTGTAAACACAAAAACTATTCTCGTGATTCAAAGGCTTTAGACACCAATTCTTAGCTCTGTAAACATGAACTCTTAATATTTGAAAGCACAGTCCCGTGAAAACGCCACCAGAAGTACCCGTACTTGTAAACATTACCAGTATTTTCGTCATTTCAAAGCTTTCCACTGGAAACCTCCGTGTTTAATTCGACAGTAAATGTAGTAAGAATCTATTTACGTGTACTTGAGGGGTTTATTACACGTTCTTAATCATTTCTGGGAACTCTCATTGTGTATTTTAACAGTTTTACCACAATTAGACAGTTTGCTTAGAAGTATTTACTGGAACCGCCACCATTTTGACTGATTCACACAAAAAAAACGCCAAAGCCAATCCTCCTAAATTGTAAACACAAAAACTATTCTCGTGATTCAAAGGCTTTAGACACCAATTCTGAGCTCTGTAAACATGAACTCTTAATATTTGAAAGCACAGTCCCGTGAAAACGCCACCAGAAGTACCCGGACTTGTAAACATTACCAGTATTTTCGTCATTTCTCAGCTTTCCACGGGAAACCTCCGTGATTGAATTCGACAGTAAATGTAGCAAGAATCTATTTACGTGTACTTGAGATGTTTATTACACGTTCTTAATCATTTCTGGGAACTCTCATTGTGTATTTTAACAGTTTTACCACAATTAGACAGTTTGCTTAGAAGTATTTACTGGAACCGCCGCCATTTTAACTGATTCACACAAAAAAAACGCCAAAGCCAATCCTCCTAAATTGTAAACATAAAAACTATTCTCGTCATTCCAAGGCTTTAGACACCAATTCTGAGCTCTGTAAACATGAACTCTTAATATTTGAAAGCACAGTTCCGTGAAAACGCCACCAGAAGTACCCGTACTTGTAAACATTACCAGTATTTTCGTCATTTCACAGCTTTCCACTGGAAACCTCCGTGATTGAATTTGACAGTAAATGTAGTAAGAATCTATTTACGTGTACTTGAGATGTTTATTACACGTTCTTAATCATTTCTGGGAACTCTCATTGTGTATTTTAACAGTTTTACCACAATTAGACAGTTTGCTTAGAAGTATTTACTGGAACCGCCACCATTTTAACTGATTCACACAAAAAAAACGCCAAAGCCAATCCTCCTAAATTGTAAACACAAAAACTATTCTCGTGATTCAAAGGCTTTAGACACCAATTCTGAGCTCTGTAAACATGAACTCGTAATAATTGAAAGCACAGTCCCGTGAATACGCCACCCGAAGTACCCGTACTTGTAAACATTACCAGTATTTTCGTCATTTCACAGCTTTCCACTGGAAACCTCCGTGTTGAATTCGACAGTAAATGTAGTAAGAATCTATTTACGTGTACTTGAGATGTTTATTACACGTTCTTAATCATTTCTGGGAACTCTCATTGTGTATTTTAACAGTTTTACCACAATTAGACAGTTTGCTTAGAAGTATTTACTGGAACCGCCACCATTTTAACTGATTCACACAAAAAAAACGCCAAAGCCAATCCTCCTAAATTGTAAACACAAAATCTATTCTCGTGATTCAAAGGCTTTAGACACCAATTCTGAGCTCTGTAAACATGAACTCGTAATAATTGAAAGCACAGTCCCGTGAAAACGCCACCCGAAGTACCCGGACTTGTAAACATTACCAGTATTTTCCACTGGAAACCTCCGTGATTGAATTCGACAGTAAATGTAGTAAGAATCTATTTACGTGTACTTGAGATGTTTATTACACGTTCTTAATCATTTCTGGGAACTCTCATTGTGTATTTTAACAGTTTTACCACAATTAGACAGTTTGCTTAGAACTTTTTAGTGGAACCGCCACCATTTTAACTGATTCACACAAAAAATATGCCAAAGCCAATCCTCCTAAATTGTAAACATAAAAACTATTCTCGTGATTCAAAGGCTTTAGACACAAATTCTGAGCTCTGTAAACATGAACTCTTAATAATTGAAAGCACAGTCCCGTGAAAACGCCACCAGAAGTACCCGTACTTGTAAACATTACCAGTATTTTCGTCATTTCACAGCTTTCCACTGGAAACCTCCGTGATTGAATTCGACAGTAAATGTAGTAAGAATCTATTTACGTGTACTTGAGGTGTTTATTACACGTTCTTAATCATTTCTGGGAACTATCATTGTGTATTTTAACAGTTTTACCACAATTAGACAGTTTTCTTAGAACTGTTTACTGGAACCGCCACCATTTTAACTGATTCACACAAAAAAAAACGCCAAAGCCAATCCTCCTAAATTGTAAACACAAAAACTATTCTCGTGATTCAAAGGCTTTAGACACCAATTCTGAGCTCTGTAAACATGAACTCTTAATATTTGAAAGCACAGTCCCGTGAAAACGCCACCAGAAGTACCCGGACTTGTAAACATTATCAGTATTTTCGTCATTTCACAGCTTTCCACTGGAAACCTCCGTGATTGAATTCGACAGTAAATGTAGCAAGAATCTATTTACGTGTACTTGAGATGTTTATTACACGTTCTTAATCATTTCTGGGAACTCTCATTGTGTATTTTAACAGTTTTACCACAATTAGACAGTTTGCTTAGAAGTATTTACTGGAACCGCCGCCATTTTAACTGATTCACACAAAAAAAACGCCAAAGCCAATCCTCCTAAATTGTAAACATAAAAACTATTCTCGTCATTCCAAGGCTTTAGACACCAATTCTGAGCTCTGTAAACATGAACTCTTAATATTTGAAAGCACAGTCCCGTGAAAACGCCACCCGAAGTACCCGGACTTGTAAACATTACCAGTATTTTCGTCATTTCACAGCTTTCCACTGGAAACCTCCGTGTTGAATTCGACAGTAAATGTAGTAAGAATCTATTTACGTGTACTTGAGATGTTTATTACACGTTCTTAATCATTTCTGGGAACTCTCATTGTGTATTTTAACAGTTTTACCACAATTAGACAGTTTGCTTAGAACTTTTTAGTGGAACCGCCACCATTTTAACTGATTCACACAAAAAATACGCCAAAGCCAATCCTCCTAAATTGTAAACATAAAAACTATTCTCGTGATTCAAAGGCTGTAGACACCAATTCTGAGCTCTGTAACATGAACTCTTAATAATTGAAAGCACAGTCCCGTGAAAACGCCACCAGAAGTACCCGTACTTGTAAACATTACCAGTATTTTCGTCATTTCACAGCTTTCCACTGGAAACCTCCGTGTTGAATTCGACAGTAAATGTAGTAAGAATCTATTTACGTGTACTTGAGATGTTTATTACACGTTCTTAGTCATTTCTGGGAACTCTCATTGTGTATTTTAACAGTTTTACCACAATTAGACAGTTTGCTTAGAAGTATTTACTGGAACCACCACCATTTTAACTGATTCACACAAAAAAAACGCCAAAGCCAATCCTCCTAAATTGTAAACACAAAAACTATTCTCGTGATTCAAAGGCTTTAGACACCAATTCTTAGCTCTGTAAACATGAACTCTTAATATTTGAAAGCACAGTCCCGTGAAAACGCCACCAGAAGTACCCGGACTTGTAAACATTACCAGTATTTTCGTCATTTCAAAGCTTTCCACTGGAAACCTCCGTGTTTAATTCGACAGTAAATGTAGTAAGAATCTATTTACGTGTACTTGAGGGGTTTATTACACGTTCTTAATCATTTCTGGGAACTCTCATTGTGTATTTTAACAGTTTTACCACAATTAGACAGTTTGCTTAGAAGTATTTACTGGAACCGCCACCATTTTGACTGATTCACACAAAAAAAACGCCAAAGCCAATCCTCCTAAATTGTAAACACAAAAACTATTCTCGTGATTCAAAGGCTTTAGACACCAATTCTGAGCTCTGTAAACATGAACTCTTAATATTTGAAAGCACAGTCCCGTGAAAACGCCACCAGAAGTACCCGGACTTGTAAACATTACCAGTATTTTCGTCATTTCACACCTTTCCACTGGAAACCTCCGTGTTGAATTCGACAGTAAATGTAGTAAGAATCTATTTACGTGTACTTGAGATGTTTATTACACGTTCTTAATCATTTCTGGGAACTCTCATTGTGTATTTTAACAGTTTTACCACAATTAGACAGTTTGCTTAGAAGTATTTACTGGAACCGCCACCATTTTAACTGATTCACACAAAAAAAACGCCAAAGCCAATCCTCCTAAATTGTAAACACAAAAACTATTCTCGTGATTCAAAGGCTTTAGACACCAATTCTGAGCTCTGTAAACATGAACTCGTAATAATTGAAAGCACAGTCCCGTGAAAACGCCACCCGAAGTACCCGGACTTGTAAACATTACCAGTATTTTCCACTGGAAACCTCCGTGATTGAATTCGACAGTAAATGTAGTAAGAATCTATTTACGTGTACTTGAGGGGTTTATTACACGTTCTTAATCATTTCTGGGAACTCTCATTGTGTATTTTAACAGTTTTACCACAATTAGACAGTTTGCTTAGAAGTATTTACTGGAACCGCCACCATTTTAACTGATTCACACAAAAAAAACGCCAAAGCCAATCCTCCTAAATTGTAAACACAAAAACTATTCTCGTGATTCAAAGGCTTTAGACACCAATTCTGAGCTCTGTAAACATGAACTCTTAATATTTGAAAGCACAGTCCCGTGAAAACGCCACCAGAAGTACCCGTACTTGTAAACATTACCAGTATTTTCGTCATTTCACAGCTTTCCACTGGAAACCTCCGTGTTGAATTCGACAGTAAATGTAGTAAGAATCTATTTACGTGTACTTGAGGTGTTTATTACACGTTCTTAATCATTTCTGGGAACTATCATTGTGTATTTTAACAGTTTTACCACAATTAGACAGTTTTCTTAGAACTGTTTACTGGAACCGCCACCATTTTAAGTGATTCACACAAAAAAAAACGCCAAAGCCAATCCTCCTAAATTGTAAACACAAAAACTATTCTCGTGATTCAAAGGCTTTAGACACCAATTCTGAGCTCTGTAAACATGAACTCTTAATATTTGAAAGCCCAGTCCCGTGAAAACGCCACCAGAAGTACCCGGACTTGTAAACATTATCAGTATTTTCGTCATTTCACAGCTTTCCACTGGAAACCTCCGTGATTGAATTCGACAGTAAATGTAGCAAGAATCTATTTACGTGTACTTGAGATGTTTATTACACGTTCTTAATCATTTCTGGGAACTCTCATTGTGTATTTTAACAGTTTTACCACAATTAGACAGTTTGCTTAGAAGTATTTACTGGAACCGCCGCCATTTTAACTGATTCACACAAAAAAAAACGCCAAAGCCAATCCTCCTAAATTGTAAACATAAAAACTATTCTCGTCATTCCAAGGCTTTAGACACCAATTCTGAGCTCTGTAAACATGAACTCTTAATATTTGAAAGCACAGTCCCGTGAAAACGCCACCCGAAGTACCCGGACTTGTAAACATTACCAGTATTTTCCTCATTTCACAGCTTTCCACTCGAAACCTCCGTGATTGAATTCGACAGTAAATGTAGTAAGAATCTATTTACGTGTACTTGAGGTGTTTATTACACGTTCTTAATCATTTCTGGGAACTCTCATTGTGTATTTTAACAGTTTTACCACAATTAGACAGTTTGCTTAGAACTTTTTAGTGGAACCGCCACCATTTTAACAGATTCACACAAAAAATACGCCAAAGCCAATCCTCCTAAATTGTAAACATAAAAACTATTCTCGTGATTCAAAGGCTTTAGACACCAATTCGGAGCTCTGTAACATGAACTCTTAATAATTGAAAGCACAGTCCCGTGAAAACGCCACTAGAAGTACCCGTACTTGTAAAAATTACCAGTATTTTCGTCATTTCACAGCTTTCCACTCGAAACCTCCGTGATTGAATTCGACAGTAAATGTAGTAAGAATCTATTTACGTGTACTTGAGGTGTTTATTACACGTTCTTAATCATTTCTGGGAACTCTCATTGTGTATTTTAACAGTTTTACCACAATTAGACAGTTTGCTTAGAAGTATTTACTAGAACCGCCACCATTTTAACTGATTCACACAAAAAAAAAACGCCAAAGCCAATCCTCCTAAATTGTAAACACAAAAACTATTCTCGTGATTCAAAGGCTTTAGACACCAATTCTTAGCTCTGTAAACATGAACTCTTAATATTTGAAAGCACAGTCCCGTGAAAACGCCACCAGAAGTACCCGTACTTGTAAACATTACCAGTATTTTCGTCATTTCACAGCTTTCCACTGGAAACCTCCGTGTTTAATTCGACAGTAAATGTAGTAAGAATCTATTTACGTGTACTTGAGATGTTTATTACACGTTCTTAATCATTTCTGGGAACTCTCATTGTGTATTTTAACAGTTTTACCACAATTAGACAGTTTGCTTAGAAGTATTTACTGGAACCGCCACCATTTTAACTGATTCACACAAAAAAAACGCCAAAGCCAATCCTCCTAAATTGTAAACACAAAAACTATTCTCGTGATTCAAAGGCTTTAGACACCAATTCTGAGCTCTGTAAACATGAACTCGTAATAATTGAAAGCACAGGCCCGTGAAAACGCCACCCGAAGTACCCGGACTTGTAAACATTACCAGTATTTTCCACTGGAAACCTCCGTGATTGAATTCGACAGTAAATGTAGTAAGAATCTATTTACGTGTACTTGAGGGGTTTATTACACGTTCTTAATCATTTCTGGGAACTCTCATTGTGTATTTTAACAGTTTTACCACAATTAGACAGTTTGCTTAGAAGTATTTACTGGAACCGCCACCATTTTAACTGATTCACACAAAAAAAACGCCAAAGCCAATCCTCCTAAATTGTAAACACAAAAACTATTCTCGTGATTCAAAGGCTTTAGACACCAATTCTTAGCTCTGTAAACATGAACTCTTAATATTTGAAAGCACAGTCCCGTGAAAACGCCACCAGAAGTACCGGTACTTGTAAACATTACCAGTATTTTCGTCATTTCACAGCTTTCCACTGGAAACCTCCGTGTTGAATTCGACAGTAAATGTAGTAAGAATCTATTTACGTGTACTTGAGATGTTTATTACACGTTCTTAATCATTTCTGGGAACTCTCATTGTGTATTTTAACAGTTTTACCACAATTAGACAGTTTGCTTAGAAGTATTTACTGGAACCACCACCATTTTAACTGATTCACACAAAAAAAACGCCAAAGCCAATCCTCCTAAATTGTAAACACAAAAACTATTCTCGTGATTCAAAGGCTTTAGACACCAATTCTGAGCTCTGTAAACATGAACTCTTAATATTTGAAAGCACAGTCCCGTGAAAACGCCACCAGAAGTACCCGGACTTGTAAACATTATCAGTATTTTCGTCATTTCACAGCTTTCCACTGGAAACCTCCGTGATTGAATTCGACAGTAAATGTAGCAAGAATCTATTTACGTGTACTTGAGATGTTTATTACACGTTCTTAATCATTTCTGGGAACTCTCATTGTGTATTTTAACAGTTTTACCACAATTAGACAGTTTGCTTAGAAGTATTTACTGGAACCGCCGCCATTTTAACTGATTCACACAAAAAAAAAGCCAAAGCCAATCCTCCTAAATTGTAAACATAAAAACTATTCTCGTCATTCCAAGGCTTTAGACACCAATTCTGAGCTCTGTAAACATGAACTCTTAATATTTGAAAGCACAGTCCCGTGAAAACGCCACCCGAAGTACCCGGACTTGTAAACATTACCAGTATTTTCGTCATTTCACAGCTTTCCACTGGAAACCTCCGTGTTGAATTCGACAGTAAATGTAGTAAGAATCTATTTACGTGTACTTGAGATGTTTATTACACGTTCTTAGTCATTTCTGGGAACTCTCATTGTGTATTTTAACAGTTTTACCACAATTAGACAGTTTGCTTAGAACTTTTTAGTGGAACCGCCACCATTTTAACTGATTCACACAAAAAATACGCCAAAGCCAATCCTCCTAAATTGTAAACATAAAAACTATTCTCGTGATTCAAAGGCTTTAGACACCAATTCTGAGCTCTGTAACATGAACTCTTAATAATTGAAAGCACAGTCCCGTGAAAACGCCACCAGAAGTACCCGTACTTGTAAAAATTACCAGTATTTTCGTCATTTCACAGCTTTCCACTCGAAACCTCCGTGATTGAATTCGACAGTAAATGTAGTAAGAATCTATTTACGTGTACTTGAGGTGTTTATTACACGTTCTTAATCATTTCTGGGAACTCTCATTGTGTATTTTAACAGTTTTACCACAATTAGACAGTTTGCTTAGAAGTATTTACTGGAACCGCCACCATTTTAACTGATTCACACAAAAAAAAACGCCAAAGCCAATCCTCCTAAATTGTAAACACAAAAACTATTCTCGTGATTCAAAGGCTTTAGACACCAATTCTTAGCTCTGTAAACATGAACTCTTAATATTTGAAAGCACAGTCCCGTGAAAACGCCACCAGAAGTACCCGTACTTGTAAACATTACCAGTATTTTCGTCATTTCACAGCTTTCCACTGGAAACCTCCGTGTTTAATTCGACAGTAAATGTAGTAAGAATCTATTTACGTGTACTTGAGATGTTTATTACACGTTCTTAATCATTTCTGGGAACTCTCATTGTGTATTTTAACAGTTTTACCACAATTAGACAGTTTGCTTAGAAGTATTTACTGGAACCGCCACCATTTTAACTGATTCACACAAAAAAAACGCCAAAGCCAATCCTCCTAAATTGTAAACACAAAAACTATTCTCGTGATTCAAAGGCTTTAGACACCAATTCTGAGCTCTGTAAACATGAACTCGTAATAATTGAAAGCACAGTCCCGTGAAAACGCCACCCGAAGTACCCGGACTTGTAAACATTACCAGTATTTTCCACTGGAAACCTCCGTGATTGAATTCGACAGTAAATGTAGTAAGAATCTATTTACGTGTACTTGAGGGGTTTATTACACGTTCTTAATCATTTCTGGGAACTCTCATTGTGTATTTTAACAGTTTTACCACAATTAGACAGTTTGCTTAGAAGTATTTACTGGAACCGCCACCATTTTAACTGATTCACACAAAAAAAACGCCAAAGCCAATCCTCCTAAATTGTAAACACAAAAACTATTCTCGTGATTCAAAGGCTTTAGACACCAATTCTTAGCTCTGTAAACATGAACTCTTAATATTTGAAAGCACAGTCCCGTGAAAACGCCACCAGAAGTACCCGTACTTGTAAACATTACCAGTATTTTCGTCATTTCACAGCTTTCCACTGGAAACCTCCGTGTTGAATTCGACAGTAAATGTAGTAAGAATCTATTTACGTGTACTTGAGATGTTTATTACACGTTCTTAATCATTTCTGGGAACTCTCATTGTGTATTTTAACAGTTTTACCACAATTAGACAGTTTGCTTAGAAGTATTTACTGGAACCACCACCATTTTAACTGATTCACACAAAAAAAACGCCAAAGCCAATCCTCCTAAATTGTAAACACAAAAACTATTCTCGTGATTCAAAGGCTTTAGACACCAATTCTTAGCTCTGTAAACATGAACTCTTAATATTTGAAAGCACAGTCCCGTGAAAACGCCACCAGAAGTACCCGTACTTGTAAACATTACCAGTATTTTCGTCATTTCAAAGCTTTCCACTGGAAACCTCCGTGTTTAATTCGACAGTAAATGTAGTAAGAATCTATTTACGTGTACTTGAGGGGTTTATTACACGTTCTTAATCATTTCTGGGAACTCTCATTGTGTATTTTAACAGTTTTACCACAATTAGACAGTTTGCTTAGAAGTATTTACTGGAACCGCCACCATTTTGACTGATTCACACAAAAAAAACGCCAAAGCCAATCCTCCTAAATTGTAAACACAAAAACTATTCTCGTGATTCAAAGGCTTTAGACACCAATTCTGAGCTCTGTAAACATGAACTCTTAATATTTGAAAGCACAGTCCCGTGAAAACGCCACCAGAAGTACCCGGACTTGTAAACATTACCAGTATTTTCGTCATTTCACACCTTTCCACTGGAAACCTCCGTGTTGAATTCGACAGTAAATGTAGTAAGAATCTATTTACGTGTACTTGAGATGTTTATTACACGTTCTTAATCATTTCTGGGAACTCTCATTGTGTATTTTAACAGTTTTACCACAATTAGACAGTTTGCTTAGAAGTATTTACTGGAACCACCACCATTTTAACTGATTCACACAAAAAAAACGCCAAAGCCAATCCTCCTAAATTGTAAACACAAAAACTATTCTCGTGATTCAAAGGCTTTAGACACCAATTCTTAGCTCTGTAAACATGAACTCTTAATATTTGAAAGCACAGTCCCGTGAAAACGCCACCAGAAGTACCCGTACTTGTAAACATTACCAGTATTTTCGTCATTTCAAAACTTTCCACTGGAAACCTCCGTGTTTAATTCGACAGTAAATGTAGTAAGAATCTATTTACGTGTACTTGAGGGGTTTATTACACGTTCTTAATCATTTCTGGGAACTCTCATTGTGTATTTTAACAGTTTTACCACAATTAGACAGTTTGCTTAGAAGTATTTACTGGAACCGCCACCATTTTGACTGATTCACACAAAAAAAACGCCAAAGCCAATCCTCCTAAATTGTAAACACAAAAACTATTCTCGTGATTCAAAGGCTTTAGACAGCAATTCTGAGCTCTGTAAACATGAACTCGTAATAATTGAAAGCACAGTCCCGTGAAAACGCCACCCGAAGTACCCGGACTTGTAAACATTACCAGTATTTTCCACTGGAAACCTCCGTGATTGAATTCGACAGTAAATGTAGTAAGAATCTATTTACGTGTACTTGAGGGGTTTATTATACGTTCTTAATCATTTCTGGGAACTCTCATTGTGTATTTTAACAGTTTTACCACAATTAGACAGTTTGCTTAGAAGTATTTACTGGAACCGCCACCATTTTAACTGATTCACACAAAAAAAACGCCAAAGCCAATCCTCCTAAATTGTAAACACAAAAACTATTCTCGTGATTCAAAGGCTTTAGACACCAATTCTGAGCTCTGTAAACATGAACTCTTAATATTTGAAAGCACAGTCCCGTGAAAACGCCACCAGAAGTACCCGTACTTGTAAACATTACCAGTATTTTCGTCATTTCACAGCTTTCCACTGGAAACCTCCGTGTTGAATTCGACAGTAAATGTAGTAAGAATCTATTTACGTGTACTTGAGATGTTTATTACACGTTCTTAATCATTTCTGGGAACTCTCATTGTGTATTTTAACAGTTTTACCACAATTAGACAGTTTGCTTAGAACTTTTTAGTGGAACCGCCACCATTTTAACTGATTCACACAAAAAATATGCCAAAGCCAATCCTCCTAAATTGTAAACATAAAAACTATTCTCGTGATTCAAAGGCTTTAGACACAAATTCTGAGCTCTGTAAACATGAACTCTTAATAATTGAAAGCACAGTCCCGTGAAAACGCCACCAGAAGTACCCGTACTTGTAAACATTACCAGTATTTTCGTCATTTCACAGCTTTCCACTGGAAACCTCCGTGATTGAATTCGACAGTAAATGTAGTAAGAATCTATTTACGTGTACTTGAGGTGTTTATTACACGTTCTTAATCATTTCTGGGAACTATCATTGTGTATTTTAACAGTTTTACCACAATTAGACAGTTTTCTTAGAACTGTTTACTGGAACCGCCACCATTTTGACTGATTCACACAAAAAAAACGCCAAAGCCAATCCTCCTAAATTGTAAACACAAAAACTATTCTCGTGATTCAAAGGCTTTAGACACCAATTCTGAGCTCTGTAAACATGAACTCTTAATATTTGAAAGCACAGTCCCGTGAAAACGCCACCAGAAGTACCCGGACTTGTAAACATTACCAGTATTTTCGTCATTTCACACCTTTCCACTGGAAACCTCCGTGTTGAATTCGACAGTAAATGTAGTAAGAATCTATTTACGTGTACTTGAGATGTTTATTACACGTTCTTAATCATTTCTGGGAACTCTCATTGTGTATTTTAACAGTTTTACCACAATTAGACAGTTTGCTTAGAAGTATTTACTGGAACCACCACCATTTTAACTGATTCACACAAAAAAAACGCCAAAGCCAATCCTCCTAAATTGTAAACACAAAAACTATTCTCGTGATTCAAAGGCTTTAGACACCAATTCTTAGCTCTGTAAACATGAACTCTTAATATTTGAAAGCACAGTCCCGTGAAAACGCCACCAGAAGTACCCGTACTTGTAAACATTACCAGTATTTTCGTCATTTCAAAACTTTCCACTGGAAACCTCCGTGTTTAATTCGACAGTAAATGTAGTAAGAATCTATTTACGTGTACTTGAGGGGTTTATTACACGTTCTTAATCATTTCTGGGAACTCTCATTGTGTATTTTAACAGTTTTACCACAATTAGACAGTTTGCTTAGAAGTATTTACTGGAACCGCCACCATTTTGACTGATTCACACAAAAAAAACGCCAAAGCCAATCCTCCTAAATTGTAAACACAAAAACTATTCTCGTGATTCAAAGGCTTTAGACAGCAATTCTGAGCTCTGTAAACATGAACTCGTAATAATTGAAAGCACAGTCCCGTGAAAACGCCACCCGAAGTACCCGGACTTGTAAACATTACCAGTATTTTCCACTGGAAACCTCCGTGATTGAATTCGACAGTAAATGTAGTAAGAATCTATTTACGTGTACTTGAGGGGTTTATTATACGTTCTTAATCATTTCTGGGAACTCTCATTGTGTATTTTAACAGTTTTACCACAATTAGACAGTTTGCTTAGAAGTATTTACTGGAACCGCCACCATTTTAACTGATTCACACAAAAAAAACGCCAAAGCCAATCCTCCTAAATTGTAAACACAAAAACTATTCTCGTGATTCAAAGGCTTTAGACACCAATTCTGAGCTCTGTAAACATGAACTCTTAATATTTGAAAGCACAGTCCCGTGAAAACGCCACCAGAAGTACCCGTACTTGTAAACATTACCAGTATTTTCGTCATTTCACAGCTTTCCACTGGAAACCTCCGTGTTGAATTCGACAGTAAATGTAGTAAGAATCTATTTACGTGTACTTGAGATGTTTATTACACGTTCTTAATCATTTCTGGGAACTCTCATTGTGTATTTTAACAGTTTTACCACAATTAGACAGTTTGCTTAGAACTTTTTAGTGGAACCGCCACCATTTTAACTGATTCACACAAAAAATATGCCAAAGCCAATCCTCCTAAATTGTAAACATAAAAACTATTCTCGTGATTCAAAGGCTTTAGACACAAATTCTGAGCTCTGTAAACATGAACTCTTAATAATTGAAAGCACAGTCCCGTGAAAACGCCACCAGAAGTACCCGTACTTGTAAACATTACCAGTATTTTCGTCATTTCACAGCTTTCCACTGGAAACCTCCGTGATTGAATTCGACAGTAAATGTAGTAAGAATCTATTTACGTGTACTTGAGGTGTTTATTACACGTTCTTAATCATTTCTGGGAACTATCATTGTGTATTTTAACAGTTTTACCACAATTAGACAGTTTTCTTAGAACTGTTTACTGGAACCGCCACCATTTTAACTGATTCACACAAAAAAAAACGCCAAAGCCAATCCTCCTAAATTGTAAACACAAAAACTATTCTCGTGATTCAAAGGCTTTAGACACCAATTCTGAGCTCTGTAAACATGAACTCTTAATATTTGAAAGCACAGTCCCGTGAAAACGCCACCAGAAGTACCCGGACTTGTAAACATTACCAGTATTTTCGTCATTTCACAGCTTTCCACTGGAAACCTCCGTGATTGAATTCGACAGTAAATGTAGCAAGAATCTATTTACGTGTACTTGAGATGTTTATTACACGTTCTTAATCATTTCTGGGAACTCTCATTGTGTATTTTAACAGTTTTACCACAATTAGACAGTTTGCTTAGAAGTATTTACTGGAACCGCCGCCATTTTAACTGATTCACACAAAAAAAACGCCAAAGCCAATCCTCCTAAATTGTAAACATAAAAACTATTCTCGTCATTCCAAGGCTTTAGACACCAATTCTGAGCTCTGTAAACATGAACTCTTAATATTTGAAAGCACAGTCCCGTGAAAACGCCACCAGAAGTACCCGTACTTGTAAACATTACCAGTATTTTCGTCATTTCACAGCTTTCCACTGGAAACCTCCGTGATTGAATTTGACAGTAAATGTAGTAAGAATCTATTTACGTGTACTTGAGATGTTTATTACACGTTCTTAATCATTTCTGGGAACTCTCATTGTGTATTTTAACAGTTTTACCACAATTAGACAGTTTGCTTAGAAGTATTTACTGGAACCGCCACCATTTTAACTGATTCACACAAAAAAAACGCCAAAGCCAATCCTCCTAAATTGTAAACACAAAAACTATTCTCGTGATTCAAAGGCTTTAGACACCAATTCTGAGCTCTGTAAACATGAACTCGTAATAATTGAAAGCACAGTCCCGTGAAAACGCCACCAGAAGTACCCGTACTTGTAAACATTACCAGTATTTTCGTCATTTCACAGCTTTCCACTGGAAACCTCCGTGTTTAATTCGACAGTAAATGTAGTAAGAATCTATTTACGTGTACTTGAGATGTTTATTACACGTTCTTAATCATTTCTGGGAACTCTCATTGTGTATTTTAACAGTTTTACCACAATTAGACAGTTTGCTTAGAAGTATTTACTGGAACCACCACCATTTTAACTGATTCACACAAAAAAAACGCCAAAGCCAATCCTCCTAAATTGTAAACACAAAAACTATTCTCGTGATTCAAAGGCTTTAGACACCAATTCTTAGCTCTGTAAACATGAACTCTTAATATTTGAAAGCACAGTCCCGTGAAAACGCCACCAGAAGTACCCGTACTTGTAAACATTACCAGTATTTTCGTCATTTCAAAGCTTTCCACTGGAAACCTCCGTGTTTAATTCGACAGTAAATGTAGTAAGAATCTATTTACGTGTACTTGAGGGGTTTATTACACGTTCTTAATCATTTCTGGGAACTCTCATTGTGTATTTTAACAGTTTTACCACAATTAGACAGTTTGCTTAGAAGTATTTACTGGAACCGCCACCATTTTGACTGATTCACACAAAAAAAACGCCAAAGCCAATCCTCCCAAATTGTAAACACAAAAACTATTCTCGTGATTCAAAGGCTTTAGACACCAATTCTGAGCTCTGTAAACATGAACTCTTAATATTTGAAAGCACAGTCCCGTGAAAACGCCACCAGAAGTACCCGGACTTGTAAACATTACCAGTATTTTCGTCATTTCTCAGCTTTCCACGGGAAACCTCCGTGATTGAATTCGACAGTAAATGTAGCAAGAATCTATTTACGTGTACTTGAGATGTTTATTACACGTTCTTAATCATTTCTGGGAACTCTCATTGTGTATTTTAACAGTTTTACCACAATTAGACAGTTTGCTTAGAAGTATTTACTGGAACCGCCGCCATTTTAACTGATTCACACAAAAAAAACGCCAAAGCCAATCCTCCTAAATTGTAAACACAAAAACTATTCTCGTGATTCAAAGGCTTTAGACACCAATTCTGAGCTCTGTAAACATGAACTCTTAATATTTGAAAGCACAGTCCCGTGAAAACGCCACCAGAAGTACCCGGACTTGTAAACATTACCAGTATTTTCGTCATTTCTCAGCTTTCCACGGGAAACCTCCGTGATTGAATTCGACAGTAAATGTAGCAAGAATCTATTTACGTGTACTTGAGATGTTTATTACACGTTCTTAATCATTTCTGGGAACTCTCATTGTGTATTTTAACAGTTTTACCACAATTAGACAGTTTGCTTAGAAGTATTTACTGGAACCGCCGCCATTTTAACTGATTCACACAAAAAAAACGCCAAAGCCAATCCTCCTAAATTGTAAACACAAAAACTATTCTCGTGATTCAAAGGCTTTAGACACCAATTCTGAGCTCTGTAAACATGAACTCGTAATAATTGAAAGCACAGTCCCGTGAAAACGCCACCAGAAGTACCCGTACTTGTAAACATTACCAGTATTTTCGTCATTTCACAGCTTTCCACTGGAAACCTCCGTGTTTAATTCGACAGTAAATGTAGTAAGAATCTATTTACGTGTACTTGAGATGTTTATTACACGTTCTTAATCATTTCTGGGAACTCTCATTGTGTATTTTAACAGTTTTACCACAATTAGACAGTTTGCTTAGAAGTATTTACTGGAACCACCACCATTTTAACTGATTCACACAAAAAAAACGCCAAAGCCAATCCTCCTAAATTGTAAACACAAAAACTATTCTCGTGATTCAAAGGCTTTAGACACCAATTCTTAGCTCTGTAAACATGAACTCTTAATATTTGAAAGCACAGTCCCGTGAAAACGCCACCAGAAGTACCCGTACTTGTAAACATTACCAGTATTTTCGTCATTTCAAAGCTTTCCACTGGAAACCTCCGTGTTTAATTCGACAGTAAATGTAGTAAGAATCTATTTACGTGTACTTGAGGGGTTTATTACACGTTCTTAATCATTTCTGGGAACTCTCATTGTGTATTTTAACAGTTTTACCACAATTAGACAGTTTGCTTAGAAGTATTTACTGGAACCGCCACCATTTTGACTGATTCACACAAAAAAAACGCCAAAGCCAATCCTCCCAAATTGTAAACACAAAAACTATTCTCGTGATTCAAAGGCTTTAGACACCAATTCTGAGCTCTGTAAACATGAACTCTTAATATTTGAAAGCACAGTCCTGTGAAAACGCCACCAGAAGTACCCGGACTTGTAAACATTACCAGTATTTTCGTCATTTCTCAGCTTTCCACGGGAAACCTCCGTGATTGAATTCGACAGTAAATGTAGCAAGAATCTATTTACGTGTACTTGAGATGTTTATTACACGTTCTTAATCATTTCTGGGAACTCTCATTGTGTATTTTAACAGTTTTACCACAATTAGACAGTTTGCTTAGAAGTATTTACTGGAACCGCCGCCATTTTAACTGATTCACACAAAAAAAACGCCAAAGCCAATCCTCCTAAATTGTAAACACAAAAACTATTCTCGTGATTCAAAGGCTTTAGACACCAATTCTGAGCTCTGTAAACATGAACTCGTAATAATTGAAAGCACAGTCCCGTGAAAACGCCACCCGAAGTACCCGGACTTGTAAACATTACCAGTATTTTCGTCATTTCACAGCTTTCCACTGGAAACCTCCGTGATTGAATTCGACAGTAAATGTAGTAAGAATCTATTTACGTGTACTTGAGGGGTTTATTACACGTTCTTAATCATTTCTGGGAACTCTCATTGTGTATTTTAACAGTTTTACCACAATTAGACAGTTTGCTTAGAAGTATTTACTGGAACCGCCACCATTTTAACTGATTCACACAAAAAAAACGCCAAAGCCAATCCTCCTAAATTGTAAACACAAAAACTATTCTCGTGATTCAAAGGCTTTAGACACCAATTCTTAGCTCTGTAAACATGAACTCTTAATATTTGAAAGCACAGTCCCGTGAAAACGCCACCAGAAGTACCCGTACTTGTAAACATTACCAGTATTTTCGTCATTTCACAGCTTTCCACTGGAAACCTCCGTGTTTAATTCGACAGTAAATGTAGTAAGAATCTATTTACGTGTACTTGAGATGTTTATTACACGTTCTTAATCATTTCTGGGAACTCTCATTGTGTATTTTAACAGTTTTACCACAATTAGACAGTTTGCTTAGAAGTATTTACTGGAACCACCACCATTTTAACTGATTCACACAAAAAAAACGCCAAAGCCAATCCTCCTAAATTGTAAACACAAAAACTATTCTCGTGATTCAAAGGCTTTAGACACCAATTCTTAGCTCTGTAAACATGAACTCTTAATATTTGAAAGCACAGTCCCGTGAAAACGCCACCAGAAGTACCCGTACTTGTAAACATTACCAGTATTTTCGTCATTTCACAGCTTTCCACTGGAAACCTCCGTGTTTAATTCGACAGTAAATGTAGTAAGAATCTATTTACGTGTACTTGAGGGGTTTATTACACGTTCTTAATCATTTCTGGGAACTCTCATTGTGTATTTTAACAGTTTTACCACAATTAGACAGTTTGCTTAGAAGTATTTACTGGAACCGCCACCATTTTGACTGATTCACACAAAAAAAACGCCAAAGCCAATCCTCCTAAATTGTAAACACAAAAACTATTCTCGTGATTCAAAGGCTTTAGACACCAATTCTGAGCTCTGTAAACATGAACTCTTAATATTTGAAAGCACAGTCCCGTGAAAACGCCACCAGAAGTACCCGGACTTGTAAACATTACCAGTATTTTCGTCATTTCTCAGCTTTCCACGGGAAACCTCCGTGATTGAATTCGACAGTAAATGTAGCAAGAATCTATTTACGTGTACTTGAGATGTTTATTACACGTTCTTAATCATTTCTGGGAACTCTCATTGTGTATTTTAACAGTTTTACCACAATTAGACAGTTTGCTTAGAAGTATTTACTGGAACCGCCGCCATTTTAACTGATTCACACAAAAAAAACGCCAAAGCCAATCCTCCTAAATTGTAAACACAAAAACTATTCTCGTGATTCAAAGGCTTTAGACACCAATTCTGAGCTCTGTAAACATGAACTCGTAATAATTGAAAGCACAGTCCCGTGAAAACGCCACCCGAAGTACCCGGACTTGTAAACATTACCAGTATTTTCGTCATTTCACAGCTTTCCACTCGAAACCTCCGTGATTGAATTCGACAGTAAATGTAGTAAGAATCTATTTACGTGTACTTGAGGGGTTTATTAAACGTTCTTAATCATTTCTGGGAACTCTCATTGTGTATTTTAACAGTTTTACCACAATTAGACAGTTTGCTTAGAAGTATTTACTGGAACCGCCACCATTTTGACTGATTCACACAAAAAAAACGCCAAAGCCAATCCTCCTAAATTGTAAACACAAAAACTATTCTCGTGATTCAAAGGCTTTAGACACCAATTCTGAGCTCTGTAAACATGAACTCTTAATATTTGAAAGCACAGTCCCGTGAAAACGCCACCAGAAGTACCCGGACTTGTAAACATTACCAGTATTTTCGTCATTTCACACCTTTCCACTGGAAACCTCCGTGTTGAATTCGACAGTAAATGTAGTAAGAATCTATTTACGTGTACTTGAGATGTTTATTACACGTTCTTAATCATTTCTGGGAACTCTCATTGTGTATTTTAACAGTTTTACCACAATTAGTTTGCTTAGAAGTATTTACTGGAACCGCCACCATTTTAACTGATTCACACAAAAAAAACGCCAAAGCCAATCCTCCTAAATTGTAAACACAAAAACTATTCTCGTGATTCAAAGGCTTTAGACACCAATTCTGAGCTCTGTAAACATGAACTCGTAATAATTGAAAGCACAGTCCCGTGAAAACGCCACCCGAAGTACCCGGACTTGTAAACATTACCAGTATTTTCCACTGGAAACCTCCGTGATTGAATTCGACAGTAAATGTAGTAAGAATCTATTTACGTGTACTTGAGGGGTTTATTACACGTTCTTAATCATTTCTGGGAACTCTCATTGTGTATTTTAACAGTTTTACCACAATTAGACAGTTTGCTTAGAACTTTTTAGTGGAACCGCCACCATTTTAACTGATTCACACAAAAAATATGCCAAAGCCAATCCTCCTAAATTGTAAACATAAAAACTATTCTCGTGATTCAAAGGCTTTAGACACAAATTCTGAGCTCTGTAAACATGAACTCTTAATAATTGAAAGCACAGTCCCGTGAAAACGCCACCAGAAGTACCCGTACTTGTAAACATTACCAGTATTTTCGTCATTTCACAGCTTTCCACTGGAAACCTCCGTGATTGAATTCGACAGTAAATGTAGTAAGAATCTATTTACGTGTACTTGAGGTGTTTATTACACGTTCTTAATCATTTCTGGGAACTATCATTGTGTATTTTAACAGTTTTACCACAATTAGACAGTTTTCTTAGAACTGTTTACTGGAACCGCCACCATTTTAACTGATTCACACAAAAAAAAACGCCAAAGCCAATCCTCCTAAATTGTAAACACAAAAACTATTCTCGTGATTCAAAGGCTTTAGACACCAATTCTGAGCTCTGTAAACATGAACTCTTAATATTTGAAAGCACAGTCCCGTGAAAACGCCACCAGAAGTACCCGTACTTGTAAACATTACCAGTATTTTCGTCATTTCACAGCTTTCCACTGGAAACCTCCGTGATTGAATTTGACAGTAAATGTAGTAAGAATCTATTTACGTGTACTTGAGATGTTTATTACATGTTCTTAATCATTTCTGGGAACTCTCATTGTGTATTTTAACAGTTTTACCACAATTAGACAGTTTGCTTAGAAGTATTTACTGGAACCGCCACCATTTTAACTGATTCACACAAAAAAAACGCCAAAGCCAATCCTCCTAAATTGTAAACACAAAAACTATTCTCGTGATTCAAAGGCTTTAGACACCAATTCTGAGCTCTGTAAACATGAACTCGTAATAATTGAAAGCACAGTCCCGTGAAAACGCCACCCGAAGTACCCGGACTTGTAAACATTACCAGTATTTTCGTCATTTCACAGCTTTCCACTGGAAACCTCCGTGATTGAATTCGACAGTAAATGTAGTAAGAATCTATTTACGTGTACTTGAGGGGTTTATTAAACGTTCTTAATCATTTCTGGGAACTCTCATTGTGTATTTTAACAGTTTTACCACAATTAGACAGTTTGCTTAGAAGTATTTACTGGAACCGCCACCATTTTAACTGATTCACACAAAAAAAACGCCAAAGCCAATCCTCCTAAATTGTAAACACAAAAACTATTCTCGTGATTCAAAGGCTTTAGACACCAATTCTTAGCTCTGTAAACATGAACTCTTAATATTTGAAAGCACAGTCCCGTGAAAACGCCACCAGAAGTACCCGTACTTGTAAACATTACCAGTATTTTCGTCATTTCACAGCTTTCCACTGGAAACCTCCGTGTTTAATTCGACAGTAAATGTAGTAAGAATCTATTTACGTGTACTTGAGATGTTTATTACACGTTCTTAATCATTTCTGGGAACTCTCATTGTGTATTTTAACAGTTTTACCACAATTAGACAGTTTGCTTAGAAGTATTTACTGGAACCACCACCATTTTAACTGATTCACACAAAAAAAACGCCAAAGCCAATCCTCCTAAATTGTAAACACAAAAACTATTCTCGTGATTCAAAGGCTTTAGACACCAATTCTTAGCTCTGTATACATGAACTCTTAATATTTGAAAGCACAGTCCCGTGAAAACGCCACCAGAAGTACCCGTACTTGTAAACATTACCAGTATTTTCGTCATTTCAAAGCTTTCCACTGGAAACCTCCGTGTTTAATTCGACAGTAAATGTAGTAAGAATCTATTTACGTGTACTTGAGGGGTTTATTACACGTTCTTAATCATTTCTGGGAACTCTCATTGTGTATTTTAACAGTTTTACCACAAGTAGACAGTTTGCTTAGAAGTATTTACTGGAACCGCCACCATTTTGACTGATTCACACAAAAAAAACGCCAAAGCCAATCCTCCTAAATTGTAAACACAAAAACTATTCTCGTGATTCAAAGGCTTTAGACACCAATTCTGAGCTCTGTAAACATGAACTCTTAATATTTGAAAGCACAGTCCCGTGAAAACGCCACCAGAAGTACCCGGACTTGTAAACATTACCAGTATTTTCGTCATTTCTCAGCTTTCCACGGGAAACCTCCGTGATTGAATTCGACAGTAAATGTAGCAAGAATCTATTTACGTGTACTTGAGATGTTTATTACACGTTCTTAATCATTTCTGGGAACTCTCATTGTGTATTTTAACAGTTTTACCACAATTAGACAGTTTGCTTAGAAGTATTTACTGGAACCGCCGCCATTTTAACTGATTCACACAAAAAAAACGCCAAAGCCAATCCTCCTAAATTGTAAACATAAAAACTATTCTCGTCATTCCAAGGCTTTAGACACCAATTCTGAGCTCTGTAAACATGAACTCTTAATATTTGAAAGCACAGTTCCGTGAAAACGCCACCAGAAGTACCTGTACTTGTAAACATTACCAGTATTTTCGTCATTTCACAGCTTTCCACTGGAAACCTCCGTGATTGAATTTGACAGTAAATGTAGTAAGAATCTATTTACGTGTACTTGAGATGTTTATTACACGTTCTTAATCATTTCTGGGAACTCTCATTGTGTATTTTAACAGTTTTACCACAATTAGACAGTTTGCTTAGAAGTATTTACTGGAACCGCCACCATTTTAACTGATTCACACAAAAAAAACGCCAAAGCCAATCCTCCTAAATTGTAAACACAAAAACTATTCTCGTGATTCAAAGGCTTTAGACACCAATTCTGAGCTCTGTAAACATGAACTCGTAATAATTGAAAGCACAGACCCGTGAATACGCCACCCGAAGTACCCGTACTTGTAAACATTACCAGTATTTTCGTCATTTCACAGCTTTCCACTGGAAACCTCCGTGTTGAATTCGACAGTAAATGTAGTAAGAATCTATTTACGTGTACTTGAGATGTTTATTACACGTTCTTAATCATTTCTGGGAACTCTCATTGTGTATTTTAACAGTTTTACCACAATTAGACAGTTTGCTTAGAAGTATTTACTGGAACCGCCACCATTTTAACTGATTCACACAAAAAAAACGCCAAAGCCAATCCTCCTAAATTGTAAACACAAAATCTATTCTCGTGATTCAAAGGCTTTAGACACCAATTCTGAGCTCTGTAAACATGAACTCGTAATAATTGAAAGCACAGTCCCGTGAAAACGCCACCCGAAGTACCCGGACTTGTAAACATTACCAGTATTTTCCACTGGAAACCTCCGTGATTGAATTCGACAGTAAATGTAGTAAGAATCTATTTACGTGTACTTGAGGGGTTTATTACACGTTCTTAATCATTTCTGGGAA
Source organism: Myotis daubentonii (assembly GCF_963259705.1). Taxonomy (NCBI): domain Eukaryota; kingdom Metazoa; phylum Chordata; class Mammalia; order Chiroptera; family Vespertilionidae; genus Myotis; species Myotis daubentonii. The sequence continues at coordinate 3,344,852 of NC_081851.1, forward strand.
CTCTCATTGTGTATTTTAACAGTTTTACCACAATTAGACAGTTTGATTAGAAGTATTTACTGGAACCGCCACCATTTTAACTGATTCACACAAAAAAAACGCCAAAGCCAATCCTCCTAAATTGTAAACACAAAAACTATTCTCGTGATTCAAAGGCTTTAGACACCAATTCTGAGCTCTGTAAACATGAACGCTTAATATTTGAAAGCACAGTCCCGTGAAAACGCCACCAGAAGTACCCGTACTTGTAAACATTACCAGTATTTTCGTCATTTCACAGCTTTCCACTCGAAACCTCCGTGTTGAATTCGACAGTAAATGTAGTAAGAATCTATTTACGTGTACTTGAGATGTTTATTACACGTTCTTAATCATTTCTGGGAACTCTCATTGTGTATTTTAACAGTTTTACCACAATTAGACAGTTTGCTTAGAACTTTTTAGTGGAACCGCCACCATTTTAACTGATTCACACAAAAAATATGCCAAAGCCAATCCTCCTAAATTGTAAACATAAAAACTATTCTCGTGATTCAAAGGCTTTAGACACAAATTCTGAGCTCTGTAAACATGAACTCTTAATAATTGAAAGCACAGTCCCGTGAAAACGCCACCAGAAGTACCCGTACTTGTAAACATTACCAGTATTTTCGTCATTTCACAGCTTTCCACTGGAAACCTCCGTGATTGAATTCGACAGTAAATGTAGTAAGAATCTATTTACGTGTACTTGAGGTGTTTATTACACGTTCTTAATCATTTCTGGGAACTATCATTGTGTATTTTAACAGTTTTACCACAATTAGACAGTTTTCTTAGAACTGTTTACTGGAACCGCCACCATTTTAACTGATTCACACAAAAAAAAACGCCAAAGCCAATCCTCCTAAATTGTAAACACAAAAACTATTCTCGTGATTCAAAGGCTTTAGACACCAATTCTGAGCTCTGTAAACATGAACTCTTAATATTTGAAAGCACAGTCCCGTGAAAACGCCACCAGAAGTACCCGGACTTGTAAACATTATCAGTACTTTCGTCATTTCACAGCTTTCCACTGGAAACCTCCGTGATTGAATTCGACAGTAAATGTAGCAAGAATCTATTTACGTGTACTTGAGATGTTTATTACACGTTCTTAGTCATTTCTGGGAACTCTCATTGTGTATTTTAACAGTTTTACCACAATTAGACAGTTTGCTTAGAAGTATTTACTGGAACCGCCGCCATTTTAACTGATTCACACAAAAAAAACGCCAAAGCCAATCCTCCTAAATTGTAAACATAAAAACTATTCTCGTCATTCCAAGGCTTTAGACACCAATTCTGAGCTCTGTAAACATGAACTCTTAATATTTGAAAGCACAGTCCCGTGAAAACGCCACCCGAAGTACCCGGACTTGTAAACATTACCAGTATTTTCGTCATTTCACAGCTTTCCACTGGAAACCTCCGTGTTGAATTCGACAGTAAATGTAGTAAGAATCTATTTACGTGTACTTGAGATGTTTATTACACGTTCTTAATCATTTCTGGGAACTCTCATTGTGTATTTTAACAGTTTTACCACAATTAGACAGTTTGCTTAGAACTTTTTAGTGGAACCGCCACCATTTTAACTGATTCACACAAAAAATACGCCAAAGCCAATCCTCCTAAATTGTAAACATAAAAACTATTCTCGTGATTCAAAGGCTTTAGACACCAATTCTGAGCTCTGTAAACATGAACTGTTAATATTTGAAAGCACAGTCCCGTGAAAACGCCACCAGAAGTACCCGGACTTGTAAACATTACCAGTATTTTCGTCATTTCTCAGCTTTCCACGGGAAACCTCCGTGATTGAATTCGACAGTAAATGTAGCAAGAATCTATTTACGTGTACTTGAGATGTTTATTACACGTTCTTAATCATTTCTGGGAACTCTCATTGTGTATTTTAACAGTTTTACCACAATTAGACAGTTTGCTTAGAAGTATTTACTGGAACCGCCACCATTTTAACTGATTCACACAAAAAAAACGCCAAAGCCAATCCTCCTAAATTGTAAACACAAAATCTATTCTCGTGATTCAAAGGCTTTAGACACCAATTCTGAGCTCTGTAAACATGAACTCGTAATAATTGAAAGCACAGTCCCGTGAAAACGCCACCCGAAGTACCCGGACTTGTAAACATTACCAGTATTTTCCACTGGAAACCTCCGTGATTGAATTCGACAGTAAATGTAGTAAGAATCTATTTACGTGTACTTGAGGGGTTTATTACACGTTCTTAATCATTTCTGGGAACTCTCATTGTGTATTTTAACAGTTTTACCACAATTAGACAGTTTGATTAGAAGTATTTACTGGAACCGCCACCATTTTAACTGATTCACACAAAAAAAACGCCAAAGCCAATCCTCCTAAATTGTAAACACAAAAACTATTCTCGTGATTCAAAGGCTTTAGACACCAATTCTGAGCTCTGTAAACATGAACGCTTAATATTTGAAAGCACAGTCCCGTGAAAACGCCACCAGAAGTACCCGTACTTGTAAACATTAACAGTATTTTCGTCATTTCACAGCTTTCCACTTGAAACCTCCGTGTTGAATTCGACAGTAAATGTAGTAAGAATCTATTTACGTGTACTTGAGATGTTTATTACACGTTCTTAATCATTTCTGGGAACTCTCATTGTGTATTTTAACAGTTTTACCACAATTAGACAGTTTGCTTAGAACTTTTTAGTGGAACCGCCACCATTTTAACTGATTCACACAAAAAATATGCCAAAGCCAATCCTCCTAAATTGTAAACATAAAAACTATTCTCGTGATTCAAAGGCTTTAGACACAAATTCTGAGCTCTGTAAACATGAACTCTTAATAATTGAAAGCACAGTCCCGTGAAAACGCCACCAGAAGTACCCGTACTTGTAAACATTACCAGTATTTTCGTCATTTCACAGCTTTCCACTGGAAACCTCCGTGATTGAATTCGACAGTAAATGTAGTAAGAATCTATTTACGTGTACTTGAGGTGTTTATTACACGTTCTTAATCATTTCTGGGAACTATCATTGTGTATTTTAACAGTTTTACCACAATTAGACAGTTTTCTTAGAACTGTTTACTGGAACCGCCACCATTTTAACTGATTCACACAAAAAAAAACGCCAAAGCCAATCCTCCTAAATTGTAAACACAAAAACTATTCTCGTGATTCAAAGGCTTTAGACACCAATTCTGAGCTCTGTAAACATGAACTCTTAATATTTGAAAGCACAGTCCCGTGAAAACGCCACCAGAAGTACCCGGACTTGTAAACATTATCAGTACTTTCGTCATTTCACAGCTTTCCACTGGAAACCTCCGTGATTGAATTCGACAGTAAATGTAGCAAGAATCTATTTACGTGTACTTGAGATGTTTATTACACGTTCTTAGTCATTTCTGGGAACTCTCATTGTGTATTTTAACAGTTTTACCACAATTAGACAGTTTGCTTAGAAGTATTTACTGGAACCGCCGCCATTTTAACTGATTCACACAAAAAAAACGCCAAAGCCAATCCTCCTAAATTGTAAACATAAAAACTATTCTCGTCATTCCAAGGCTTTAGACACCAATTCTGAGCTCTGTAAACATGAACTCTTAATATTTGAAAGCACAGTCCCGTGAAAACGCCACCCGAAGTACCCGGACTTGTAAACATTACCAGTATTTTCGTCATTTCACAGCTTTCCACTGGAAACCTCCGTGTTGAATTCGACAGTAAATGTAGTAAGAATCTATTTACGTGTACTTGAGATGTTTATTACACGTTCTTAATCATTTCTGGGAACTCTCATTGTGTATTTTAACAGTTTTACCACAATTAGACAGTTTGCTTAGAACTTTTTAGTGGAACCGCCACCATTTTAACTGATTCACACAAAAAATACGCCAAAGCCAATCCTCCTAAATTGTAAACATAAAAACTATTCTCGTGATTCAAAGGCTTTAGACACCAATTCTGAGCTCTGTAAACATGAACTCTTAATAATTGAAAGCACAGTCCCGTGAAAACGCCACCAGAAGTACCCGTACTTGTAAACATTACCAGTATTTTCGTCATTTCACAGCTTTCCACTGGAAACCTCCGTGTTGAATTCGACAGTAAATGTAGTAAAAATCTATTTACGTGTACTTGAGATGTTTATTACACGTTCTTAATCATTTCTGGGAACTCTCATTGTGTATTTTAACAGTTTTACCACAATTAGACAGTTTGCTTAGAAGTATTTACTGGAACCGCCACCATTTTAACTGATTCACACAAAAAAAACGCCAAAGCCAATCCTCCTAAATTGTAAACACAAAAACTATTCTCGTGATTCAAAGGCTTTAGACACCAATTCTGAGCTCTGTAAACATGAACTCGTAATAATTGAAAGCACAGTCCCGTGAAAACGCCACCCGAAGTACCCGGACTTGTAAACATTACCAGTATTTTCAACTGGAAACCTCCGTGATTGAATTCGACAGTAAATGTAGTAAGAATCTATTTACGTGTACTTGAGGGGTTTATTACACGTTCTTAATCATTTCTGGGAACTCTCATTGTGTATTTTAACAGTTTTACCACAATTAGACAGTTTGCTTAGAAGTATTTACTGGAACCGCCACCATTTTAACTGATTCACACAAAAAAAACGCCAAAGCCAATCCTCCTAAATTGTAAACACAAAAACTATTCTCGTGATTCAAAGGCTTTAGAAACCAATTCTGAGCTCTGTAAACATGAACTCTTAATATTTGAAAGCACAGTCCCGTGAAAACGCCACCAGAAGTACCCGTACTTGTAAACATTACCAGTATTTTCGTCATTTCACAGCTTTCCACTGGAAACCTCCGTGTTGAATTCGACAGTAAATGTAGTAAGAATCTATTTACGTGTACTTGAGATGTTTATTACACGTTCTTAGTCATTTCTGGGAACTCTCATTGTGTATTTTAACAGTTTTACCACAATTAGACAGTTTGCTTAGAAGTATTTACTGGAACCGCCACCATTTTAACTGATTCACACAAAAAAAACGCCAAAGCCAATCCTCCTAAATTGTAAACACAAAAACTATTCTCGTGATTCAAAGGCTTTAGACACCAATTCTTAGCTCTGTAAACATGAACTCTTAATATTTGAAAGCACAGTCCCGTGAAAACGCCACCAGAAGTACCCGTACTTGTAAACATTACCAGTATTTTCGTCATTTCAAAGCTTTCCACTGGAAACCTCCGTGTTTAATTCGACAGTAAATGTAGTAAGAATCTATTTACGTGTACTTGAGGGGTTTATTACACGTTCTTAATCATTTCTGGGAACTCTCATTGTGTATTTTAACAGTTTTACCACAATTAGACAGTTTGCTTAGAAGTATTTACTGGAACCGCCACCATTTTGACTGATTCACACAAAAAAAACGCCAAAGCCAATCCTCCTAAATTGTAAACACAAAAACTATTCTCGTGATTCAAAGGCTTTAGACACCAATTCTGAGCTCTGTAAACATGAACTCTTAATATTTGAAAGCACAGTCCCGTGAAAACGCCACCAGAAGTACCCGGACTTGTAAACATTACCAGTATTTTCGTCATTTCACACCTTTCCACTGGAAACCTCCGTGATTGAATTCGACAGTAAATGTAGTAAGAATCTATTTACGTGTACTTGAGGTGTTTATTACACGTTCTTAATCATTTATGGGAACTATCATTGTGTATTTTAACAGTTTTACCACAATTAGACAGTTTTCTTAGAACTGTTTACTGGAACCGCCACCATTTTAACTGATTCACACACAAAAAAACGCCAAAGCCAATCCTCCTAAATTGTAAACACAAAAACTATTCTCGTGATTCAAAGGCTTTAGACACCAATTCTGAGCTCTGTAAACATGAACTCTTAATATTTGAAAGCACAGTCCCGTGAAAACGCCACCAGAAGTACCCGTACTTGTAAACATTATCAGTACTTTCGTCATTTCACAGCTTTCCACTGGAAACCTCCGTGATTGAATTCGACAGTAAATGTAGCAAGAATCTATTTACGTGTACTTGAGATGTTTATTACACGTTCTTAATCATTTCTGGGAACTCTCATTGTGTATTTTAACAGTTTTACCACAATTAGACAGTTTGCTTAGAAGTATTTACTGGAACCGCCGCCATTTTAACTGATTCACACAAAAAAAACGCCAAAGCCAATCCTCCTAAATTGTAAACATAAAAACTATTCTCGTCATTCCAAGGCTTTAGACACCAATTCTGAGCTCTGTAAACATGAACTCTTAATATTTGAAAGCACAGTCCCGTGAAAACGCCACCCGAAGTACCCGGACTTGTAAACATTACCAGTATTTTCGTCATTTCACAGCTTTCCACTGGAAACCTCCGTGTTGAATTCGACAGTAAATGTAGTAAGAATCTATTTACGTGTACTTGAGATGTTTATTACACGTTCTTAATCATTTCTGGGAACTCTCATTGTGTATTTTAACAGTTTTACCACAATTAGACAGTTTGCTTAGAACTTTTTAGTGGAACCGCCACCATTTTAACTGATTCACACAAAAAATACGCCAAAGCCAATCCTCCTAAATTGTAAACATAAAAACTATTCTCGTGATTCAAAGGCTTTAGACACCAATTCTGAGCTCTGTAACATGAACACTTAATAATTGAAAGCACAGTCCCGTGAAAACGCCACCAGAAGTACCCGTACTTGTAAAAATTACCAGTATTTTCGTCATTTCACAGCTTTCCACTCGAAACCTCCGTGATTGAATTCGACAGTAAATGTAGTAAGAATCTATTTACGTGTACTTGAGGTGTTTATTACACGTTCTTAATCATTTCTGGGAACTCTCATTGTGTATTTTAACAGTTTTACCACAATTAGACAGTTTGCTTAGAAGTATTTACTGGAACCGCCACCATTCTAACTGATTCACACAAAAAAAAACGCCAAAGCCAATCCTCCTAAATTGTAAACACAAAAACTATTCTCGTGATTCAAAGGCTTTAGACACCAATTCTTAGCTCTGTAAACATGAACTCTTAATATTTGAAAGCACAGTCCCGTGAAAACGCCACCAGAAGTACCCGTACTTGTAAACATTACCAGTATTTTCGTCATTTCACAGCTTTCCACTGGAAACCTCCGTGTTGAATTCGACAGTAAATGTAGTAAAAATCTATTTACGTGTACTTGAGATGTTTATTACACGTTCTTAATCATTTCTGGGAACTCTCATTGTGTATTTTAACAGTTTTACCACAATTAGACAGTTTGCTTAGAAGTATTTACTGGAACCGCCACCATTTTAACTGATTCACACAAAAAAAACGCCAAAGCCAATCCTCCTAAATTGTAAACACAAAAACTATTCTCGTGATTCAAAGGCTTTAGACACCAATTCTGAGCTCTGTAAACATGAACTCGTAATAATTGAAAGCACAGTCCCGTGAAAACGCCACCCGAAGTACCCGGACTTGTAAACATTACCAGTATTTTCCACTGGAAACCTCCGTGATTGAATTTGACAGTAAATGTAGTAAGAATCTATTTACGTGTACTTGAGATGTTTATTACACGTTCTTAATCATTTCTGGGAACTCTCATTGTGTATTTTAACAGTTTTACCACAATTAGACAGTTTGCTTAGAAGTATTTACTGGAACCGCCACCATTTTAACTGATTCACACAAAAAAAACGCCAAAGCCAATCCTCCTAAATTGTAAACACAAAAACTATTCTCGTGATTCAAAGGCTTTAGACACCAATTCTGAGCTCTGTAAACATGAACTCGTAATAATTGAAAGCACAGACCCGTGAATACGCCACCCGAAGTACCCGTACTTGTAAACATTACCAGTATTTTCGTCATTTCACAGCTTTCCACTGGAAACCTCCGTGTTGAATTCGACAGTAAATGTAGTAAGAATCTATTTACGTGTACTTGAGATGTTTATTACACGTTCTTAATCATTTCTGGGAACTCTCATTGTGTATTTTAACAGTTTTACCACAATTAGACAGTTTGCTTAGAAGTATTTACTGGAACCGCCACCATTTTAACTGATTCACACAAAAAAAACGCCAAAGCCAATCCTCCTAAATTGTAAACACAAAATCTATTCTCGTGATTCAAAGGCTTTAGACACCAATTCTGAGCTCTGTAAACATGAACTCGTAATAATTGAAAGCACAGTCCCGTGAAAACGCCACCCGAAGTACCCGGACTTGTAAACATTACCAGTATTTTCCACTGGAAACCTCCGTGATTGAATTCGACAGTAAATGTAGTAAGAATCTATTTACGTGTACTTGAGGGGTTTATTACACGTTCTTAATCATTTCTGGGAACTCTCATTGTGTATTTTAACAGTTTTACCACAATTAGACAGTTTGATTAGAAGTATTTACTGGAACCGCCACCATTTTAACTGATTCACACAAAAAAAACGCCAAAGCCAATCCTCCTAAATTGTAAACACAAAAACTATTCTCGTGATTCAAAGGCTTTAGACACCAATTCTGAGCTCTGTAAACATGAACGCTTAATATTTGAAAGCACAGTCCCGTGAAAACGCCACCAGAAGTACCCGTACTTGTAAACATTAACAGTATTTTCGTCATTTCACAGCTTTCCACTTGAAACCTCCGTGTTGAATTCGACAGTAAATGTAGTAAGAATCTATTTACGTGTACTTGAGATGTTTATTACACGTTCTTAATCATTTCTGGGAACTCTCATTGTGTATTTTAACAGTTTTACCACAATTAGACAGTTTGCTTAGAACTTTTTAGTGGAACCGCCACCATTTTAACTGATTCACACAAAAAATATGCCAAAGCCAATCCTCCTAAATTGTAAACATAAAAACTATTCTCGTGATTCAAAGGCTTTAGACACAAATTCTGAGCTCTGTAAACATGAACTCTTAATAATTGAAAGCACAGTCCCGTGAAAACGCCACCAGAAGTACCCGTACTTGTAAACATTACCAGTATTTTCGTCATTTCACAGCTTTCCACTGGAAACCTCCGTGATTGAATTCGACAGTAAATGTAGTAAGAATCTATTTACGTGTACTTGAGGTGTTTATTACACGTTCTTAATCATTTCTGGGAACTATCATTGTGTATTTTAACAGTTTTACCACAATTAGACAGTTTTCTTAGAACTGTTTACTGGAACCGCCACCATTTTAACTGATTCACACAAAAAAAAACGCCAAAGCCAATCCTCCTAAATTGTAAACACAAAAACTATTCTCGTGATTCAAAGGCTTTAGACACCAATTCTGAGCTCTGTAAACATGAACTCTTAATATTTGAAAGCACAGTCCCGTGAAAACGCCACCAGAAGTACCCGGACTTGTAAACATTATCAGTACTTTCGTCATTTCACAGCTTTCCACTGGAAACCTCCGTGATTGAATTCGACAGTAAATGTAGCAAGAATCTATTTACGTGTACTTGAGATGTTTATTACACGTTCTTAGTCATTTCTGGGAACTCTCATTGTGTATTTTAACAGTTTTACCACAATTAGACAGTTTGCTTAGAAGTATTTACTGGAACCGCCGCCATTTTAACTGATTCACACAAAAAAAACGCCAAAGCCAATCCTCCTAAATTGTAAACATAAAAACTATTCTCGTCATTCCAAGGCTTTAGACACCAATTCTGAGCTCTGTAAACATGAACTCTTAATATTTGAAAGCACAGTCCCGTGAAAACGCCACCCGAAGTACCCGGACTTGTAAACATTACCAGTATTTTCGTCATTTCACAGCTTTCCACTGGAAACCTCCGTGTTGAATTCGACAGTAAATGTAGTAAGAATCTATTTACGTGTACTTGAGATGTTTATTACACGTTCTTAATCATTTCTGGGAACTCTCATTGTGTATTTTAACAGTTTTACCACAATTAGACAGTTTGCTTAGAACTTTTTAGTGGAACCGCCACCATTTTAACTGATTCACACAAAAAATACGCCAAAGCCAATCCTCCTAAATTGTAAACATAAAAACTATTCTCGTGATTCAAAGGCTTTAGACACCAATTCTGAGCTCTGTAAACATGAACTCTTAATAATTGAAAGCACAGTCCCGTGAAAACGCCACCAGAAGTACCCGTACTTGTAAACATTACCAGTATTTTCGTCATTTCACAGCTTTCCACTGGAAACCTCCGTGTTGAATTCGACAGTAAATGTAGTAAAAATCTATTTACGTGTACTTGAGATGTTTATTACACGTTCTTAATCATTTCTGGGAACTCTCATTGTGTATTTTAACAGTTTTACCACAATTAGACAGTTTGCTTAGAAGTATTTACTGGAACCGCCACCATTTTAACTGATTCACACAAAAAAAACGCCAAAGCCAATCCTCCTAAATTGTAAACACAAAAACTATTCTCGTGATTCAAAGGCTTTAGACACCAATTCTGAGCTCTGTAAACATGAACTCGTAATAATTGAAAGCACAGTCCCGTGAAAACGCCACCCGAAGTACCCGGACTTGTAAACATTACCAGTATTTTCAACTGGAAACCTCCGTGATTGAATTCGACAGTAAATGTAGTAAGAATCTATTTACGTGTACTTGAGGGGTTTATTACACGTTCTTAATCATTTCTGGGAACTCTCATTGTGTATTTTAACAGTTTTACCACAATTAGACAGTTTGCTTAGAAGTATTTACTGGAACCGCCACCATTTTAACTGATTCACACAAAAAAAACGCCAAAGCCAATCCTCCTAAATTGTAAACACAAAAACTATTCTCGTGATTCAAAGGCTTTAGAAACCAATTCTGAGCTCTGTAAACATGAACTCTTAATATTTGAAAGCACAGTCCCGTGAAAACGCCACCAGAAGTACCCGTACTTGTAAACATTACCAGTATTTTCGTCATTTCACAGCTTTCCACTGGAAACCTCCGTGTTGAATTCGACAGTAAATGTAGTAAGAATCTATTTACGTGTACTTGAGATGTTTATTACACGTTCTTAGTCATTTCTGGGAACTCTCATTGTGTATTTTAACAGTTTTACCACAATTAGACAGTTTGCTTAGAAGTATTTACTGGAACCGCCACCATTTTAACTGATTCACACAAAAAAAACGCCAAAGCCAATCCTCCTAAATTGTAAACACAAAAACTATTCTCGTGATTCAAAGGCTTTAGACACCAATTCTTAGCTCTGTAAACATGAACTCTTAATATTTGAAAGCACAGTCCCGTGAAAACGCCACCAGAAGTACCCGTACTTGTAAACATTACCAGTATTTTCGTCATTTCAAAGCTTTCCACTGGAAACCTCCGTGTTTAATTCGACAGTAAATGTAGTAAGAATCTATTTACGTGTACTTGAGGGGTTTATTACACGTTCTTAATCATTTCTGGGAACTCTCATTGTGTATTTTAACAGTTTTACCACAATTAGACAGTTTGCTTAGAAGTATTTACTGGAACCGCCACCATTTTGACTGATTCACACAAAAAAAACGCCAAAGCCAATCCTCCTAAATTGTAAACACAAAAACTATTCTCGTGATTCAAAGGCTTTAGACACCAATTCTGAGCTCTGTAAACATGAACTCTTAATATTTGAAAGCACAGTCCCGTGAAAACGCCACCAGAAGTACCCGGACTTGTAAACATTACCAGTATTTTCGTCATTTCACACCTTTCCACTGGAAACCTCCGTGATTGAATTCGACAGTAAATGTAGTAAGAATCTATTTACGTGTACTTGAGGTGTTTATTACACGTTCTTAATCATTTATGGGAACTATCATTGTGTATTTTAACAGTTTTACCACAATTAGACAGTTTTCTTAGAACTGTTTACTGGAACCGCCACCATTTTAACTGATTCACACACAAAAAAACGCCAAAGCCAATCCTCCTAAATTGTAAACACAAAAACTATTCTCGTGATTCAAAGGCTTTAGACACCAATTCTGAGCTCTGTAAACATGAACTCTTAATATTTGAAAGCACAGTCCCGTGAAAACGCCACCAGAAGTACCCGTACTTGTAAACATTATCAGTACTTTCGTCATTTCACAGCTTTCCACTGGAAACCTCCGTGATTGAATTCGACAGTAAATGTAGCAAGAATCTATTTACGTGTACTTGAGATGTTTATTACACGTTCTTAATCATTTCTGGGAACTCTCATTGTGTATTTTAACAGTTTTACCACAATTAGACAGTTTGCTTAGAAGTATTTACTGGAACCGCCGCCATTTTAACTGATTCACACAAAAAAAACGCCAAAGCCAATCCTCCTAAATTGTAAACATAAAAACTATTCTCGTCATTCCAAGGCTTTAGACACCAATTCTGAGCTCTGTAAACATGAACTCTTAATATTTGAAAGCACAGTCCCGTGAAAACGCCACCCGAAGTACCCGGACTTGTAAACATTACCAGTATTTTCGTCATTTCACAGCTTTCCACTGGAAACCTCCGTGTTGAATTCGACAGTAAATGTAGTAAGAATCTATTTACGTGTACTTGAGATGTTTATTACACGTTCTTAATCATTTCTGGGAACTCTCATTGTGTATTTTAACAGTTTTACCACAATTAGACAGTTTGCTTAGAACTTTTTAGTGGAACCGCCACCATTTTAACTGATTCACACAAAAAATACGCCAAAGCCAATCCTCCTAAATTGTAAACATAAAAACTATTCTCGTGATTCAAAGGCTTTAGACACCAATTCTGAGCTCTGTAACATGAACACTTAATAATTGAAAGCACAGTCCCGTGAAAACGCCACCAGAAGTACCCGTACTTGTAAAAATTACCAGTATTTTCGTCATTTCACAGCTTTCCACTCGAAACCTCCGTGATTGAATTCGACAGTAAATGTAGTAAGAATCTATTTACGTGTACTTGAGGTGTTTATTACACGTTCTTAATCATTTCTGGGAACTCTCATTGTGTATTTTAACAGTTTTACCACAATTAGACAGTTTGCTTAGAAGTATTTACTGGAACCGCCACCATTCTAACTGATTCACACAAAAAAAAACGCCAAAGCCAATCCTCCTAAATTGTAAACACAAAAACTATTCTCGTGATTCAAAGGCTTTAGACACCAATTCTTAGCTCTGTAAACATGAACTCTTAATATTTGAAAGCACAGTCCCGTGAAAACGCCACCAGAAGTACCCGTACTTGTAAACATTACCAGTATTTTCGTCATTTCACAGCTTTCCACTGGAAACCTCCGTGTTGAATTCGACAGTAAATGTAGTAAAAATCTATTTACGTGTACTTGAGATGTTTATTACACGTTCTTAATCATTTCTGGGAACTCTCATTGTGTATTTTAACAGTTTTACCACAATTAGACAGTTTGCTTAGAAGTATTTACTGGAACCGCCACCATTTTAACTGATTCACACAAAAAAAACGCCAAAGCCAATCCTCCTAAATTGTAAACACAAAAACTATTCTCGTGATTCAAAGGCTTTAGACACCAATTCTGAGCTCTGTAAACATGAACTCGTAATAATTGAAAGCACAGTCCCGTGAAAACGCCACCCGAAGTACCCGGACTTGTAAACATTACCAGTATTTTCCACTGGAAACCTCCGTGATTGAATTCGACAGTAAATGTAGTAAGAATCTATTTACGTGTACTTGAGGGGTTTATTACACGTTCTTAATCATTTCTGGGAACTCTCATTGTGTATTTTAACAGTTTTACCACAATTAGACAGTTTGCTTAGAAGTATTTACTGGAACCGCCACCATTTTAACTGATTCACACAAAAAAAACGCCAAAGCCAATCCTCCTAAATTGTAAACACAAAAACTATTCTCGTGATTCAAAGGCTTTAGAAACCAATTCTGAGCTCTGTAAACATGAACTCTTAATATTTGAAAGCACAGTCCCGTGAAAACGCCACCAGAAGTACCCGTACTTGTAAACATTACCAGTATTTTCGTCATTTCACAGCTTTCCACTGGAAACCTCCGTGTTGAATTCGACAGTAAATGTAGTAAGAATCTATTTACGTGTACTTGAGATGTTTATTACACGTTCTTAGTCATTTCTGGGAACTCTCATTGTGTATTTTAACAGTTTTACCACAATTAGACAGTTTGCTTAGAAGTATTTACTGGAACCGCCACCATTTTAACTGATTCACACAAAAAAAACGCCAAAGCCAATCCTCCTAAATTGTAAACACAAAAACTATTCTCATGATTCAAAGGCTTTAGACACCAATTCTTAGCTCTGTAAACATGAACTCTTAATATTTGAAAGCACAGTCCCGTGAAAACGCCACCAGAAGTACCCGTACTTGTAAACATTACCAGTATTTTCGTCATTTCAAAGCTTTCCACTGGAAACCTCCGTGTTTAATTCGACAGTAAATGTAGTAAGAATCTATTTACGTGTACTTGAGGGGTTTATTACACGTTCTTAATCATTTCTGGGAACTCTCATTGTGTATTTTAACAGTTTTACCACAATTAGACAGTTTGCTTAGAAGTATTTACTGGAACCGCCACCATTTTGACTGATTCACACAAAAAAAACGCCAAAGCCAATCCTCCTAAATTGTAAACACAAAAACTATTCTCGTGATTCAAAGGCTTTAGACACCAATTCTGAGCTCTGTAAACATGAACTCTTAATATTTGAAAGCACAGTCCCGTGAAAACGCCACCAGAAGTACCCGGACTTGTAAACATTACCAGTATTTTCGTCATTTCACACCTTTCCACTGGAAACCTCCGTGTTGAATTCGACAGTAAATGTAGTAAGAATCTATTTACGTGTACTTGAGATGTTTATTACACGTTCTTAATCATTTCTGGGAACTCTCATTGTGTATTTTAACAGTTTTACCACAATTAGACAGTTTGCTTAGAAGTATTTACTGGAACCGCCACCATTTTAACTGATTCACACAAAAAAAACGCCAAAGCCAATCCTCCTAAATTGTAAACACAAAAACTATTCTCGTGATTCAAAGGCTTTAGACACCAATTCTGAGCTCTGTAAACATGAACTCGTAATAATTGAAAGCACAGTCCCGTGAAAACGCCACCCGAAGTACCCGGACTTGTAAACATTACCAGTATTTTCCACTGGAAACCTCCGTGATTGAATTCGACAGTAAATGTAGTAAGAATCTATTTACGTGTACTTGAGGGGTTTATTACACGTTCTTAATCATTTCTGGGAACTCTCATTGTGTATTTTAACAGTTTTACCACAATTAGACAGTTTGCTTAGAAGTATTTACTGGAACCGCCACCATTTTAACTGATTCACACAAAAAAAACGCCAAAGCCAATCCTCCTAAATTGTAAACACAAAAACTATTCTCGTGATTCAAAGGCTTTAGACACCAATTCTGAGCTCTGTAAACATGAACTCTTAATATTTGAAAGCACAGTCCCGTGAAAACGCCACCAGAAGTACCCGTACTTGTAAACATTACCAGTATTTTCGTCATTTCACAGCTTTCCACTGGAAACCTCCGTGTTGAATTCGACAGTAAATGTAGTAAGAATCTATTTACGTGTACTTGAGGTGTTTATTACACGTTCTTAATCATTTCTGGGAACTATCATTGTGTATTTTAACAGTTTTACCACAATTAGACAGTTTTCTTAGAACTGTTTACTGGAACCGCCACCATTTTAACTGATTCACACAAAAAAAAACGCCAAAGCCAATCCTCCTAAATTGTAAACACAAAAACTATTCTCGTGATTCAAAGGCTTTAGACACCAATTCTGAGCTCTGTAAACATGAACTCTTAATATTTGAAAGCACAGTCCCGTGAAAACGCCACCAGAAGTACCCGGACTTGTAAACATTATCAGTATTTTCGTCATTTCACAGCTTTCCACTGGAAACCTCCGTGATTGAATTCGACAGTAAATGTAGTAAGAATCTATTTACGTGTACTTGAGATGTTTATTACACGTTCTTAATCATTTCTGGGAACTCTCATTGTGTATTTTAACAGTTTTACCACAATTAGACAGTTTGCTTAGAACTTTTTAGTGGAACCGCCACCATTTTAACTGATTCACACAAAAAATACGCCAAAGCCAATCCTCCTAAATTGTAAACATAAAAACTATTCTCGTGATTCAAAGGCTTTAGACACCAATTCTGAGCTCTGTAACATGAACTCTTAATAATTGAAAGCACAGTCCCGTGAAAACGCCACCAGAAGTACCCGTACTTGTAAAAATTACCAGTATTTTCGTCATTTCACAGCTTTCCACTCGAAACCTCCGTGATTGAATTCGACAGTAAATGTAGTAAGAATCTATTTACGTGTACTTGAGGTGTTTATTACACGTTCTTAATCATTTCTGGGAACTCTCATTGTGTATTTTAACAGTTTTACCACAATTAGACAGTTTGCTTAGAAGTATTTACTAGAACCGCCACCATTTTAACTGATTCACACACAAAAAAACGCCAAAGCCAATCCTCCTAAATTGTAAACACAAAAACTATTCTCGTGATTCAAAGGCTTTAGACACCAATTCTTAGCTCTGTAAACATGAACTCTTAATATTTGAAATCACAGTCCCGTGAAAACGCCACCAGAAGTACCCGTACTTGTAAACATTACCAGTATTTTCGTCATTTCACAGCTTTCCACTGGAAACCTCCGTGTTTAATTCGACAGTAAATGTAGTAAGAATCTATTTACGTGTACTTGAGATGTTTATTACACGTTCTTAATCATTTCTGGGAACTCTCATTGTGTATTTTAACAGTTTTACCACAATTAGACAGTTTGCTTAGAAGTATTTACTGGAACCGCCACCATTTTAACTGATTCACACAAAAAAAACGCCAAAGCCAATCCTCCTAAATTGTAAACACAAAAACTATTCTCGTGATTCAAAGGCTTTAGACACCAATTCTGAGCTCTGTAAACATGAACTCGTAATAATTGAAAGCACAGGCCCGTGAAAACGCCACCCGAAGTACCCGGACTTGTAAACATTACCAGTATTTTCCACTGGAAACCTCCGTGATTGAATTCGACAGTAAATGTAGTAAGAATCTATTTACGTGTACTTGAGGGGTTTATTACACGTTCTTAATCATTTCTGGGAACTCTCATTGTGTATTTTAACAGTTTTACCACAATTAGACAGTTTGCTTAGAAGTATTTACTGGAACCGCCACCATTTTAACTGATTCACACAAAAAAAAACGCCAAAGCCAATCCTCCTAAATTGTAAACACAAAAACTATTCTCGTGATTCAAAGGCTTTAGACACCAATTCTTAGCTCTGTAAACATGAAGTCTTAATATTTGAAAGCACAGTCCCGTGAAAACGCCACCAGAAGTACCCGTACTTGTAAACATTACCAGTATTTTCGTCATTTCACAGCTTTCCACTGGAAACCTCCGTGTTGAATTCGACAGTAAATGTAGTAAGAATCTATTTACGTGTACTTGAGATGTTTATTACACGTTCTTAATCATTTCTGGGAACTCTCATTGTGTATTTTAACAGTTTTACCACAATTAGACAGTTTGCTTAGAAGTATTTACTGGAACCACCACCATTTTAACTGATTCACACAAAAAAAACGCCAAAGCCAATCCTCCTAAATTGTAAACACAAAAACTATTCTCGTGATTCAAAGGCTTTAGACACCAATTCTGAGCTTTGTAAACATGAACTCTTAATATTTGAAAGCACAGTCCCGTGAAAACGCCACCAGAAGTACCCGGACTTGTAAACATTATCAGTATTTTCGTCATTTCACAGCTTTCCACTGGAAACCTCCGTGATTGAATTCGACAGTAAATGTAGCAAGAATCTATTTACGTGTACTTGAGATGTTTATTACACGTTCTTAATCATTTCTGGGAACTCTCATTGTGTATTTTAACAGTTTTACCACAATTAGACAGTTTGCTTAGAAGTATTTACTGGAACCGCCGCCATTTTAACTGATTCACACACAAAAAAAGCCAAAGCCAATCCTCCTAAATTGTAAACATAAAAACTATTCTCGTCATTCCAAGGCTTTAGACACCAATTCTGAGCTCTGTAAACATGAACTCTTAATATTTGAAAGCACAGTCCCGTGAAAACGCCACCCGAAGTACCCGGACTTGTAAACATTACCAGTATTTTCGTCATTTCACAGCTTTCCACTGGAAACCTCCGTGTTGAATTCGACAGTAAATGTAGTAAGAATCTATTTACGTGTACTTGAGATGTTTATTACACGTTCTTAATCATTTCTGGGAACTCTCATTGTGTATTTTAACAGTTTTACCACAATTAGACAGTTTGCTTAGAACTTTTTAGTGGAACCGCCACCATTTTAACTGATTCACACAAAAAATACGCCAAAGCCAATCCTCCTAAATTGTAAACACAAAAACTATTCTCGTGATTCAAAGGCTTTAGACACCAATTCTGAGCTCTGTAAACATGAACTCTTAATATTTGAAAGCACAGTCCCGTGAAAACGCCACCAGAAGTACCCGGACTTGTAAACATTACCAGTATTTTCGTCATTTCACACCTTTCCACTGGAAACCTCCGTGTTGAATTCGACAGTAAATGTAGTAAGAATCTATTTACGTGTACTTGAGATGTTTATTACACGTTCTTAATCATTTCTGGGAACTCTCATTGTGTATTTTAACAGTTTTACCACAATTAGACAGTTTGCTTAGAAGTATTTACTGGAACCGCCACCATTTTAACTGATTCACACAAAAAAAACGCCAAAGCCAATCCTCCTAAATTGTAAACACAAAAACTATTCTCGTGATTCAAAGGCTTTAGACAGCAATTCTGAGCTCTGTAAACATGAACTCGTAATAATTGAAAGCACAGTCCCGTGAAAACGCCACCCGAAGTACCCGGACTTGTAAACATTACCAGTATTTTCCACTGGAAACCTCCGTGATTGAATTCGACAGTAAATGTAGTAAGAATCTATTTAAGTGTACTTGAGGGGTTTATTAAATGTTCTTAATCATTTCTGGGAACTCTCATTGTGTATTTTAACAGTTTTACCACAATTAGACAGTTTGCTTAGAAGTATTTACTGGAACCGCCACCATTTTAACTGATTCACACAAAAAAAACGCCAAAGCCAATCCTCCTAAATTGTAAACACAAAAACTATTCTCGTGATTCAAAGGCTTTAGACTCCAATTCTTAGCTCTGTAAACATGAACTCTTAATATTTGAAAGCACAGTCCCGTGAAAACGCCACCAGAAGTACCCGTACTTGTAAACATTACCAGTATTTTCGTCATTTCACAGCTTTCCACTGGAAACCTCCGTGTTTAATTCGACAGTAAATGTAGTAAGAATCTATTTACGTGTACTTGAGGGGTTTATTACACGTTCTTAATCATTTCTGGGAACTCTCATTGTGTATTTTAACAGTTTTACCACAATTAGACAGTTTGCTTAGAAGTATTTACTGGAACCGCCACCATTTTGACTGATTCACACAAAAAAAACGCCAAAGCCAATCCTCCTAAATTGTAAACACAAAAACTATTCTCGTGATTCAAAGGCTTTAGACACCAATTCTGAGCTCTGTAAACATGAACTCTTAATATTTGAAAGCACAGTCCCGTGAAAACGCCACCAGAAGTACCCGGACTTGTAAACATTACCAGTATTTTCGTCATTTCACAGCTTTCCACTGGAAACCTCCGTGTTGAATTCGACAGTAAATGTAGTAAGAATCTATTTACGTGTACTTGAGATGTTTATTACACGTTCTTAATCATTTCTGGGAACTCTCATTGTGTATTTTAACAGTTTTACCACAATTAGACAGTTTGCTTAGAAGTATTTACTGAAACCGCCACCATTTTAACTGATTCACACAAAAAAAACGCCAAAGCCAATCCTCCTAAATTGTAAACACAAAAACTATTCTCGTGATTCAAAGGCTTTAGACACCAATTCTGAGCTCTGTAAACATGAACTCGTAATAATTGAAAGCACAGTCCCGTGAAAACGCCACCCGAAGTACCCGGACTTGTAAACATTACCAGTATTTTCCACTGGAAACCTCCGTGATTGAATTCGACAGTAAATGTAGTAAGAATCTATTTACGTGTACTTGAGGGGTTTATTAAACGTTCTTAATCATTTCTGGGAACTCTCATTGTGTATTTTAACAGTTTTACCACAATTAGACAGTTTGCTTAGAAGTATTTATTGGAACCGCCACCATTTTAACTGATTCACACAAAAAAAACGCCAAAGCCAATCCTCCTGAATTGTAAACACAAAAACTATTCTCGTGATTCAAAGGCTTTAGACACCAATTCTGAGCTCTGTAAACATGAACTCGTAATAATTGAAAGCACAGTCCCGTGAAAACGCCACCCGAAGTACCCGGACTTGTAAACATTACCAGTATTTTCCACTGGAAACCTCCGTGATTGAATTCGACAGTAAATGTAGTAAGAATCTATTTACGTTTACTTGAGGGGTTTATTACACGTTCTTAATCATTTCTGGGAACTCTCATTGTGTATTTTAACAGTTTTACCACAATTAGACAGTTTGCTTAGAAGTATTTACTGGAACCGCCACCATTTTAACTGATTCACACAAAAAAAACGCCAAAGCCAATCCTCCTAAATTGTAAACACAAAAACTATTCTCGTGATTCAAAGGCTTTAGACTCCAATTCTTAGCTCTGTAAACATGAACTCTTAATATTTGAAAGCACAGTCCCGTGAAAACGCCACCAGAAGTACCCGTACTTGTAAACATTACCAGTATTTTCGTCATTTCACAGCTTTCCACTGGAAACCTCCGTGTTGAATTCGACAGTAAATGTAGTAAGAATCTATTTACGTGTACTTGAGATGTTTATTACACGTTCTTAATCATTTCTGGGAACTCTCATTGTGTATTTTAACAGTTTTACCACAATTAGACAGTTTGCTTAGAAGTATTTACTGGAACCGCCACCATTTTAACTGATTCACACAAAAAAAACGCCAAAGCCAATCCTCCTAAATTGTAAACACAAAAACTATTCTCGTGATTCAAAGGCTTTAGACACCAATTCTGAGCTCTGTAAACATGAACTCGTAATAATTGAAAGCACAGTCCCGTGAAAACGCCACCCGAAGTTCCCGGACTTGTAAACATTACCAGTATTTTCCACTGGAAACCTCCGTGATTGAATTCGACAGTAAATGTAGTAAGAATCTATTTACGTGTACTTGAGGGGTTTATTAAACGTTCTTAATCATTTCTGGGAACTCTCATTGTGTATTTTAACAGTTTTACCACAATTAGACAGTTTGCTTAGAAGTATTTATTGGAACCGCCACCATTTTAACTGATTCACACAAAAAAAACGCCAAAGCCAATCCTCCTAAATTGTAAACACAAAAACTATTCTCGTGATTCAAAGGCTTTAGACACCAATTCTGAGCTCTGTAAACATGAACTCGTAATAATTGAAAGCACAGTCCCGTGAAAACGCCACCCGAAGTACCCGGACTTGTAAACATTACCAGTATTTTCCACTGGAAACCTCCGTGATTGAATTCGACAGTAAATGTAGTAAGAATCTATTTACGTGTACTTGAGGGGTTTATTACACGTTCTTAATCATTTCTGGGAACTCTCATTGTGTATTTTAACAGTTTTACCACAATTAGACAGTTTGCTTAGAAGTATTTACTGGAACCGCCACCATTTTAACTGATTCACACAAAAAAAACGCCAAAGCCAATCCTCCTAAATTGTAAACACAAAAACTATTCTCGTGATTCAAAGGCTTTAGACTCCAATTCTTAGCTCTGTAAACATGAACTCTTAATATTTGAAAGCACAGTCCCGTGAAAACGCCACCAGAAGTACCCGTACTTGTAAACATTACCAGTATTTTCGTCATTTCACAGCTTTCCACTGGAAACCTCCGTGTTGAATTCGACAGTAAATGTAGTAAGAATCTATTTACGTGTACTTGAGATGTTTATTACACGTTCTTAATCATTTCTAGGAACTCTCATTGTGTATTTTAACAGTTTTACCACAATTAGACAGTTTGCTTAGAAGTATTTACTGGAACCGCCACCATTTTAACTGATTCACACAAAAAAAACGCCAAAGCCAATCCTCCTAAATTGTAAACACAAAAACTATTCTCGTGATTCAAAGGCTTTAGACACCAATTCTGAGCTCTGTAAACATGAACTCTTAATAATTGAAAGCACAGTCCCGTGAAAACGCCACCAGAAGTACCCGTACTTGTAAACATTACCAGTATTTTCGTCATTTCACAGCTTTCCACTGGAAACCTCCGTGATTGAATTCGACAGTAAATGTAGTAAGAATCTATTTACGTGTACTTGAGGTGTTTATTACACGTTCTTAATCATTTCTGGGAACTATCATTGTGTATTTTAACAGTTTTACCACAATTAGACAGTTTTCTTAGAACTGTTTACTGGAACCGCCACCATTTAAACTGATTCACACAAAAAAAAACGCCAAAGCCAATCCTCCTAAATTGTAAACACAAAAACTATTCTCGTGATTCAAAGGCTTTAGACACCAATTCTGAGCTCTGTAAACATGAACTCTTAATATTTGAAAGCACAGTCCCGTGAAAACGCCACCAGAAGTACCTGGACTTGTAAACATTACCAGTATTTTCGTCATTTCACAGCTTTCCACTGGAAACCTCCGTGATTGAATTCGACAGTAAATGTAGCAAGAATCTATTTACGTGTACTTGAGATGTTTATTACACGTTCTTAATCATTTCTGGGAACTCTCATTGTGTATTTTAACAGTTTTACCACAATTAGACAGTTTGCTTAGAAGTATTTACTGGAAACACCACCATTTTAACTGATTCACACAAAAAAAACGCCAAAGCCAATCCTCCTAAATTGTAAACACAAAAACTATTCTCGTGATTCAAAGGCTTTAGACACCAATTCTTAGCTCTGTAAACATGAACTCTTAATATTTGAAAGCACAGTCCCGTGAAAACGCCACCAGAAGTACCCGTACTTGTAAACATTACCAGTATTTTCGTCATTTCAAAGCTTTCCACTGGAAACCTCCGTGTTTAATTCGACAGTAAATGTAGTAAGAATCTATTTACGTGTACTTGAGGGGTTTATTACAAGTTCTTAATCATTTCTGGGAACTCTCATTGTGTATTTTAACAGTTTTACCACAATTAGACAGTTTGCTTAGAAGTATTTACTGGAACCGCCACCATTTTGACTGATTCACACAAAAAAAACGCCAAAGCCAATCTTCCTAAATTGTAAACACAAAAACTATTCTCGTGATTCAAAGGCTTTAGACACCAATTCTGAGCTCTGTAAACATGAACTCTTAATATTTGAAAGCACAGTCCCGTGAAAACGCCACCAGAAGTACCCGGACTTGTAAACATTACCAGTATTTTCGTCATTTCACACCTTTCCACTGGAAACCTCCGTGTTGAATTCGACAGTAAATGTAGTAAGAATCTATTTACGTGTACTTGAGATGTTTATTACACGTTCTTAATCATTTCTGGGAACTCTCATTGTGTATTTTAACAGTTTTACCACAATTAGACAGTTTGCTTAGAAGTATTTACTGGAACCGCCACCATTTTAACTGATTCACACAAAAAAAACGCCAAAGCCAATCCTCCTAAATTGTAAACACAAAAACTATTCTCGTGATTCAAAGGCTTTAGACACCAATTATGAGCTCTGTAAACATGAACTCGTAATAATTGAAAGCACAGTCCCGTGAAAACGCCACCCGAAGTACCCGGACTTGTAAACATTACCAGTATTTTCCACTGGAAACCTCCGTGATTGAATTCGACAGTAAATGTAGTAAGAATCTATTTACGTGTACTTGAGGGGTTTATTAAACGTTCTTAATCATTTCTGGGAACTCTCATTGTGTATTTTAACAGTTTTACCACAATTAGACAGTTTGCTTAGAAGTATTTACTGGAACCGCCACCATTTTAACTGATTCACACAAAAAAAACGCCAAAGCCAATCCTCCTAAATTGTAAACACAAAAACTATTCTCGTGATTCAAAGGCTTTAGACTCCAATTCTTAGCTCTGTAAACATGAACTCTTAATATTTGAAAGCACAGTCCCGTGAAAACGCCACCAGAAGTACCCGTACTTGTAAACATTACCAGTATTTTCGTCATTTCACAGCTTTCCACTGGAAACCTCCGTGTTGAATTCGACAGTAAATGTAGTAAGAATCTATTTACGTGTACTTGAGATGTTTATTACACGTTCTTAATCATTTCTGGGAACTCTCATTGTGTATTTTAACAGTTTTACCACAATTAGACAGTTTGCTTAGAAGTATTTACTGGAACCGCCACCATTTTAACTGATTCACACAAAAAAAACGCCAAAGCCAATCCTCCTAAATTGTAAACACAAAAACTATTCTCGTGATTCAAAGGCTTTAGACACCAATTCTGAGCTCTGTAAACATGAACTCTTAATAATTGAAAGCACAGTCCCGTGAAAACGCCACCAGAAGTACCCGTACTTGTAAACATTACCAGTATTTTCGTCATTTCACAGCTTTCCACTGGAAACCTCCGTGATTGAATTCGACAGTAAATGTAGTAAGAATCTATTTACGTGTACTTGAGGTGTTTATTACACGTTCTTAATCATTTCTGGGAACTATCATTGTGTATTTTAACAGTTTTACCACAATTAGACAGTTTTCTTAGAACTGTTTAATGGAACCGCCACCATTTTAACTGATTCACACAAAAAAAAACGCCAAAGCCAATCCTCCTAAATTGTAAACACAAAAACTATTCTCGTGATTCAAAGGCTTTAGACACCAATTCTGAGCTCTGTAAACATGAACTCTTAATATTTGAAAGCACAGTCCCGTGAAAACGCCACCAGAAGTACCCGGACTTGTAAACATTACCAGTATTTTCGTCATTTCACAGCTTTCCACTGGAAACCTCCGTG
The DNA here is from genome assembly GCF_963259705.1 of Myotis daubentonii. Taxonomy (NCBI): domain Eukaryota; kingdom Metazoa; phylum Chordata; class Mammalia; order Chiroptera; family Vespertilionidae; genus Myotis; species Myotis daubentonii. Next base: position 3,369,918 of record NC_081851.1, read on the forward strand.
ATTGAATTCGACAGTAAATGTAACAAGAATCTATTTACGTGTACTTGAGATGTTTATTACACGTTCTTAATCATTTCTGGGAACTCTCATTGTGTATTTTAACAGTTTTACCACAATTAGACAGTTTGCTTAGAAGTATTTAGTGGAACCGCCGCCATTTTAACTGATTCACACAAAAAAATCGCCAAAGCCAATCCTCCTAAATTGTAAACATAAAAACTATTCTCGTCATTCCAAGGCTTTAGACACCAATTCTGAGCTCTGTAAACATGAACTCTTAATATTTGAAAGCACAGTCCCGTGAAAACGCCACCAGAAGTACCCGTACTTGTAAACATTACCAGTATTTTCGTCATTTCACAGCTTTCCACTGGAAACCTCCGTGTTGAATTCGACAGTAAATGTAGTAAAAATCTATTTACGTGTACTTGAGATGTTTATTACACGTTCTTAATCATTTCTGGGAACTCTCATTGTGTATTTTAACAGTTTTACCACAATTAGACAGTTTGCTTAGAAGTATTTACTGGAACCGCCACCATTTTAACTGATTCACACAAAAAAAACGCCAAAGCCAATCCTCCTAAATTGTAAACACAAAAACTATTCTCGTGATTCAAAGGCTTTAGACACCAATTCTGAGCTCTGTAAACATGAACTCTTAATAATTGAAAGCACAGTCCCGTGAAAACGCCACCAGAAGTACCCGTACTTGTAAAAATTACCAGTATTTTCGTCATTTCACAGCTTTCCACTCGAAACCTCCGTGATTGAATTCGACAGTAAATGTAGTAAGAATCTATTTACGTGTACTTGAGATGTTTATTACACGTTCTTAATCATTTCTGGGAACTCTCATTGTGTATTTTAACAGTTTTACCACAATTAGACAGTTTGCTTAGAAGTATTTACTGGAACCGCCACCATTTTAACTGATTCACACAAAAAAAACGCCAAAGCCAATCCTCCTAAATTGTAAACACAAAAACTATTCTCGTGATTCAAAGGCTTTAGACACCAATTCTGAGCTCTGTAAACATGAACTCTTAATATTTGAAAGCACAGTCCCGTGAAAACGCCACCAGAAGTACCCGTACTTGTAAACATTACCAGTATTTTCGTCATTTCACAGCTTTCCACTGGAAACCTCCGTGTTGAATTCGACAGTAAATGTAGTAAGAATCTATTTACGTGTACTTGAGGTGTTTATTACACGTTCTTAATCATTTCTGGGAACTATCATTGTGTATTTTAACAGTTTTACCACAATTAGACAGTTTTCTTAGAACTGTTTACTGGAACCGCCACCATTTTAACTGATTCACACAAAAAAAAACGCCAAAGCCAATCCTCCTAAATTGTAAACACAAAAACTATTCTCGTGATTCAAAGGCTTTAGACACCAATTCTTAGCTCTGTAAACATGAACTCTTAATATTTGAAATCACAGTCCCGTGAAAACGCCACCAGAAGTACCCGTACTTGTAAACATTACCAGTATTTTCGTCATTTCACAGCTTTCCACTGGAAACCTCCGTGTTTAATTCGACAGTAAATGTAGTAAGAATCTATTTACGTGTACTTGAGATGTTTATTACACGTTCTTAATCATTTCTGGGAACTCTCATTGTGTATTTTAACAGTTTTACCACAATTAGACAGTTTGCTTAGAAGTATTTACTGGAACCGCCACCATTTTAACTGATTCACACAAAAAAAACGCCAAAGCCAATCCTCCTAAATTGTAAACACAAAAACTATTCTCGTGATTCAAAGGCTTTAGACACCAATTCTGAGCTCTGTAAACATGAACTCGTAATAATTGAAAGCACAGGCCCGTGAAAACGCCACCCGAAGTACCCGGACTTGTAAACATTACCAGTATTTTCCACTGGAAACCTCCGTGATTGAATTCGACAGTAAATGTAGTAAGAATCTATTTACGTGTACTTGAGGGGTTTATTACACGTTCTTAATCATTTCTGGGAACTCTCATTGTGTATTTTAACAGTTTTACCACAATTAGACAGTTTGCTTAGAAGTATTTACTGGAACCGCCACCATTTTAACTGATTCACACAAAAAAAAACGCCAAAGCCAATCCTCCTAAATTGTAAACACAAAAACTATTCTCGTGATTCAAAGGCTTTAGACACCAATTCTTAGCTCTGTAAACATGAACTCTTAATATTTGAAAGCACAGTCCCGTGAAAACGCCACCAGAAGTACCCGTACTTGTAAACATTACCAGTATTTTCGTCATTTCACAGCTTTCCACTGGAAACCTCCGTGTTGAATTCGACAGTAAATGTAGTAAGAATCTATTTACGTGTACTTGAGATGTTTATTACACGTTCTTAATCATTTCTGGGAACTCTCATTGTGTATTTTAACAGTTTTACCACAATTAGACAGTTTGCTTAGAAGTATTTACTGGAACCACCACCATTTTAACTGATTCACACAAAAAAAACGCCAAAGCCAATCCTCCTAAATTGTAAACACAAAAACTATTCTCGTGATTCAAAGGCTTTAGACACCAATTCTGAGCTCTGTAAACATGAACTCTTAATATTTGAAAGCACAGTCCCGTGAAAACGCCACCAGAAGTACCCGGACTTGTAAACATTATCAGTATTTTCGTCATTTCACAGCTTTCCACTGGAAACCTCCGTGATTGAATTCGACAGTAAATGTAGCAAGAATCTATTTACGTGTACTTGAGATGTTTATTACACGTTCTTAATCATTTCTGGGAACTCTCATTGTGTATTTTAACAGTTTTACCACAATTAGACAGTTTGCTTAGAAGTATTTACTGGAACCGCCGCCATTTTAACTGATTCACACACAAAAAAAGCCAAAGCCAATCCTCCTAAATTGTAAACATAAAAACTATTCTCGTCATTCCAAGGCTTTAGACACCAATTCTGAGCTCTGTAAACATGAACTCTTAATATTTGAAAGCACAGTCCCGTGAAAACGCCACCCGAAGTACCCGGACTTGTAAACATTACCAGTATTTTCGTCATTTCACAGCTTTCCACTGGAAACCTCCGTGTTGAATTCGACAGTAAATGTAGTAAGAATCTATTTACGTGTACTTGAGATGTTTATTACACGTTCTTAATCATTTCTGGGAACTCTCATTGTGTATTTTAACAGTTTTACCACAATTAGACAGTTTGCTTAGAACTTTTTAGTGGAACCGCCACCATTTTAACTGATTCACACAAAAAATACGCCAAAGCCAATCCTCCTAAATTGTAAACATAAAAACTATTCTCGTGATTCAAAGGCTTTAGACACCAATTCTGAGCTCTGTAACATGAACTCTTAATAATTGAAAGCACAGTCCCGTGAAAACGCCACCAGAAGTACCCGTACTTGTAAAAATTACCAGTATTTTCGTCATTTCACAGCTTTCCACTCGAAACCTCCGTGATTGAATTCGACAGTAAATGTAGTAAGAATCTATTTACGTGTACTTGAGATGTTTATTACACGTTCTTAATCATTTCTGGGAACTCTCATTGTGTATTTTAACAGTTTTACCACAATTAGACAGTTTGCTTAGAAGTATTTACTGGAACCACCACCATTTTAACTGATTCACACAAAAAAAACGCCAAAGCCAATCCTCCTAAATTGTAAACACAAAAACTATTCTCGTGATTCAAAGGCTTTAGACACCAATTCTGAGCTCTGTAAACATGAACTCTTAATATTTGAAAGCACAGTCCCGTGAAAACGCCACCAGAAGTACCCGTACTTGTAAACATTATCAGTATTTTCGTCATTTCACAGCTTTCCACTGGAAACCTCCGTGATTGAATTCGACAGTAAATGTAGCAAGAATCTATTTACGTGTACTTGAGATGTTTATTACACGTTCTTAATCATTTCTGGGAACTCTCATTGTGTATTTTAACAGTTTTACCACAATTAGACAGTTTGCTTAGAAGTATTTACTGGAACCGCCGCCATTTTAACTGATTCACACACAAAAAAAGCCAAAGCCAATCCTCCTAAATTGTAAACATAAAAACTATTCTCGTCATTCCAAGGCTTTAGACACCAATTCTGAGCTCTGTAAACATGAACTCTTAATATTTGAAAGCACAGTCCCGTGAAAACGCCACCCGAAGTACCCGGACTTGTAAACATTACCAGTATTTTCGTCATTTCACAGCTTTCCACTGGAAACCTCCGTGTTGAATTCGACAGTAAATGTAGTAAGAATCTATTTACGTGTACTTGAGATGTTTATTACACGTTCTTAATCATTTCTGGGAACTCTCATTGTGTATTTTAACAGTTTTACCACAATTAGACAGTTTGCTTAGAACTTTTTAGTGGAACCGCCACCATTTTAACTGATTCACACAAAAAATACGCCAAAGCCAATCCTCCTAAATTGTAAACATAAAAACTATTCTCGTGATTCAAAGGCTTTAGACACCAATTCTGAGCTCTGTAACATGAACTCTTAATAATTGAAAGCACAGTCCCGTGAAAACGCCACCAGAAGTACCCGTACTTGTAAAAATTACCAGTATTTTCGTCATTTCACAGCTTTCCACTCGAAACCTCCGTGATTGAATTCGACAGTAAATGTAGTAAGAATCTATTTACGTGTACTTGAGGGGTTTATTACACGTTCTTAATCATTTCTGGGAACTCTCATTGTGTATTTTAACAGTTTTACCACAATTAGACAGTTTGCTTAGAAGTATTTACTGGAACCGCCACCATTTTGACTGATTCACACAAAAAAAACGCCAAAGCCAATCCTCCTAAATTGTAAACACAAAAACTATTCTCGTGATTCAAAGGCTTTAGACACCAATTCTGAGCTCTGTAAACATGAACTCTTAATATTTGAAAGCACAGTCCCGTGAAAACGCCACCAGAAGTACCCGGACTTGTAAACATTACCAGTATTTTCGTCATTTCACACCTTTCCACTGGAAACCTCCGTGTTGAATTCGACAGTAAATGTAGTAAGAATATATTTACGTGTACTTGAGATGTTTATTACACGTTCTTAATCATTTCTGGGAACTCTCATTGTGTATTTTAACAGTTTTACCACAATTAGACAGTTTGCTTAGAAGTATTTACTGGAACCGCCACCATTTTAACTGATTCACACAAAAAAAACGCCAAAGCCAATCCTCCTAAATTGTAAACACAAAAACTATTCTCGTGATTCAAAGGCTTTAGACGGCAATTCTGAGCTCTGTAAACATGAACTCGTAATAATTGAAAGCACAGTCCCGTGAAAACGCCACCCGAAGTACCCGGACTTGTAAACATTACCAGTATTTTCCACTGGAAACCTCCGTGATTGAATTCGACAGTAAATGTAGTAAGAATCTATTTAAGTGTACTTGAGGGGTTTATTAAATGTTCTTAATCATTTCTGGGAACTCTCATTGTGTATTTTAACAGTTTTACCACAATTAGACAGTTTGCTTAGAAGTATTTACTGGAACCGCCACCATTTTAACTGATTCACACAAAAAAAACGCCAAAGCCAATCCTCCTAAATTGTAAACACAAAAACTATTCTCGTGATTCAAAGGCTTTAGACTCCAATTCTTAGCTCTGTAAACATGAACTCTTAATATTTGAAAGCACAGTCCCGTGAAAACGCCACCAGAAGTACCCGTACTTGTAAACATTACCAGTATTTTCGTCATTTCACAGCTTTCCACTGGAAACCTCCGTGTTTAATTCGACAGTAAATGTAGTAAGAATCTATTTACGTGTACTTGAGGGGTTTATTACACGTTCTTAATCATTTCTGGGAACTCTCATTGTGTATTTTAACAGTTTTACCACAATTAGACAGTTTGCTTAGAAGTATTTACTGGAACCGCCACCATTTTGACTGATTCACACAAAAAAAACGCCAAAGCCAATCCTCCTAAATTGTAAACACAAAAACTATTCTCGTGATTCAAAGGCTTTAGACACCAATTCTGAGCTCTGTAAACATGAACTCTTAATATTTGAAAGCACAGTCCCGTGAAAACGCCACCAGAAGTACCCGGACTTGTAAACATTACCAGTATTTTCGTCATTTCACAGCTTTCCACTGGAAACCTCCGTGTTGAATTCGACAGTAAATGTAGTAAGAATCTATTTACGTGTACTTGAGATGTTTATTACACGTTCTTAATCATTTCTGGGAACTCTCATTGTGTATTTTAACAGTTTTACCACAATTAGACAGTTTGCTTAGAAGTATTTACTGGAACCGCCACCATTTTAACTGATTCACACAAAAAAAACGCCAAAGCCAATCCTCCTAAATTGTAAACACAAAAACTATTCTCGTGATTCAAAGGCTTTAGACACCAATTCTGAGCTCTGTAAACATGAACTCGTAATAATTGAAAGCACAGTCCCGTGAAAACGCCACCCGAAGTACCCGGACTTGTAAACATTACCAGTATTTTCCACTGGAAACCTCCGTGATTGAATTCGACAGTAAATGTAGTAAGAATCTATTTACGTGTACTTGAGGGGTTTATTAAACGTTCTTAATCATTTCTGGGAACTCTCATTGTGTATTTTAACAGTTTTACCACAATTAGTCAGTTTGCTTAGAAGTATTTATTGGAACCGCCACCATTTTAACTGATTCACACAAAAAAAACGCCAAAGCCAATCCTCCTGAATTGTAAACACAAAAACTATTCTCGTGATTCAAAGGCTTTAGACACCAATTCTGAGCTCTGTAAACATGAACTCGTAATAATTGAAAGCACAGTCCCGTGAAAACGCCACCCGAAGTACCCGGACTTGTAAACATTACCAGTATTTTCCACTGGAAACCTCCGTGATTGAATTCGACAGTAAATGTAGTAAGAATCTATTTACGTTTACTTGAGGGGTTTATTACACGTTCTTAATCATTTCTGGGAACTCTCATTGTGTATTTTAACAGTTTTACCACAATTAGACAGTTTGCTTAGAAGTATTTACTGGAACCGCCACCATTTTAACTGATTCACACAAAAAAAACGCCAAAGCCAATCCTCCTAAATTGTAAACACAAAAACTATTCTCGTGATTCAAAGGCTTTAGACTCCAATTCTTAGCTCTGTAAACATGAACTCTTAATATTTGAAAGCACAGTCCCGTGAAAACGCCACCAGAAGTACCCGTACTTGTAAACATTACCAGTATTTTCGTCATTTCACAGCTTTCCACTGGAAACCTCCGTGTTGAATTCGACAGTAAATGTAGTAAGAATCTATTTACGTGTACTTGAGATGTTTATTACACGTTCTTAATCATTTCTGGGAACTCTCATTGTGTATTTTAACAGTTTTACCACAATTAGACAGTTTGCTTAGAAGTATTTACTGGAACCGCCACCATTTTAACTGATTCACACAAAAAAAACGCCAAAGCCAATCCTCCTAAATTGTAAACACAAAAACTATTCTCGTGATTCAAAGGCTTTAGACACCAATTCTGAGCTCTGTAAACATGAACTCGTAATAATTGAAAGCACAGTCCCGTGAAAACGCCACCCGAAGTTCCCGGACTTGTAAACATTACCAGTATTTTCCACTGGAAACCTCCGTGATTGAATTCGACAGTAAATGTAGTAAGAATCTATTTACGTGTACTTGAGGGGTTTATTAAACGTTCTTAATCATTTCTGGGAACTCTCATTGTGTATTTTAACAGTTTTACCACAATTAGACAGTTTGCTTAGAAGTATTTATTGGAACCGCCACCATTTTAACTGATTCACACAAAAAAAACGCCAAAGCCAATCCTCCTAAATTGTAAACACAAAAACTATTCTCGTGATTCAAAGGCTTTAGACACCAATTCTGAGCTCTGTAAACATGAACTCGTAATAATTGAAAGCACAGTCCCGTGAAAACGCCACCCGAAGTACCCGGACTTGTAAACATTACCAGTATTTTTCACTGGAAACCTCCGTGATTGAATTCGACAGTAAATGTAGTAAGAATCTATTTACGTGTACTTGAGGGGTTTATTACACGTTCTTAATCATTTCTGGGAACTCTCATTGTGTATTTTAACAGTTTTACCACAATTAGACAGTTTGCTTAGAAGTATTTACTGGAACCGCCACCATTTTAACTGATTCACACAAAAAAAACGCCAAAGCCAATCCTCCTAAATTGTAAACACAAAAACTATTCTCGTGATTCAAAGGCTTTAGACTCCAATTCTTAGCTCTGTAAACATGAACTCTTAATATTTGAAAGCACAGTCCCGTGAAAACGCCACCAGAAGTACCCGTACTTGTAAACATTACCAGTATTTTCGTCATTTCACAGCTTTCCACTGGAAACCTCCGTGTTGAATTCGACAGTAAATGTAGTAAGAATCTATTTACGTGTACTTGAGATGTTTATTACACGTTCTTAATCATTTCTGGGAACTCTCATTGTGTATTTTAACAGTTTTACCACAATTAGACAGTTTGCTTAGAACTTTTTAGTGGAACCGCCACCATTTTAACTGATTCACACAAAAAATACGCCAAAGCCAATCCTCCTAAATTGTAAACATAAAAACTATTCTCGTGATTCAAAGGCTTTAGACACCAATTCTGAGCTCTGTAACATGAACTCTTAATAATTGAAAGCACAGTCCCGTGAAAACGCCACCAGAAGTACCCGTACTTGTAAAAATTACCAGTATTTTCGTCATTTCACAGCTTTCCACTCGAAACCTCCGTGATTGAATTCGACAGTAAATGTAGTAAGAATCTATTTACGTGTACTTGAGATGTTTATTACACGTTCTTAATCATTTCTGGGAACTCTCATTGTGTATTTTAACAGTTTTACCACAATTAGACAGTTTGCTTAGAAGTATTTACTGGAACCACCACCATTTTAACTGATTCACACAAAAAAAACGCCAAAGCCAATCCTCCTAAATTGTAAACACAAAAACTATTCTCGTGATTCAAAGGCTTTAGACACCAATTCTGAGCTCTGTAAACATGAACTCTTAATATTTGAAAGCACAGTCCCGTGAAAACGCCACCAGAAGTACCCGTACTTGTAAACATTATCAGTATTTTCGTCATTTCACAGCTTTCCACTGGAAACCTCCGTGATTGAATTCGACAGTAAATGTAGCAAGAATCTATTTACGTGTACTTGAGATGTTTATTACACGTTCTTAATCATTTCTGGGAACTCTCATTGTGTATTTTAACAGTTTTACCACAATTAGACAGTTTGCTTAGAAGTATTTACTGGAACCGCCGCCATTTTAACTGATTCACACACAAAAAAAGCCAAAGCCAATCCTCCTAAATTGTAAACATAAAAACTATTCTCGTCATTCCAAGGCTTTAGACACCAATTCTGAGCTCTGTAAACATGAACTCTTAATATTTGAAAGCACAGTCCCGTGAAAACGCCACCCGAAGTACCCGGACTTGTAAACATTACCAGTATTTTCGTCATTTCACAGCTTTCCACTGGAAACCTCCGTGTTGAATTCGACAGTAAATGTAGTAAGAATCTATTTACGTGTACTTGAGATGTTTATTACACGTTCTTAATCATTTCTGGGAACTCTCATTGTGTATTTTAACAGTTTTACCACAATTAGACAGTTTGCTTAGAACTTTTTAGTGGAACCGCCACCATTTTAACTGATTCACACAAAAAATACGCCAAAGCCAATCCTCCTAAATTGTAAACATAAAAACTATTCTCGTGATTCAAAGGCTTTAGACACCAATTCTGAGCTCTGTAACATGAACTCTTAATAATTGAAAGCACAGTCCCGTGAAAACGCCACCAGAAGTACCCGTACTTGTAAAAATTACCAGTATTTTCGTCATTTCACAGCTTTCCACTCGAAACCTCCGTGATTGAATTCGACAGTAAATGTAGTAAGAATCTATTTACGTGTACTTGAGGGGTTTATTACACGTTCTTAATCATTTCTGGGAACTCTCATTGTGTATTTTAACAGTTTTACCACAATTAGACAGTTTGCTTAGAAGTATTTACTGGAACCGCCACCATTTTGACTGATTCACACAAAAAAAACGCCAAAGCCAATCCTCCTAAATTGTAAACACAAAAACTATTCTCGTGATTCAAAGGCTTTAGACACCAATTCTGAGCTCTGTAAACATGAACTCTTAATATTTGAAAGCACAGTCCCGTGAAAACGCCACCAGAAGTACCCGGACTTGTAAACATTACCAGTATTTTCGTCATTTCACACCTTTCCACTGGAAACCTCCGTGTTGAATTCGACAGTAAATGTAGTAAGAATATATTTACGTGTACTTGAGATGTTTATTACACGTTCTTAATCATTTCTGGGAACTCTCATTGTGTATTTTAACAGTTTTACCACAATTAGACAGTTTGCTTAGAAGTATTTACTGGAACCGCCACCATTTTAACTGATTCACACAAAAAAAACGCCAAAGCCAATCCTCCTAAATTGTAAACACAAAAACTATTCTCGTGATTCAAAGGCTTTAGACGGCAATTCTGAGCTCTGTAAACATGAACTCGTAATAATTGAAAGCACAGTCCCGTGAAAACGCCACCCGAAGTACCCGGACTTGTAAACATTACCAGTATTTTCCACTGGAAACCTCCGTGATTGAATTCGACAGTAAATGTAGTAAGAATCTATTTAAGTGTACTTGAGGGGTTTATTAAATGTTCTTAATCATTTCTGGGAACTCTCATTGTGTATTTTAACAGTTTTACCACAATTAGACAGTTTGCTTAGAAGTATTTACTGGAACCGCCACCATTTTAACTGATTCACACAAAAAAAACGCCAAAGCCAATCCTCCTAAATTGTAAACACAAAAACTATTCTCGTGATTCAAAGGCTTTAGACTCCAATTCTTAGCTCTGTAAACATGAACTCTTAATATTTGAAAGCACAGTCCCGTGAAAACGCCACCAGAAATACCCGTACTTGTAAACATTACCAGTATTTTCGTCATTTCACAGCTTTCCACTGGAAACCTCCGTGTTTAATTCGACAGTAAATGTAGTAAGAATCTATTTACGTGTACTTGAGGGGTTTATTACACGTTCTTAATCATTTCTGGGAACTCTCATTGTGTATTTTAACAGTTTTACCACAATTAGACAGTTTGCTTAGAAGTATTTACTGGAACCGCCACCATTTTGACTGATTCACACAAAAAAAACGCCAAAGCCAATCCTCCTAAATTGTAAACACAAAAACTATTCTCGTGATTCAAAGGCTTTAGACACCAATTCTGAGCTCTGTAAACATGAACTCTTAATATTTGAAAGCACAGTCCCGTGAAAACGCCACCAGAAGTACCCGGACTTGTAAACATTACCAGTATTTTCGTCATTTCACAGCTTTCCACTGGAAACCTCCGTGTTGAATTCGACAGTAAATGTAGTAAGAATCTATTTACGTGTACTTGAGATGTTTATTACACGTTCTTAATCATTTCTGGGAACTCTCATTGTGTATTTTAACAGTTTTACCACAATTAGACAGTTTGCTTAGAAGTATTTACTGGAACCGCCACCATTTTAACTGATTCACACAAAAAAAACGCCAAAGCCAATCCTCCTAAATTGTAAACACAAAAACTATTCTCGTGATTCAAAGGCTTTAGACACCAATTCTGAGCTCTGTAAACATGAACTCGTAATAATTGAAAGCACAGTCCCGTGAAAACGCCACCCGAAGTACCCGGACTTGTAAACATTACCAGTATTTTCCACTGGAAACCTCCGTGATTGAATTCGACAGTAAATGTAGTAAGAATCTATTTACGTGTACTTGAGGGGTTTATTAAACGTTCTTAATCATTTCTGGGAACTCTCATTGTGTATTTTAACAGTTTTACCACAATTAGTCAGTTTGCTTAGAAGTATTTATTGGAACCGCCACCATTTTAACTGATTCACACAAAAAAAACGCCAAAGCCAATCCTCCTGAATTGTAAACACAAAAACTATTCTCGTGATTCAAAGGCTTTAGACACCAATTCTGAGCTCTGTAAACATGAACTCGTAATAATTGAAAGCACAGTCCCGTGAAAACGCCACCCGAAGTACCCGGACTTGTAAACATTACCAGTATTTTCCACTGGAAACCTCCGTGATTGAATTCGACAGTAAATGTAGTAAGAATCTATTTACGTTTACTTGAGGGGTTTATTACACGTTCTTAATCATTTCTGGGAACTCTCATTGTGTATTTTAACAGTTTTACCACAATTAGACAGTTTGCTTAGAAGTATTTACTGGAACCGCCACCATTTTAACTGATTCACACAAAAAAAACGCCAAAGCCAATCCTCCTAAATTGTAAACACAAAAACTATTCTCGTGATTCAAAGGCTTTAGACTCCAATTCTTAGCTCTGTAAACATGAACTCTTAATATTTGAAAGCACAGTCCCGTGAAAACGCCACCAGAAGTACCCGTACTTGTAAACATTACCAGTATTTTCGTCATTTCACAGCTTTCCACTGGAAACCTCCGTGTTGAATTCGACAGTAAATGTAGTAAGAATCTATTTACGTGTACTTGAGATGTTTATTACACGTTCTTAATCATTTCTGGGAACTCTCATTGTGTATTTTAACAGTTTTACCACAATTAGACAGTTTGCTTAGAAGTATTTACTGGAACCGCCACCATTTTAACTGATTCACACAAAAAAAACGCCAAAGCCAATCCTCCTAAATTGTAAACACAAAAACTATTCTCGTGATTCAAAGGCTTTAGACACCAATTCTGAGCTCTGTAAACATGAACTCGTAATAATTGAAAGCACAGTCCCGTGAAAACGCCACCCGAAGTTCCCGGACTTGTAAACATTACCAGTATTTTCCACTGGAAACCTCCGTGATTGAATTCGACAGTAAATGTAGTAAGAATCTATTTACGTGTACTTGAGGGGTTTATTAAACGTTCTTAATCATTTCTGGGAACTCTCATTGTGTATTTTAACAGTTTTACCACAATTAGACAGTTTGCTTAGAAGTATTTATTGGAACCGCCACCATTTTAACTGATTCACACAAAAAAAACGCCAAAGCCAATCCTCCTAAATTGTAAACACAAAAACTATTCTCGTGATTCAAAGGCTTTAGACACCAATTCTGAGCTCTGTAAACATGAACTCGTAATAATTGAAAGCACAGTCCCGTGAAAACGCCACCCGAAGTACCCGGACTTGTAAACATTACCAGTATTTTTCACTGGAAACCTCCGTGATTGAATTCGACAGTAAATGTAGTAAGAATCTATTTACGTGTACTTGAGGGGTTTATTACACGTTCTTAATCATTTCTGGGAACTCTCATTGTGTATTTTAACAGTTTTACCACAATTAGACAGTTTGCTTAGAAGTATTTACTGGAACCGCCACCATTTTAACTGATTCACACAAAAAAAACGCCAAAGCCAATCCTCCTAAATTGTAAACACAAAAACTATTCTCGTGATTCAAAGGCTTTAGACTCCAATTCTTAGCTCTGTAAACATGAACTCTTAATATTTGAAAGCACAGTCCCGTGAAAACGCCACCAGAAGTACCCGTACTTGTAAACATTACCAGTATTTTCGTCATTTCACAGCTTTCCACTGGAAACCTCCGTGTTGAATTCGACAGTAAATGTAGTAAGAATCTATTTACGTGTACTTGAGATGTTTATTACACGTTCTTAATCATTTCTAGGAACTCTCATTGTGTATTTTAACAGTTTTACCACAATTAGACAGTTTGCTTAGAAGTATTTACTGGAACCGCCACCATTTTAACTGATTCACACAAAAAAAACGCCAAAGCCAATCCTCCTAAATTGTAAACACAAAAACTATTCTCGTGATTCAAAGGCTTTAGACACCAATTCTGAGCTCTGTAAACATGAACTCTTAATAATTGAAAGCACAGTCCCGTGAAAACGCCACCAGAAGTACCCGTACTTGTAAACATTACCAGTATTTTCGTCATTTCACAGCTTTCCACTGGAAACCTCCGTGTTGAATTCGACAGTAAATGTAGTAAGAATCTATTTACGTGTACTTGAGGTGTTTATTACACGTTCTTAATCATTTCTGGGAACTATCATTGTGTATTTTAACAGTTTTACCACAATTAGACAGTTTTCTTAGAACTGTTTACTGGAACCGCCACCATTTTAACTGATTCACACAAAAAAAAAACGCCAAAGCCAATCCTCCTAAATTGTAAACACAAAAACTATTCTCGTGATTCAAAGGCTTTAGACACCAATTCTGAGCTCTGTAAACATGAACTCTTAATATTTGAAAGCACAGTCCCGTGAAAACGCCACCAGAAGTACCTGGACTTGTAAACATTACCAGTATTTTCGTCATTTCACAGCTTTCCACTGGAAACCTCCGTGATTGAATTCGACAGTAAATGTAGCAAGAATCTATTTACGTGTACTTGAGATGTTTATTACACGTTCTTAATCATTTCTGGGAACTCTCATTGTGTATTTTAACAGTTTTACCACAATTAGACAGTTGGCTTAGAAGTATTTACTGGAACCACCACCATTTTAACTGATTCACACAAAAAAAACGCCAAAGCCAATCCTCCTAAATTGTAAACACAAAAACTATTCTCGTGATTCAAAGGCTTTAGACACCAATTCTTAGCTCTGTAAACATGAACTCTTAATATTTGAAAGCACAGTCCCGTGAAAACGCCACCAGAAGTACCCGTACTTGTAAACATTACCAGTATTTTCGTCATTTCAAAGCTTTCCACTGGAAACCTCCGTGTTTAATTCGACAGTAAATGTAGTAAGAATCTATTTACGTGTACTTGAGGGGTTTATTACACGTTCTTAATCATTTCTGGGAACTCTCATTGTGTATTTTAACAGTTTTACCACAATTAGACAGTTTGCTTAGAAGTATTTACTGGAACCGCCACCATTTTGACTGATTCACACAAAAAAAACGCCAAAGCCAATCCTCCTAAATTGTAAACACAAAAACTATTCTCGTGATTCAAAGGCTTTAGACACCAATTCTGAGCTCTGTAAACATGAACTCTTAATATTTGAAAGCACAGTCCCGTGAAAACGCCACCAGAAGTACCCGGACTTGTAAACATTACCAGTATTTTCGTCATTTCACACCTTTCCACTGGAAACCTCCGTGTTGAATTCGACAGTAAATGTAGTAAGAATCTATTTACGTGTACTTGAGATGTTTATTACACGTTCTTAATCATTTCTGGGAACTCTCATTGTGTATTTTAACAGTTTTACCACAATTAGACAGTTTGCTTAGAAGTATTTACTGGAACCGCCACCATTTTAACTGATTCACACAAAAAAAACGCCAAAGCCAATCCTCCTAAATTGTAAACACAAAAACTATTCTCGTGATTCAAAGGCTTTAGACAGCAATTCTGAGCTCTGTAAACATGAACTCGTAATAATTGAAAGCACAGTCCCGTGAAAACGCCACCCGAAGTACCCGGACTTGTAAACATTACCAGTATTTTCCACTGGAAACCTCCGTGATTGAATTCGACAGTAAATGTAGTAAGAATCTATTTAAGTGTACTTGAGGGGTTTATTAAATGTTCTTAATCATTTCTGGGAACTCTCATTGTGTATTTTAACAGTTTTACCACAATTAGACAGTTTGCTTAGAAGTATTTACTGGAACCGCCACCATTTTAACTGATTCACACAAAAAAAACGCCAAAGCCAATCCTCCTAAATTGTAAACACAAAAACTATTCTCGTGATTCAAAGGCTTTAGACTCCAATTCTTAGCTCTGTAAACATGAACTCTTAATATTTGAAAGCACAGTCCCGTGAAAACGCCACCAGAAGTACCCGTACTTGTAAACATTACCAGTATTTTCGTCATTTCACAGCTTTCCACTGGAAACCTCCGTGTTTAATTCGACAGTAAATGTAGTAAGAATCTATTTACGTGTACTTGAGGGGTTTATTACACGTTCTTAATCATTTCTGGGAACTCTCATTGTGTATTTTAACAGTTTTACCACAATTAGACAGTTTGCTTAGAAGTATTTACTGGAACCGCCACCATTTTGACTGATTCACACAAAAAAAACGCCAAAGCCAATCCTCCTAAATTGTAAACACAAAAACTATTCTCGTGATTCAAAGGCTTTAGACACCAATTCTGAGCTCTGTAAACATGAACTCTTAATATTTGAAAGCACAGTCCCGTGAAAACGCCACCAGAAGTACCCGGACTTGTAAACATTACCAGTATTTTCGTCATTTCACAGCTTTCCACTGGAAACCTCCGTGTTGAATTCGACAGTAAATGTAGTAAGAATCTATTTACGTGTACTTGAGATGTTTATTACACGTTCTTAATCATTTCTGGGAACTCTCATTGTGTATTTTAACAGTTTTACCACAATTAGACAGTTTGCTTAGAAGTATTTACTGGAACCGCCACCATTTTAACTGATTCACACAAAAAAAACGCCAAAGCCAATCCTCCTAAATTGTAAACACAAAAACTATTCTCGTGATTCAAAGGCTTTAGACACCAATTCTGAGCTCTGTAAACATGAACTCGTAATAATTGAAAGCACAGTCCCGTGAAAACGCCACCCGAAGTACCCGGACTTGTAAACATTACCAGTATTTTCCACTGGAAACCTCCGTGATTGAATTCGACAGTAAATGTAGTAAGAATCTATTTACGTGTACTTGAGGGGTTTATTAAACGTTCTTAATCATTTCTGGGAACTCTCATTGTGTATTTTAACAGTTTTACCACAATTAGACAGTTTGCTTAGAAGTATTTATTGGAACCGCCACCATTTTAACTGATTCACACAAAAAAAACGCCAAAGCCAATCCTCCTGAATTGTAAACACAAAAACTATTCTCGTGATTCAAAGGCTTTAGACACCAATTCTGAGCTCTGTAAACATGAACTCGTAATAATTGAAAGCACAGTCCCGTGAAAACGCCACCCGAAGTACCCGGACTTGTAAACATTACCAGTATTTTCCACTGGAAACCTCCGTGATTGAATTCGACAGTAAATGTAGTAAGAATCTATTTACGTTTACTTGAGGGGTTTATTACACGTTCTTAATCATTTCTGGGAACTCTCATTGTGTATTTTAACAGTTTTACCACAATTAGACAGTTTGCTTAGAAGTATTTACTGGAACCGCCACCATTTTAACTGATTCACACAAAAAAAACGCCAAAGCCAATCCTCCTAAATTGTAAACACAAAAACTATTCTCGTGATTCAAAGGCTTTAGACTCCAATTCTTAGCTCTGTAAACATGAACTCTTAATATTTGAAAGCACAGTCCCGTGAAAACGCCACCAGAAGTACCCGTACTTGTAAACATTACCAGTATTTTCGTCATTTCACAGCTTTCCACTGGAAACCTCCGTGTTGAATTCGACAGTAAATGTAGTAAGAATCTATTTACGTGTACTTGAGATGTTTATTACACGTTCTTAATCATTTCTGGGAACTCTCATTGTGTATTTTAACAGTTTTACCACAATTAGACAGTTTGCTTAGAAGTATTTACTGGAACCGCCACCATTTTAACTGATTCACACAAAAAAAACGCCAAAGCCAATCCTCCTAAATTGTAAACACAAAAACTATTCTCGTGATTCAAAGGCTTTAGACACCAATTCTGAGCTCTGTAAACATGAACTCGTAATAATTGAAAGCACAGTCCCGTGAAAACGCCACCCGAAGTTCCCGGACTTGTAAACATTACCAGTATTTTCCACTGGAAACCTCCGTGATTGAATTCGACAGTAAATGTAGTAAGAATCTATTTACGTGTACTTGAGGGGTTTATTAAACGTTCTTAATCATTTCTGGGAACTCTCATTGTGTATTTTAACAGTTTTACCACAATTAGACAGTTTGCTTAGAAGTATTTATTGGAACCGCCACCATTTTAACTGATTCACACAAAAAAAACGCCAAAGCCAATCCTCCTAAATTGTAAACACAAAAACTATTCTCGTGATTCAAAGGCTTTAGACACCAATTCTGAGCTCTGTAAACATGAACTCGTAATAATTGAAAGCACAGTCCCGTGAAAACGCCACCCGAAGTACCCGGACTTGTAAACATTACCAGTATTTTCCACTGGAAACCTCCGTGATTGAATTCGACAGTAAATGTAGTAAGAATCTATTTACGTGTACTTGAGGGGTTTATTACACGTTCTTAATCATTTCTGGGAACTCTCATTGTGTATTTTAACAGTTTTACCACAATTAGACAGTTTGCTTAGAAGTATTTACTGGAACCGCCACCATTTTAACTGATTCACACAAAAAAAACGCCAAAGCCAATCCTCCTAAATTGTAAACACAAAAACTATTCTCGTGATTCAAAGGCTTTAGACTCCAATTCTTAGCTCTGTAAACATGAACTCTTAATATTTGAAAGCACAGTCCCGTGAAAACGCCACCAGAAGTACCCGTACTTGTAAACATTACCAGTATTTTCGTCATTTCACAGCTTTCCACTGGAAACCTCCGTGTTGAATTCGACAGTAAATGTAGTAAGAATCTATTTACGTGTACTTGAGATGTTTATTACACGTTCTTAATCATTTCTAGGAACTCTCATTGTGTATTTTAACAGTTTTACCACAATTAGACAGTTTGCTTAGAAGTATTTACTGGAACCGCCACCATTTTAACTGATTCACACAAAAAAAACGCCAAAGCCAATCCTCCTAAATTGTAAACACAAAAACTATTCTCGTGATTCAAAGGCTTTAGACACCAATTCTGAGCTCTGTAAACATGAACTCTTAATAATTGAAAGCACAGTCCCGTGAAAACGCCACCAGAAGTACCCGTACTTGTAAACATTACCAGTATTTTCGTCATTTCACAGCTTTCCACTGGAAACCTCCGTGATTGAATTCGACAGTAAATGTAGTAAGAATCTATTTACGTGTACTTGAGGTGTTTATTACACGTTCTTAATCATTTCTGGGAACTATCATTGTGTATTTTAACAGTTTTACCACAATTAGACAGTTTTCTTAGAACTGTTTACTGGAACCGCCACCATTTAAACTGATTCACACAAAAAAAAACGCCAAAGCCAATCCTCCTAAATTGTAAACACAAAAACTATTCTCGTGATTCAAAGGCTTTAGACACCAATTCTGAGCTCTGTAAACATGAACTCTTAATATTTGAAAGCACAGTCCCGTGAAAACGCCACCAGAAGTACCTGGACTTGTAAACATTACCAGTATTTTCGTCATTTCACAGCTTTCCACTGGAAACCTCCGTGATTGAATTCGACAGTAAATGTAGCAAGAATCTATTTACGTGTACTTGAGATGTTTATTACACGTTCTTAATCATTTCTGGGAACTCTCATTGTGTATTTTAACAGTTTTACCACAATTAGACAGTTTGCTTAGAAGTATTTACTGGAAACACCACCATTTTAACTGATTCACACAAAAAAAACGCCAAAGCCAATCCTCCTAAATTGTAAACACAAAAACTATTCTCGTGATTCAAAGGCTTTAGACACCAATTCTTAGCTCTGTAAACATGAACTCTTAATATTTGAAAGCACAGTCCCGTGAAAACGCCACCAGAAGTACCCGTACTTGTAAACATTACCAGTATTTTCGTCATTTCAAAGCTTTCCACTGGAAACCTCCGTGTTTAATTCGACAGTAAATGTAGTAAGAATCTATTTACGTGTACTTGAGGGGTTTATTACAAGTTCTTAATCATTTCTGGGAACTCTCATTGTGTATTTTAACAGTTTTACCACAATTAGACAGTTTGCTTAGAAGTATTTACTGGAACCGCCACCATTTTGACTGATTCACACAAAAAAAACGCCAAAGCCAATCTTCCTAAATTGTAAACACAAAAACTATTCTCGTGATTCAAAGGCTTTAGACACCAATTCTGAGCTCTGTAAACATGAACTCTTAATATTTGAAAGCACAGTCCCGTGAAAACGCCACCAGAAGTACCCGGACTTGTAAACATTACCAGTATTTTCGTCATTTCACACCTTTCCACTGGAAACCTCCGTGTTGAATTCGACAGTAAATGTAGTAAGAATCTATTTACGTGTACTTGAGATGTTTATTACACGTTCTTAATCATTTCTGGGAACTCTCATTGTGTATTTTAACAGTTTTACCACAATTAGACAGTTTGCTTAGAAGTATTTACTGGAACCGCCACCATTTTAACTGATTCACACAAAAAAAACGCCAAAGCCAATCCTCCTAAATTGTAAACACAAAAACTATTCTCGTGATTCAAAGGCTTTAGACACCAATTCTGAGCTCTGTAAACATGAACTCGTAATAATTGAAAGCACAGTCCCGTGAAAACGCCACCCGAAGTACCCGGACTTGTAAACATTACCAGTATTTTCCACTGGAAACCTCCGTGATTGAATTCGACAGTAAATGTAGTAAGAATCTATTTACGTGTACTTGAGGGGTTTATTAAACGTTCTTAATCATTTCTGGGAACTCTCATTGTGTATTTTAACAGTTTTACCACAATTAGACAGTTTGCTTAGAAGTATTTACTGGAACCGCCACCATTTTAACTGATTCACACAAAAAAAACGCCAAAGCCAATCCTCCTAAATTGTAAACACAAAAACTATTCTCGTGATTCAAAGGCTTTAGACTCCAATTCTTAGCTCTGTAAACATGAACTCTTAATATTTGAAAGCACAGTCCCGTGAAAACGCCACCAGAAGTACCCGTACTTGTAAACATTACCAGTATTTTCGTCATTTCACAGCTTTCCACTGGAAACCTCCGTGTTGAATTCGACAGTAAATGTAGTAAGAATCTATTTACGTGTACTTGAGATGTTTATTACACGTTCTTAATCATTTCTGGGAACTCTCATTGTGTATTTTAACAGTTTTACCACAATTAGACAGTTTGCTTAGAAGTATTTACTGGAACCGCCACCATTTTAACTGATTCACACAAAAAAAACGCCAAAGCCAATCCTCCTAAATTGTAAACACAAAAACTATTCTCGTGATTCAAAGGCTTTAGACACCAATTCTGAGCTCTGTAAACATGAACTCTTAATAATTGAAAGCACAGTCCCGTGAAAACGCCACCAGAAGTACCCGTACTTGTAAACATTACCAGTATTTTCGTCATTTCACAGCTTTCCACTGGAAACCTCCGTGTTGAATTCGACAGTAAATGTAGTAAGAATCTATTTACGTGTACTTGAGGTGTTTATTACACGTTCTTAATCATTTCTGGGAACTATCATTGTGTATTTTAACAGTTTTACCACAATTAGACAGTTTTCTTAGAACTGTTTACTGGAACCGCCACCATTTAAACTGATTCACACAAAAAAAAACGCCAAAGCCAATCCTCCTAAATTGTAAACACAAAAACTATTCTCGTGATTCAAAGGCTTTAGACACCAATTCTGAGCTCTGTAAACATGAACTCTTAATATTTGAAAGCACAGTCCCGTGAAAACGCCACCAGAAGTACCTGGACTTGTAAACATTACCAGTATTTTCGTCATTTCACAGCTTTCCACTGGAAACCTCCGTGATTGAATTCGACAGTAAATGTAGCAAGAATCTATTTACGTGTACTTGAGATGTTTATTACACGTTCTTAATCATTTCTGGGAACTCTCATTGTGTATTTTAACAGTTTTACCACAATTAGACAGTTTGCTTAGAAGTATTTACTGGAAACACCACCATTTTAACTGATTCACACAAAAAAAACGCCAAAGCCAATCCTCCTAAATTGTAAACACAAAAACTATTCTCGTGATTCAAAGGCTTTAGACACCAATTCTTAGCTCTGTAAACATGAACTCTTAATATTTGAAAGCACAGTCCCGTGAAAACGCCACCAGAAGTACCCGTACTTGTAAACATTACCAGTATTTTCGTCATTTCAAAGCTTTCCACTGGAAACCTCCGTGTTTAATTCGACAGTAAATGTAGTAAGAATCTATTTACGTGTACTTGAGGGGTTTATTACAAGTTCTTAATCATTTCTGGGAACTCTCATTGTGTATTTTAACAGTTTTACCACAATTAGACAGTTTGCTTAGAAGTATTTACTGGAACCGCCACCATTTTGACTGATTCACACAAAAAAAACGCCAAAGCCAATCTTCCTAAATTGTAAACACAAAAACTATTCTCGTGATTCAAAGGCTTTAGACACCAATTCTGAGCTCTGTAAACATGAACTCTTAATATTTGAAAGCACAGTCCCGTGAAAACGCCACCAGAAGTACCCGGACTTGTAAACATTACCAGTATTTTCGTCATTTCACACCTTTCCACTGGAAACCTCCGTGTTGAATTCGACAGTAAATGTAGTAAGAATCTATTTACGTGTACTTGAGATGTTTATTACACGTTCTTAATCATTTCTGGGAACTCTCATTGTGTATTTTAACAGTTTTACCACAATTAGACAGTTTGCTTAGAAGTATTTACTGGAACCGCCACCATTTTAACTGATTCACACAAAAAAAAAGCCAAAGCCAATCCTCCTAAATTGTAAACACAAAAACTATTCTCGTGATTCAAAGGCTTTAGACACCAATTCTGAGCTCTGTAAACATGAACTCGTAATAATTGAAAGCACAGTCCCGTGAAAACGCCACCCGAAGTACCCGGACTTGTAAACATTACCAGTATTTTCCACTGGAAACCTCCGTGATTGAATTCGACAGTAAATGTAGTAAGAATCTATTTACGTGTACTTGAGGGGTTTATTAAACGTTCTTAATCATTTCTGGGAACTCTCATTGTGTATTTTAACAGTTTTACCACAATTAGACAGTTTGCTTAGAAGTATTTACTGGAACCGCCACCATTTTAACTGATTCACACAAAAAAAACGCCAAAGCCAATCCTCCTAAATTGTAAACACAAAAACTATTCTCGTGATTCAAAGGCTTTAGACTCCAATTCTTAGCTCTGTAAACATGAACTCTTAATATTTGAAAGCACAGTCCCGTGAAAACGCCACCAGAAGTACCCGTACTTGTAAACATTACCAGTATTTTCGTCATTTCACAGCTTTCCACTGGAAACCTCCGTGTTGAATTCGACAGTAAATGTAGTAAGAATCTATTTACGTGTACTTGAGATGTTTATTACACGTTCTTAATCATTTCTGGGAACTCTCATTGTGTATTTTAACAGTTTTACCACAATTAGACAGTTTGCTTAGAAGTATTTACTGGAACCGCCACCATTTTAACTGATTCACACAAAAAAAACGCCAAAGCCAATCCTCCTAAATTGTAAACACAAAAACTATTCTCGTGATTCAAAGGCTTTAGACACCAATTCTGAGCTCTGTAAACATGAACTCTTAATAATTGAAAGCACAGTCCCGTGAAAACGCCACCAGAAGTACCCGTACTTGTAAACATTACCAGTATTTTCGTCATTTCACAGCTTTCCACTGGAAACCTCCGTGATTGAATTCGACAGTAAATGTAGTAAGAATCTATTTACGTGTACTTGAGGTGTTTATTACACGTTCTTAATCATTTCTGGGAACTATCATTGTGTATTTTAACAGTTTTACCACAATTAGACAGTTTTCTTAGAACTGTTTAATGGAACCGCCACCATTTTAACTGATTCACACAAAAAAAAACGCCAAAGCCAATCCTCCTAAATTGTAAACACAAAAACTATTCTCGTGATTCAAAGGCTTTAGACACCAATTCTGAGCTCTGTAAACATGAACTCTTAATATTTGAAAGCACAGTCCCGTGAAAACGCCACCAGAAGTACCCGGACTTGTAAACATTACCAGTATTTTCGTCATTTCACAGCTTTCCACTGGAAACCTCCGTGATTGAATTCGACAGTAAATGTAACAAGAATCTATTTACGTGTACTTGAGATGTTTATTACACGTTCTTAATCATTTCTGGGAACTCTCATTGTGTATTTTAACAGTTTTACCACAATTAGACAGTTTGCTTAGAAGTATTTAGTGGAACCGCCGCCATTTTAACTGATTCACACAAAAAAATCGCCAAAGCCAATCCTCCTAAATTGTAAACATAAAAACTATTCTCGTCATTCCAAGGCTTTAGACACCAATTCTGAGCTCTGTAAACATGAACTCTTAATATTTGAAAGCACAGTCCCGTGAAAACGCCACCAGAAGTACCCGTACTTGTAAACATTACCAGTATTTTCGTCATTTCACAGCTTTCCACTGGAAACCTCCGTGTTGAATTCGACAGTAAATGTAGTAAAAATCTATTTACGTGTACTTGAGATGTTTATTACACGTTCTTAATCATTTCTGGGAACTCTCATTGTGTATTTTAACAGTTTTACCACAATTAGACAGTTTGCTTAGAAGTATTTACTGGAACCGCCACCATTTTAACTGATTCACACAAAAAAAACGCCAAAGCCAATCCTCCTAAATTGTAAACACAAAAACTATTCTCGTGATTCAAAGGCTTTAGACACCAATTCTGAGCTCTGTAAACATGAACTCTTAATAATTGAAAGCACAGTCCCGTGAAAACGCCACCAGAAGTACCCGTACTTGTAAAAATTACCAGTATTTTCGTCATTTCACAGCTTTCCACTCGAAACCTCCGTGATTGAATTCGACAGTAAATGTAGTAAGAATCTATTTACGTGTACTTGAGATGTTTATTACACGTTCTTAATCATTTCTGGGAACTCTCATTGTGTATTTTAACAGTTTTACCACAATTAGACAGTTTGCTTAGAAGTATTTACTGGAACCGCCACCATTTTAACTGATTCACACAAAAAAAACGCCAAAGCCAATCCTCCTAAATTGTAAACACAAAAACTATTCTCGTGATTCAAAGGCTTTAGACACCAATTCTGAGCTCTGTAAACATGAACTCTTAATATTTGAAAGCACAGTCCCGTGAAAACGCCACCAGAAGTACCCGTACTTGTAAACATTACCAGTATTTTCGTCATTTCACAGCTTTCCACTGGAAACCTCCGTGTTGAATTCGACAGTAAATGTAGTAAGAATCTATTTACGTGTACTTGAGGTGTTTATTACACGTTCTTAATCATTTCTGGGAACTATCATTGTGTATTTTAACAGTTTTACCACAATTAGACAGTTTTCTTAGAACTGTTTACTGGAACCGCCACCATTTTAACTGATTCACACAAAAAAAAACGCCAAAGCCAATCCTCCTAAATTGTAAACACAAAAACTATTCTCGTGATTCAAAGGCTTTAGACACCAATTCTTAGCTCTGTAAACATGAACTCTTAATATTTGAAATCACAGTCCCGTGAAAACGCCACCAGAAGTACCCGTACTTGTAAACATTACCAGTATTTTCGTCATTTCACAGCTTTCCACTGGAAACCTCCGTGTTTAATTCGACAGTAAATGTAGTAAGAATCTATTTACGTGTACTTGAGATGTTTATTACACGTTCTTAATCATTTCTGGGAACTCTCATTGTGTATTTTAACAGTTTTACCACAATTAGACAGTTTGCTTAGAAGTATTTACTGGAACCGCCACCATTTTAACTGATTCACACAAAAAAAACGCCAAAGCCAATCCTCCTAAATTGTAAACACAAAAACTATTCTCGTGATTCAAAGGCTTTAGACACCAATTCTGAGCTCTGTAAACATGAACTCGTAATAATTGAAAGCACAGGCCCGTGAAAACGCCACCCGAAGTACCCGGACTTGTAAACATTACCAGTATTTTCCACTGGAAACCTCCGTGATTGAATTCGACAGTAAATGTAGTAAGAATCTATTTACGTGTACTTGAGGGGTTTATTACACGTTCTTAATCATTTCTGGGAACTCTCATTGTGTATTTTAACAGTTTTACCACAATTAGACAGTTTGCTTAGAAGTATTTACTGGAACCGCCACCATTTTAACTGATTCACACAAAAAAAAACGCCAAAGCCAATCCTCCTAAATTGTAAACACAAAAACTATTCTCGTGATTCAAAGGCTTTAGACACCAATTCTTAGCTCTGTAAACATGAACTCTTAATATTTGAAAGCACAGTCCCGTGAAAACGCCACCAGAAGTACCCGTACTTGTAAACATTACCAGTATTTTCGTCATTTCACAGCTTTCCACTGGAAACCTCCGTGTTGAATTCGACAGTAAATGTAGTAAGAATCTATTTACGTGTACTTGAGATGTTTATTACACGTTCTTAATCATTTCTGGGAACTCTCATTGTGTATTTTAACAGTTTTACCACAATTAGACAGTTTGCTTAGAAGTATTTACTGGAACCACCACCATTTTAACTGATTCACACAAAAAAAACGCCAAAGCCAATCCTCCTAAATTGTAAACACAAAAACTATTCTCGTGATTCAAAGGCTTTAGACACCAATTCTGAGCTCTGTAAACATGAACTCTTAATATTTGAAAGCACAGTCCCGTGAAAACGCCACCAGAAGTACCCGGACTTGTAAACATTATCAGTATTTTCGTCATTTCACAGCTTTCCACTGGAAACCTCCGTGATTGAATTCGACAGTAAATGTAGCAAGAATATATTTACGTGTACTTGAGATGTTTATTACACGTTCTTAATCATTTCTGGGAACTCTCATTGTGTATTTTAACAGTTTTACCACAATTAGACAGTTTGCTTAGAAGTATTTACTGGAACCGCCGCCATTTTAACTGATTCACACACAAAAAAAGCCAAAGCCAATCCTCCTAAATTGTAAACATAAAAACTATTCTCGTCATTCCAAGGCTTTAGACACCAATTCTGAGCTCTGTAAACATGAACTCTTAATATTTGAAAGCACAGTCCCGTGAAAACGCCACCCGAAGTACCCGGACTTGTAAACATTACCAGTATTTTCGTCATTTCACAGCTTTCCACTGGAAACCTCCGTGTTGAATTCGACAGTAAATGTAGTAAGAATCTATTTACGTGTACTTGAGATGTTTATTACACGTTCTTAATCATTTCTGGGAACTCTCATTGTGTATTTTAACAGTTTTACCACAATTAGACAGTTTGCTTAGAACTTTTTAGTGGAACCGCCACCATTTTAACTGATTCACACAAAAAATACGCCAAAGCCAATCCTCCTAAATTGTAAACATAAAAACTATTCTCGTGATTCAAAGGCTTTAGACACCAATTCTGAGCTCTGTAACATGAACTCTTAATAATTGAAAGCACAGTCCCGTGAAAACGCCACCAGAAGTACCCGTACTTGTAAAAATTACCAGTATTTTCGTCATTTCACAGCTTTCCACTCGAAACCTCCGTGATTGAATTCGACAGTAAATGTAGTAAGAATCTATTTACGTGTACTTGAGGGGTTTATTACACGTTCTTAATCATTTCTGGGAACTCTCATTGTGTATTTTAACAGTTTTACCACAATTAGACAGTTTGCTTAGAAGTATTTACTGGAACCGCCACCATTTTGACTGATTCACACAAAAAAAACGCCAAAGCCAATCCTCCTAAATTGTAAACACAAAAACTATTCTCGTGATTCAAAGGCTTTAGACACCAATTCTGAGCTCTGTAAACATGAACTCTTAATATTTGAAAGCACAGTCCCGTGAAAACGCCACCAGAAGTACCCGGACTTGTAAACATTACCAGTATTTTCGTCATTTCACACCTTTCCACTGGAAACCTCCGTGTTGAATTCGACAGTAAATGTAGTAAGAATATATTTACGTGTACTTGAGATGTTTATTACACGTTCTTAATCATTTCTGGGAACTCTCATTGTGTATTTTAACAGTTTTACCACAATTAGACAGTTTGCTTAGAAGTATTTACTGGAACCGCCACCATTTTAACTGATTCACACAAAAAAAACGCCAAAGCCAATCCTCCTAAATTGTAAACACAAAAACTATTCTCGTGATTCAAAGGCTTTAGACGGCAATTCTGAGCTCTGTAAACATGAACTCGTAATAATTGAAAGCACAGTCCCGTGAAAACGCCACCCGAAGTACCCGGACTTGTAAACATTACCAGTATTTTCCACTGGAAACCTCCGTGATTGAATTCGACAGTAAATGTAGTAAGAATCTATTTAAGTGTACTTGAGGGGTTTATTAAATGTTCTTAATCATTTCTGGGAACTCTCATTGTGTATTTTAACAGTTTTACCACAATTAGACAGTTTGCTTAGAAGTATTTACTGGAACCGCCACCATTTTAACTGATTCACACAAAAAAAACGCCAAAGCCAATCCTCCTAAATTGTAAACACAAAAACTATTCTCGTGATTCAAAGGCTTTAGACTCCAATTCTTAGCTCTGTAAACATGAACTCTTAATATTTGAAAGCACAGTCCCGTGAAAACGCCACCAGAAGTACCCGTACTTGTAAACATTACCAGTATTTTCGTCATTTCACAGCTTTCCACTGGAAACCTCCGTGTTTAATTCGACAGTAAATGTAGTAAGAATCTATTTACGTGTACTTGAGGGGTTTATTACACGTTCTTAATCATTTCTGGGAACTCTCATTGTGTATTTTAACAGTTTTACCACAATTAGACAGTTTGCTTAGAAGTATTTACTGGAACCGCCACCATTTTGACTGATTCACACAAAAAAAACGCCAAAGCCAATCCTCCTAAATTGTAAACACAAAAACTATTCTCGTGATTCAAAGGCTTTAGACACCAATTCTGAGCTCTGTAAACATGAACTCTTAATATTTGAAAGCACAGTCCCGTGAAAACGCCACCAGAAGTACCCGGACTTGTAAACATTACCAGTATTTTCGTCATTTCACAGCTTTCCACTGGAAACCTCCGTGTTGAATTCGACAGTAAATGTAGTAAGAATCTATTTACGTGTACTTGAGATGTTTATTACACGTTCTTAATCATTTCTGGGAACTCTCATTGTGTATTTTAACAGTTTTACCACAATTAGACAGTTTGCTTAGAAGTATTTACTGGAACCGCCACCATTTTAACTGATTCACACAAAAAAAACGCCAAAGCCAATCCTCCTAAATTGTAAACACAAAAACTATTCTCGTGATTCAAAGGCTTTAGACACCAATTCTGAGCTCTGTAAACATGAACTCGTAATAATTGAAAGCACAGTCCCGTGAAAACGCCACCCGAAGTACCCGGACTTGTAAACATTACCAGTATTTTCCACTGGAAACCTCCGTGATTGAATTCGACAGTAAATGTAGTAAGAATCTATTTACGTGTACTTGAGGGGTTTATTAAACGTTCTTAATCATTTCTGGGAACTCTCATTGTGTATTTTAACAGTTTTACCACAATTAGTCAGTTTGCTTAGAAGTATTTATTGGAACCGCCACCATTTTAACTGATTCACACAAAAAAAACGCCAAAGCCAATCCTCCTGAATTGTAAACACAAAAACTATTCTCGTGATTCAAAGGCTTTAGACACCAATTCTGAGCTCTGTAAACATGAACTCGTAATAATTGAAAGCACAGTCCCGTGAAAACGCCACCCGAAGTACCCGGACTTGTAAACATTACCAGTATTTTCCACTGGAAACCTCCGTGATTGAATTCGACAGTAAATGTAGTAAGAATCTATTTACGTTTACTTGAGGGGTTTATTACACGTTCTTAATCATTTCTGGGAACTCTCATTGTGTATTTTAACAGTTTTACCACAATTAGACAGTTTGCTTAGAAGTATTTACTGGAACCGCCACCATTTTAACTGATTCACACAAAAAAAACGCCAAAGCCAATCCTCCTAAATTGTAAACACAAAAACTATTCTCGTGATTCAAAGGCTTTAGACTCCAATTCTTAGCTCTGTAAACATGAACTCTTAATATTTGAAAGCACAGTCCCGTGAAAACGCCACCAGAAGTACCCGTACTTGTAAACATTACCAGTATTTTCGTCATTTCACAGCTTTCCACTGGAAACCTCCGTGTTGAATTCGACAGTAAATGTAGTAAGAATCTATTTACGTGTACTTGAGATGTTTATTACACGTTCTTAATCATTTCTGGGAACTCTCATTGTGTATTTTAACAGTTTTACCACAATTAGACAGTTTGCTTAGAAGTATTTACTGGAACCGCCACCATTTTAACTGATTCACACAAAAAAAACGCCAAAGCCAATCCTCCTAAATTGTAAACACAAAAACTATTCTCGTGATTCAAAGGCTTTAGACACCAATTCTGAGCTCTGTAAACATGAACTCGTAATAATTGAAAGCACAGTCCCGTGAAAACGCCACCCGAAGTTCCCGGACTTGTAAACATTACCAGTATTTTCCACTGGAAACCTCCGTGATTGAATTCGACAGTAAATGTAGTAAGAATCTATTTACGTGTACTTGAGGGGTTTATTAAACGTTCTTAATCATTTCTGGGAACTCTCATTGTGTATTTTAACAGTTTTACCACAATTAGACAGTTTGCTTAGAAGTATTTATTGGAACCGCCACCATTTTAACTGATTCACACAAAAAAAACGCCAAAGCCAATCCTCCTAAATTGTAAACACAAAAACTATTCTCGTGATTCAAAGGCTTTAGACACCAATTCTGAGCTCTGTAAACATGAACTCGTAATAATTGAAAGCACAGTCCCGTGAAAACGCCACCCGAAGTACCCGGACTTGTAAACATTACCAGTATTTTTCACTGGAAACCTCCGTGATTGAATTCGACAGTAAATGTAGTAAGAATCTATTTACGTGTACTTGAGGGGTTTATTACACGTTCTTAATCATTTCTGGGAACTCTCATTGTGTATTTTAACAGTTTTACCACAATTAGACAGTTTGCTTAGAAGTATTTACTGGAACCGCCACCATTTTAACTGATTCACACAAAAAAAACGCCAAAGCCAATCCTCCTAAATTGTAAACACAAAAACTATTCTCGTGATTCAAAGGCTTTAGACTCCAATTCTTAGCTCTGTAAACATGAACTCTTAATATTTGAAAGCACAGTCCCGTGAAAACGCCACCAGAAGTACCCGTACTTGTGAACATTACCAGTATTTTCGTCATTTCACAGCTTTCCACTGGAAACCTCCGTGTTGAATTCGACAGTAAATGTAGTAAGAATCTATTTACGTGTACTTGAGATGTTTATTACACGTTCTTAATCATTTCTAGGAACTCTCATTGTGTATTTTAACAGTTTTACCACAATTAGACAGTTTGCTTAGAAGTATTTACTGGAACCGCCACCATTTTAACTGATTCACACAAAAAAAACGCCAAAGCCAATCCTCCTAAATTGTAAACACAAAAACTATTCTCGTGATTCAAAGGCTTTAGACACCAATTCTGAGCTCTGTAAACATGAACTCTTAATAATTGAAAGCACAGTCCCGTGAAAACGCCACCAGAAGTACCCGTACTTGTAAACATTACCAGTATTTTCGTCATTTCACAGCTTTCCACTGGAAACCTCCGTGATTGAATTCGACAGTAAATGTAGTAAGAATCTATTTACGTGTACTTGAGGTGTTTATTACACGTTCTTAATCATTTCTGGGAACTATCATTGTGTATTTTAACAGTTTTACCACAATTAGACAGTTTTCTTAGAACTGTTTACTGGAACCGCCACCATTTTAACTGATTCACACAAAAAAAAAACGCCAAAGCCAATCCTCCTAAATTGTAAACACAAAAACTATTCTCGTGATTCAAAGGCTTTAGACACCAATTCTGAGCTCTGTAAACATGAACTCTTAATATTTGAAAGCACAGTCCCGTGAAAACGCCACCAGAAGTACCTGGACTTGTAAACATTACCAGTATTTTCGTCATTTCACAGCTTTCCACTGGAAACCTCCGTGATTGAATTCGACAGTAAATGTAGCAAGAATCTATTTACGTGTACTTGAGATGTTTATTACACGTTCTTAATCATTTCTGGGAACTCTCATTGTGTATTTTAACAGTTTTACCACAATTAGACAGTTTGCTTAGAAGTATTTACTGGAACCACCACCATTTTAACTGATTCACACAAAAAAAACGCCAAAGCCAATCCTCCTAAATTGTAAACACAAAAACTATTCTCGTGATTCAAAGGCTTTAGACACCAATTCTTAGCTCTGTAAACATGAACTCTTAATATTTGAAAGCACAGTCCCGTGAAAACGCCACCAGAAGTACCCGTACTTGTAAACATTACCAGTATTTTCGTCATTTCAAAGCTTTCCACTGGAAACCTCCGTGTTTAATTCGACAGTAAATGTAGTAAGAATCTATTTACGTGTACTTGAGGGGTTTATTACACGTTCTTAATCATTTCTGGGAACTCTCATTGTGTATTTTAACAGTTTTACCACAATTAGACAGTTTGCTTAGAAGTATTTACTGGAACCGCCACCATTTTGACTGATTCACACAAAAAAAACGCCAAAGCCAATCTTCCTAAATTGTAAACACAAAAACTATTCTCGTGATTCAAAGGCTTTAGACACCAATTCTGAGCTCTGTAAACATGAACTCTTAATATTTGAAAGCACAGTCCCGTGAAAACGCCACCCGAAGTACCCGGACTTGTAAACATTACCAGTATTTTCGTCATTTCACACCTTTCCACTGGAAACCTCCGTGTTGAATTCGACAGTAAATGTAGTAAGAATCTATTTACGTGTACTTGAGATGTTTATTACACGTTCTTAATCATTTCTGGGAACTCTCATTGTGTATTTTAACAGTTTTACCACAATTAGACAGTTTGCTTAGAAGTATTTACTGGAACCGCCACCATTTTAACTGATTCACACAAAAAAAACGCCAAAGCCAATCCTCCTAAATTGTAAACACAAAAACTATTCTCGTGATTCAAAGGCTTTAGACACCAATTCTGAGCTCTGTAAACATGAACTCGTAATAATTGAAAGCACAGTCCCGTGAAAACGCCACCCGAAGTACCCGGACTTGTAAACATTACCAGTATTTTCCACTGGAAACCTCCGTGATTGAATTCGACAGTAAATGTAGTAAGAATCTATTTACGTGTACTTGAGGGGTTTATTAAACGTTCTTAATCATTTCTGGGAACTCTCATTGTGTATTTTAACAGTTTTACCACAATTAGACAGTTTGCTTAGAAGTATTTACTGGAACCGCCACCATTTTAACTGATTCACACAAAAAAAACGCCAAAGCCAATCCTCCTAAATTGTAAACACAAAAACTATTCTCGTGATTCAAAGGCTTTAGACTCCAATTCTTAGCTCTGTAAACATGAACTCTTAATATTTGAAAGCACAGTCCCGTGAAAACGCCACCAGAAGTACCCGTACTTGTAAACATTACCAGTATTTTCGTCATTTCACAGCTTTCCACTGGAAACCTCCGTGTTGAATTCGACAGTAAATGTAGTAAGAATCTATTTACGTGTACTTGAGATGTTTATTACACGTTCTTAATCATTTCTGGGAACTCTCATTGTGTATTTTAACAGTTTTACCACAATTAGACAGTTTGCTTAGAAGTATTTACTGGAACCGCCACCATTTTAACTGATTCACACAAAAAAAACGCCAAAGCCAATCCTCCTAAATTGTAAACACAAAAACTATTCTCGTGATTCAAAGGCTTTAGACACCAATTCTGAGCTCTGTAAACATGAACTCTTAATAATTGAAAGCACAGTCCCGTGAAAACGCCACCAGAAGTACCCGTACTTGTAAACATTACCAGTATTTTCGTCATTTCACAGCTTTCCACTGGAAACCTCCGTGATTGAATTCGACAGTAAATGTAGTAAGAATCTATTTACGTGTACTTGAGGTGTTTATTACACGTTCTTAATCATTTCTGGGAACTATCATTGTGTATTTTAACAGTTTTACCACAATTAGACAGTTTTCTTAGAACTGTTTAATGGAACCGCCACCATTTTAACTGATTCACACAAAAAAAAACGCCAAAGCCAATCCTCCTAAATTGTAAACACAAAAACTATTCTCGTGATTCAAAGGCTTTAGACACCAATTCTGAGCTCTGTAAACATGAACTCTTAATATTTGAAAGCACAGTCCCGTGAAAACGCCACCAGAAGTACCCGGACTTGTAAACATTACCAGTATTTTCGTCATTTCACAGCTTTCCACTGGAAACCTCCGTGATTGAATTCGACAGTAAATGTAACAAGAATCTATTTACGTGTACTTGAGATGTTTATTACACGTTCTTAATCATTTCTGGGAACTCTCATTGTGTATTTTAACAGTTTTACCACAATTAGACAGTTTGCTTAGAAGTATTTAGTGGAACCGCCGCCATTTTAACTGATTCACACAAAAAAAACGCCAAAGCCAATCCTCCTAAATTGTAAACATAAAAACTATTCTCGTCATTCCAAGGCTTTAGACACCAATTCTGAGCTCTGTAAACATGAACTCTTAATATTTGAAAGCACAGTCCCGTGAAAACGCCACCAGAAGTACCCGTACTTGTAAACATTACCAGTATTTTCGTCATTTCACAGCTTTCCACTGGAAACCTCCGTGTTGAATTCGACAGTAAATGTAGTAAAAATCTATTTACGTGTACTTGAGATGTTTATTACACGTTCTTAATCATTTCTGGGAACTCTCATTGTGTATTTTAACAGTTTTACCACAATTAGACAGTTTGCTTAGAAGTATTTACTGGAACCGCCACCATTTTAACTGATTCACACAAAAAAAACGCCAAAGCCAATCCTCCTAAATTGTAAACACAAAAACTATTCTCGTGA
Organism: Myotis daubentonii; assembly: GCF_963259705.1. Lineage (NCBI taxonomy): Eukaryota > Metazoa > Chordata > Mammalia > Chiroptera > Vespertilionidae > Myotis > Myotis daubentonii. The sequence goes on from NC_081851.1 coordinate 3,404,721, forward strand.
TTCAAAGGCTTTAGACACCAATTCTGAGCTCTGTAAACATGAACTCTTAATAATTGAAAGCACAGTCCCGTGAAAACGCCACCAGAAGTACCCGTACTTGTAAACATTACCAGTATTTTCGTCATTTCACAGCTTTCCACTGGAAACCTCCGTGATTGAATTCGACAGTAAATGTAGTAAGAATCTATTTACGTGTACTTGAGGTGTTTATTACACGTTCTTAATCATTTCTGGGAACTCTCATTGTGTATTTTAACAGTTTTACCACAATTAGACAGTTTGCTTAGAAGTATTTAGTGGAACCGCCGCCATTTTAACTGATTCACACAAAAAAAACGCCAAAGCCAATCCTCCTAAATTGTAAACATAAAAACTATTCTCGTGATTCAAAGGCTTTAGACACCAATTCTGAGCTCTGTAAACATGAACTCTTAATATTTGAAAGCACAGTCCCGTGAAAACGCCACCAGAAGTACCCGTACTTGTAAACATTACCAGTATTTTCGTCATTTCACAGCTTTCCACTGGAAACCTCCGTGTTGAATTCGACAGTAAATGTAGTAAAAATCTATTTACGTGTACTTGAGATGTTTATTACACGTTCTTAATCATTTCTGGGAACTCTCATTGTGTATTTTAACAGTTTTACCACAATTAGACAGTTTGCTTAGAAGTATTTACTGGAACCGCCACCATTTTAACTGATTCACACAAAAAAAACGCCAAAGCCAATCCTCCTAAATTGTAAACACAAAAACTATTCTCGTGATTCAAAGGCTTTAGACACCAATTCTGAGCTCTGTAAACATGAACTCTTAATAATTGAAAGCACAGTCCCGTGAAAACGCCACCAGAAGTACCCGTACTTGTAAACATTACCAGTATTTTCGTCATTTCACAGCTTTCCACTGGAAACCTCCGTGATTGAATTCGACAGTAAATGTAGTAAGAATCTATTTACGTGTACTTGAGGTGTTTATTACACGTTCTTAATCATTTCTGGGAACTATCATTGTGTATTTTAACAGTTTTACCACAATTAGACAGTTTTCTTAGAACTGTTTACTGGAACCGCCACCATTTTAACTGATTCACACAAAAAAAAACGCCAAAGCCAATCCTCCTAAATTGTAAACACAAAAACTATTCTCGTGATTCAAAGGCTTTAGACACCAATTCTGAGCTCTGTAAACATGAACTCTTAATATTTGAAAGCACAGTCCCGTGAAAACGCCACCAGAAGTACCCGGACTTGTAAACATTACCAGTATTTTCGTCATTTCACAGCTTTCCACTGGAAACCTCCGTGATTGAATTCGACAGTAAATGTAGCAAGAATCTATTTACGTGTACTTGAGATGTTTATTACACGTTCTTAATCATTTCTGGGAACTCTCATTGTGTATTTTAACAGTTTTACCACAATTAGACAGTTTGCTTAGAAGTATTTACTGGAACCGCCGCCATTTTAACTGATTCACACAAAAAAAACGCCAAAGCCAATCCTCCTAAATTGTAAACATAAAAACTATTCTCGTCATTCCAAGGCTTTAGACACCAATTCTGAGCTCTGTAAACATGAACTCTTAATATTTGAAAGCACAGTCCCGTGAAAACGCCACCAGAATTACCCGTACTTGTAAACATTACCAGTATTTTCGTCATTTCACAGCTTTCCACTGGAAACCTCCGTGTTGAATTCGACAGTAAATGTAGTAAGAATCTATTTACGTGTACTTGAGATGTTTATTACACGTTCTTAATCATTTCTGGGAAGTCTCATTGTGTATTTTAACAGTTTTACCACAATTAGACAGTTTGCTTAGAAGTATTTACTGGAACCGCCACCATTTTAACTGATTCACACAAAAAAAACGCCAAAGCCAATCCTCCTAAATTGTAAACACAAAAACTATTCTCGTGATTCAAAGGCTTTAGAAACCAATTCTGAGCTCTGTAAACATGAACTCTTAATATTTGAAAGCACAGTCCCGTGAAAACGCCACCAGAAGTACCCGTACTTGTAAACATTACCAGTATTTTCGTCATTTCACAGCTTTCCACTGGAAACCTCCGTGTTGAATTCGACAGTAAATGTAGTAAGAATCTATTTACGTGTACTTGAGATGTTTATTACACGTTCTTAGTCATTTCTGGGAACTCTCATTGTGTATTTTAACAGTTTTACCACAATTAGACAGTTTGCTTAGAAGTATTTACTGGAACCACCACCATTTTGACTGATTCACACAAAAAAAACGCCAAAGCCAATCCTCCTAAATTGTAAACACAAAAACTATTCTCGTGATTCAAAGGCTTTAGACACCAATTCTTAGCTCTGTAAACATGAACTCTTAATATTTGAAAGCACAGTCCCGTGAAAACGCCACCAGAAGTACCCGTACTTGTAAACATTACCAGTATTTTCGTCATTTCACAGCTTTCCACTGGAAACCTCCGTGTTTAATTCGACAGTAAATGTAGTAAGAATCTATTTACGTGTACTTGAGGGGTTTATTACACGTTCTTAATCATTTCTGGGAACTCTCATTGTGTATTTTAACAGTTTTACCACAATTAGACAGTTTGCTTAGAAGTATTTACTGGAACCGCCACCATTTTGACTGATTCACACAAAAAAAACGCCAAAGCCAATCCTCCTAAATTGTAAACACAAAAACTATTCTCGTGATTCAAAGGCTTTAGACACCAATTCTGAGCTCCGTAAACATGAACTCTTAATATTTGAAAGCACAGTCCCGTGAAAACGCCACCAGAAGTACCCGGACTTGTAAACATTACCAGTATTTTCGTCATTTCACACCTTTCCACTGGAAACCTCCGTGATTGAATTCGACAGTAAATGTAGTAAGAATCTATTTACGTGTACTTGAGATGTTTATTACACGTTCTTAATCATTTCTGGGAACTCTCATTGTGTATTTTAACAGTTTTACCACAATTAGACAGTTTGCTTAGAAGTATTTACTGGAACCGCCACCATTTTAACTGATTCACACAAAAAAAAACGCCAAAGCCAATCCTCCTAAATTGTAAACACAAAAACTATTCTCGTGATTCAAAGGCTTTAGACACCAATTCTGAGCTCTGTAAACATGAACTCGTAATAATTGAAAGCACAGTACCGTGAAAACGCCACCCGAAGTACCCGGACTTGTAAACATTACCAGTATTTTCGTCATTTCACAGCTTTCCACTGGAAACCTCCGTGATTGAATTCGACAGTAAATGTAGTAAGAATCTATTTACGTGTACTTGAGGGGTTTATTAAACGTTCTTAATCATTTCTGGGAACTCTCATTATGTATTTTAACAGTTTTACCACAATTAGACAGTTTGCTTAGAAGTATTTATTGGAACCGCCACCATTTTAACTGATTCACACAAAAAAAAACGCCAAAGCCAATCCTCCTGAATTGTAAACACAAAAACTATTCTCGTGATTCAAAGGCTTTAGACACCAATTCTGAGCTCTGTAAACATGAACTCGTAATAATTGAAAGCACAGTCCCGTGAAAACGCCACCCGAAGTACCCGGACTTGTAAACATTACCAGTATTTTCCACTGGAAACCTCCGTGATTGAATTCGACAGTAAATGTAGTAAGAATCTATTTACGTTTACTTGAGGGGTTTATTACACGTTCTTAATCATTTCTGGGAACTCTCATTGTGTATTTTAACAGTTTTACCACAATTAGACAGTTTGCTTAGAAGTATTTACTGGAACCGCCACCATTTTAACTGATTCACACAAAAAAAACGCCAAAGCCAATCCTCCTAAATTGTAAACACAAAAACTATTCTCGTGATTCAAAGGCTTTAGACTCCAATTCTTAGCTCTGTAAACATGAACTCTTAATATTTGAAAGCACAGTCCCGTGAAAACGCCACCAGAAGTACCCGTACTTGTAAACATTACCAGTATTTTCGTCATTTCACAGCTTTCCACTGGAAACCTCCGTGTTGAATTCGACAGTAAATGTAGTAAGAATCTATTTACGTGTACTTGAGATGTTTATTACACGTTCTTAATCATTTCTGGGAACTCTCATTGTGTATTTTAACAGTTTTACCACAATTAGACAGTTTGCTTAGAAGTATTTACTGGAACCGCCACCATTTTAACTGATTCACAGAAAAAAAACGCCAAAGCCAATCCTCCTAAATTGTAAACACAAAAACTATTCTCGTGATTCAAAGGCTTTAGACACCAATTCTGAGCTCTGTAAACATGAACTCGTAATAATTGAAAGCACAGTCCCGTGAAAACGCCACCCGAAGTTCCCGGACTTGTAAACATTACCAGTATTTTCCACTGGAAACCTCCGTGATTGAATTCGACAGTAAATGTAGTAAGAATCTATTTACGTGTACTTGAGGGGTTTATTAAACGTTCTTAATCATTTCTGGGAACTCTCATTGTGTATTTTAACAGTTTTACCACAATTAGACAGTTTGCTTAGAAGTATTTATTGGAACCGCCACCATTTTAACTGATTCACACAAAAAAAACGCCAAAGCCAATCCTCCTAAATTGTAAACACAAAAACTATTCTCGTGATTCAAAGGCTTTAGACACCAATTCTGAGCTCTGTAAACATGAACTCGTAATAATTGAAAGCACAGTCCCGTGAAAACGCCACCCGAAGTACCCGGACTTGTAAACATTACCAGTATTTTCCACTGGAAACCTCCGTGATTGAATTCGACAGTAAATGTAGTAAGAATCTATTTACGTGTACTTGAGGGGTTTATTACACGTTCTTAATCATTTCTGGGAACTCTCATTGTGTATTTTAACAGTTTTACCACAATTAGACAGTTTGCTTAGAAGTATTTACTGGAACCGCCACCATTTTAACTGATTCACACAAAAAAAACGCCAAAGCCAATCCTCCTAAATTGTAAACACAAAAACTATTCTCGTGATTCAAAGGCTTTAGACTCCAATTCTTAGCTCTGTAAACATGAACTCTTAATATTTGAAAGCACAGTCCCGTGAAAACGCCACCAGAAGTACCCGTACTTGTAAACCTTACCAGTATTTTCGTCATTTCACAGCTTTCCACTGGAAACCTCCGTGTTGAATTCGACAGTAAATGTAGTAAGAATCTATTTACGTGTACTTGAGATGTTTATTACACGTTCTTAATCATTTCTAGGAACTCTCATTGTGTATTTTAACAGTTTTACCACAATTAGACAGTTTGCTTAGAAGTATTTACTGGAACCGCCACCATTTTAACTGATTCACACAAAAAAAACGCCAAAGCCAATCCTCCTAAATTGTAAACACAAAAACTATTCTCGTGATTCAAAGGCTTTAGACACCAATTCTGAGCTCTGTAAACATGAACTCTTAATAATTGAAAGCACAGTCCCGTGAAAACGCCACCAGAAGTACCCGTACTTGTAAACATTACCAGTATTTTCGTCATTTCACAGCTTTCCACTGGAAACCTCCGTGATTGAATTCGACAGTAAATGTAGTAAGAATCTATTTACGTGTACTTGAGGTGTTTATTACACGTTCTTAATCATTTCTGGGAACTATCATTGTGTATTTTAACAGTTTTACCACAATTAGACAGTTTTCTTAGAACTGTTTACTGGAACCGCCACCATTTTAACTGATTCACACAAAAAAAAACGCCAAAGCCAATCCTCCTAAATTGTAAACACAAAAACTATTCTCGTGATTCAAAGGCTTTAGACACCAATTCTGAGCTCTGTAAACATGAACTCTTAATATTTGAAAGCACAGTCCCGTGAAAACGCCACCAGAAGTACCTGGACTTGTAAACATTACCAGTATTTTCGTCATTTCACAGCTTTCCACTGGAAACCTCCGTGATTGAATTCGACAGTAAATGTAGCAAGAATCTATTTACGTGTACTTGAGATGTTTATTACACGTTCTTAATCATTTCTGGGAACTCTCATTGTGTATTTTAACAGTTTTACCACAATTAGACAGTTTGCTTAGAAGTATTTACTGGAACCACCACCATTTTAACTGATTCACACAAAAAAAACGCCAAAGCCAATCCTCCTAAATTGTAAACACAAAAACTATTCTCGTGATTCAAAGGCTTTAGACACCAATTCTTAGCTCTGTAAACATGAACTCTTAATATTTGAAAGCACAGTCCCGTGAAAACGCCACCAGAAGTACCCGTACTTGTAAACATTACCAGTATTTTCGTCATTTCAAAGCTTTCCACTGGAAACCTCCGTGTTTAATTCGACAGTAAATGTAGTAAGAATCTATTTACGTGTACTTGAGGGGTTTATTACACGTTCTTAATCATTTCTGGGAACTCTCATTGTGTATTTTAACAGTTTTACCACAATTAGACAGTTTGCTTAGAAGTATTTACTGGAACCGCCACCATTTTGACTGATTCACACAAAAAAAACGCCAAAGCCAATCTTCCTAAATTGTAAACACAAAAACTATTCTCGTGATTCAAAGGCTTTAGACACCAATTCTGAGCTCTGTAAACATGAACTCTTAATATTTGAAAGCACAGTCCCGTGAAAAGGCCACCAGAAGTACCCGGACTTGTAAACATTACCAGTATTTTCGTCATTTCACACCTTTCCACTGGAAACCTCCGTGTTGAATTCGACAGTAAATGTAGTAAGAATCTATTTACGTGTACTTGAGATGTTTATTACACGTTCTTAATCATTTCTGGGAACTCTCATTGTGTATTTTAACAGTTTTACCACAATTAGACAGTTTGCTTAGAAGTATTTACTGGAACCGCCACCATTTTAACTGATTCACACAAAAAAAACGCCAAAGCCAATCCTCCTAAGTTGTAAACACAAAAACTATTCTCGTGATTCAAAGGCTTTAGACACCAATTCTGAGCTCTGTAAACATGAACTCGTAATAATTGAAAGCACAGTCCCGTGAAAACGCCACCCGAAGTACCCGGACTTGTAAACATTACCAGTATTTTCCACTGGAAACCTCCGTGATTGAATTCGACAGTAAATGTAGTAAGAATCTATTTACGTGTACTTGAGGGGTTTATTAAACGTTCTTAATCATTTCTGGGAACTCTCATTGTGTATTTTAACAGTTTTACCACAATTAGACAGTTTGCTTAGAAGTATTTACTGGAACCGCCACCATTTTAACTGATTCACACAAAAAAAACGCCAAAGCCAATCCTCCTAAATTGTAAACACAAAAACTATTCTCGTGATTCAAAGGCTTTAGACTCCAATTCTTAGCTCTGTAAACATGAACTCTTAATATTTGAAAGCACAGTCCCGTGAAAACGCCACCAGAAGTACCCGTACTTGTAAACATTACCAGTATTTTCGTCATTTCACAGCTTTCCACTGGAAACCTCCGTGTTGAATTCGACAGTAAATGTAGTAAGAATCTATTTACGTGTACTTGAGATGTTTATTACACGTTCTTAATCATTTCTGGGAACTCTCATTGTGTATTTTAACAGTTTTACCACAATTAGACAGTTTGCTTAGAAGTATTTACTGGAACCGCCACCATTTTAACTGATTCACACAAAAAAAACGCCAAAGCCAATCCTCCTAAATTGTAAACACAAAAACTATTCTCGTGATTCAAAGGCTTTAGACACCAATTCTGAGCTCTGTAAACATGAACTCTTAATAATTGAAAGCACAGTCCCGTGAAAACGCCACCAGAAGTACCCGCACTTGTAAACATTACCAGTATTTTCGTCATTTCACAGCTTTCCACTGGAAACCTCCGTGATTGAATTCGACAGTAAATGTAGTAAGAATCTATTTACGTGTACTTGAGGTGTTTATTACACGTTCTTAATCATTTCTGGGAACTATCATTGTGTATTTTAACAGTTTTACCACAATTAGACAGTTTTCTTAGAACTGTTTAATGGAACCGCCACCATTTTAACTGATTCACACAAAAAAAAACGCCAAAGCCAATCCTCCTAAATTGTAAACACAAAAACTATTCTCGTGATTCAAAGGCTTTAGACACCAATTCTGAGCTCTGTAAACATGAACTCTTAATATTTTAAAGCACAGTCCCGTGAAAACGCCACCAGAAGTACCCGGACTTGTAAACATTACCAGTATTTTCGTCATTTCACAGCTTTCCACTGGAAACCTCCGTGATTGAATTCGACAGTAAATGTAACAAGAATCTATTTACGTGTACTTGAGATGTTTATTACACGTTCTTAATCATTTCTGGGAACTCTCATTGTGTATTTTAACAGTTTTACCACAATTAGACAGTTTGCTTAGAAGTATTTAGTGGAACCGCCGCCATTTTAACTGATTCACACAAAAAAAACGCCAAAGCCAATCCTCCTAAATTGTAAACATAAAAACTATTCTCGTCATTCCAAGGCTTTAGACACCAATTCTGAGCTCTGTAAACATGAACTCTTAATATTTGAAAGCACAGTCCCGTGAAAACGCCACCAGAAGTACCCGTACTTGTAAACATTACCAGTATTTTCGTCATTTCACAGCTTTCCACTGGAAACCTCCGTGTTGAATTCGACAGTAAATGTAGTAAAAATCTATTTACGTGTACTTGAGATGTTTATTACACGTTCTTAATCATTTCTGGGAACTCTCATTGTGTATTTTAACAGTTTTACCACAATTAGACAGTTTGCTTAGAAGTATTTACTGGAACCGCCACCATTTTAACTGATTCACACAAAAAAAACGCCAAAGCCAATCCTCCTAAATTGTAAACACAAAAACTATTCTCGTGATTCAAAGGCTTTAGACACCAATTCTGAGCTCTGTAAACATGAACTCTTAATAATTGAAAGCACAGTCCCGTGAAAACGCCACCAGAAGTACCCGTACTTGTAAACATTACCAGTATTTTCGTCATTTCACAGCTTTCCACTGGAAACCTCCGTGATTGAATTCGACAGTAAATGTAGTAAGAATCTATTTACGTGTACTTGAGGTGTTTATTACACGTTCTTAATCATTTCTGGGAACTATCATTGTGTATTTTAACAGTTTTACCACAATTAGACAGTTTTCTTAGAACTGTTTACTGGAACCGCCACCATTTTAACTGATTCACACAAAAAAAAACGCCAAAGCCAATCCTCCTAAATTGTAAACACAAAAACTATTCTCGTGATTCAAAGGCTTTAGACACCAATTCTGAGCTCTGTAAACATGAACTCTTAATATTTGAAAGCACAGTCCCGTGAAAACGCCACCAGAAGTACCCGGACTTGTAAACATTACCAGTATTTTCGTCATTTCACAGCTTTCCACTGGAAACCTCCGTGATTGAATTCGACAGTAAATGTAGCAAGAATCTATTTACGTGTACTTGAGATGTTTATTACACGTTCTTAATCATTTCTGGGAACTCTCATTGTGTATTTTAACAGTTTTACCACAATTAGACAGTTTGCTTAGAAGTATTTACTGGAACCGCCGCCATTTTAACTGATTCACACAAAAAAAACGCCAAAGCCAATCCTCCTAAATTGTAAACATAAAAACTATTCTCGTCATTCCAAGGCTTTAGACACCAATTCTGAGCTCTGTAAACATGAACTCTTAATATTTGAAAGCACAGTCCCGTGAAAACGCCACCAGAAGTACCCGTACTTGTAAACATTACCAGTATTTTCGTCATTTCACAGCTTTCCACTGGAAACCTCCGTGTTGAATTCGACAGTAAATGTAGTAAAAATCTATTTACGTGTACTTGAGATGTTTATTACACGTTCTTAATCATTTCTGGGAACTCTCATTGTGTATTTTAACAGTTTTACCACAATTAGACAGTTTGCTTAGAAGTATTTACTGGAACCGCCACCATTTTAACTGATTCACACAAAAAAAACGCCAAAGCCAATCCTCCTAAATTGTAAACACAAAAACTATTCTCGTGATTCAAAGGCTTTAGACACCAATTCTGAGCTCTGTAAACATGAACTCTTAATAATTGAAAGCACAGTCCCGTGAAAACGCCACCAGAAGTACCCGTACTTGTAAACATTACCAGTATTTTCGTCATTTCACAGCTTTCCACTGGAAACCTCCGTGATTGAATTCGACAGTAAATGTAGTAAGAATCTATTTACGTGTACTTGAGGTGTTTATTACACGTTCTTAATCATTTCTGGGAACTATCATTGTGTATTTTAACAGTTTTACCACAATTAGACAGTTTTCTTAGAACTGTTTACTGGAACCGCCACCATTTTAACTGATTCACACAAAAAAAAACGCCAAAGCCAATCCTCCTAAATTGTAAACACAAAAACTATTCTCGTGATTCAAAGGCTTTAGACACCAATTCTGAGCTCTGTAAACATGAACTCTTAATATTTGAAAGCACAGTCCCGTGAAAACGCCACCAGAAGTACCCGGACTTGTAAACATTACCAGTATTTTCGTCATTTCACAGCTTTCCACTGGAAACCTCCGTGATTGAATTCGACAGTAAATGTAGCAAGAATCTATTTACGTGTACTTGAGATGTTTATTACACGTTCTTAATCATTTCTGGGAACTCTCATTGTGTATTTTAACAGTTTTACCACAATTAGACAGTTTGCTTAGAAGTATTTACTGGAACCGCCGCCATTTTAACTGATTCACACAAAAAAAACGCCAAAGCCAATCCTCCTAAATTGTAAACATAAAAACTATTCTCGTCATTCCAAGGCTTTAGACACCAATTCTGAGCTCTGTAAACATGAACTCTTAATATTTGAAAGCACAGTCCCGTGAAAACGCCACCAGAAGTACCCGTACTTGTAAACATTACCAGTATTTTCGTCATTTCACAGCTTTCCACAGGAAACCTCCGTGTTGAATTCGACAGTAAATGTAGTAAGAATCTATTTACGTGTACTTGAGATGTTTATTACACGTTCTTAATCATTTCTGGGAAGTCTCATTGTGTATTTTAACAGTTTTACCACAATTAGACAGTTTGCTTAGAAGTATTTACTGGAACCGCCACCATTTTAACTGATTCACACAAAAAAAACGCCAAAGCCAATCCTCCTAAATTGTAAACACAAAAACTATTCTCGTGATTCAAAGGCTTTAGAAACCAATTCTGAGCTCTGTAAACATGAACTCTTAATATTTGAAAGCACAGTCCCGTGAAAACGCCACCAGAAGTACCCGTACTTGTAAACATTACCAGTATTTTCGTCATTTCACAGCTTTCCACTGGAAACCTCCGTGTTGAATTCGACAGTAAATGTAGTAAGAATCTATTTACGTGTACTTGAGATGTTTATTACACGTTCTTAGTCATTTCTGGGAACTCTCATTGTGTATTTTAACAGTTTTACCACAATTAGACAGTTTGCTTAGAAGTATTTACTGGAACCACCACCATTTTGACTGATTCACACAAAAAAAACGCCAAAGCCAATCCTCCTAAATTGTAAACACAAAAACTATTCTCGTGATTCAAAGGCTTTAGACACCAATTCTTAGCTCTGTAAACATGAACTCTTAATATTTGAAAGCACAGTCCCGTGAAAACGCCACCAGAAGTACCCGTACTTGTAAACATTACCAGTATTTTCGTCATTTCACAGCTTTCCACTGGAAACCTCCGTGTTTAATTCGACAGTAAATGTAGTAAGAATCTATTTACGTGTACTTGAGGGGTTTATTACACGTTCTTAATCATTTCTGGGAACTCTCATTGTGTATTTTAACAGTTTTACCACAATTAGACAGTTTGCTTAGAAGTATTTACTGGAACCGCCACCATTTTGACTGATTCACACAAAAAAAACGCCAAAGCCAATCTTCCTAAATTGTAAACACAAAAACTATTCTCGTGATTCAAAGGCTTTAGACACCAATTCTGAGCTCTGTAAACATGAACTCTTAATATTTGAAAGCACAGTCCCGTGAAAACGCCACCAGAAGTACCCGGACTTGTAAACATTACCAGTATTTTCGTCATTTCACACCTTTCCACTGGAAACCTCCGTGATTGAATTCGACAGTAAATGTAGTAAGAATCTATTTACGTGTACTTGAGATGTTTATTACACGTTCTTAATCATTTCTGGGAACTCTCATTGTGTATTTTAACAGTTTTACCACAATTAGACAGTTTGCTTAGAAGTATTTACTGGAACCGCCACCATTTTAACTGATTCACACAAAAAAAAACGCCAAAGCCAATCCTCCTAAATTGTAAACACAAAAACTATTCTCGTGATTCAAAGGCTTTAGACACCAATTCTGAGCTCTGTAAACATGAACTCGTAATAATTGAAAGCACAGTCCCGTGAAAACGCCACCCGAAGTACCCGGACTTGTAAACATTACCAGTATTTTCGTCATTTCACAGCTTTCCACTGGAAACCTCCGTGATTGAATTCGACAGTAAATGTAGTAAGAATCTATTTACGTGTACTTGAGGGGTTTATTAAACGTTCTTAATCATTTCTGGGAACTCTCATTGTGTATTTTAACAGTTTTACCACAATTAGACAGTTTGCTTAGAAGTATTTACAGATACCGCCACCATTTTAACTGATTCACACAAAAAAAAACGCCAAAGCCAATCCTCCTAAATTGTAAACACAAAAACTATTCTCGTGATTCAAAGGCTTTAGACACCAATTCTTAGCTCTGTAAACATGAACTCTTAATATTTGAAAGCACAGTCCCGTGAAAACGCCACCAGAAGTACCCGTACTTGTAAACATTACCAGTATTTTCGTCATTTCACAGCTTTCCACTGGAAACCTCCGTGATTGAATTCGACAGTAAATGTAGTAAGAATCTATTTACGTGTACTTGAGGGGTTTATTACACGTTCTTAATCATTTCTGGGAACTCTCATTGTGTATTTTAACAGTTTTACCACAATTAGACAGTTTGCTTAGAAGTATTTACTGGAACCGCCACCATTTTAACTGATTCACACAAAAAAAACGCCAAAGCCAATCCTCCTAAATTGTAAACACAAAAACTATTCTCGTGATTCAAAGGCTTTAGACACCAATTCTGAGCTCTGTAAACATGAACTCTTAATATTTGAAAGCACAGTCCCGTGAAAACGCCACCAGAAGTACCCGTACTTGTAAACATTACCAGTATTTTCGTCATTTCACAGCTTTCCACTGGAAACCTCCGTGTTGAATTCGACAGTAAATGTAGTAAGAATCTATTTACGTGTACTTGACATGTTTATTACATGTTCTTAATCATTTCTGGGAACTCTCATTGTGTATTTTAACAGTTTTACCACAATTAGACAGTTTGCTTAGAACTTTTTAGTGGAACCGCCACCATTTTAACTGATTCACACAAAAAATATGCCAAAGCCAATCCTCCTAAATTGTAAACATAAAAACTATTCTCGTGATTCAAAGGCTTTAGACACAAATTCTGAGCTCTGTAAACATGAACTCTTAATATTTGAAAGCACAGTCCCGTGAAAACGCCACCCGAAGTACCCGGACTTGTAAACATTACCAGTATTTTCGTCATTTCACAGCTTTCCACTGGAAACCTCCGTGATTGAATTCGACAGTAAATGTAGCAAGAATCTATTTACGTGTACTTGAGATGTTTATTACACGTTCTTAATCATTTCTGGGAACTCTCATTGTGTATTTTAACAGTTTTACCACAATTAGACAGTTTGCTTAGAAGTATTTACTGGAACCGCCGCCATTTTAACTGATTCACACAAAAAAAACGCCAAAGCCAATCCTCCTAAATTGAAAACATAAAAACTATTCTCGTGATTCAAAGGCTTTAGACACCAATTCTTAGCTCTGTAAACATGAACTCTTAATATTTGAAGGCACAGTCCCGTGAAAACGCCACCAGAAGTACCCGTACTTGTAAACATTACCAGTATTTTCGTCATTTCACAGCTTTCCACTGGAAACCTCCGTGTTTAATTCGACAGTAAATGTAGTAAGAATCTATTTACGTGTACTTGAGGGGTTTATTACACGTTCTTAATCATTTCTGGGAACTCTCATTGTGTATTTTAACAGTTTTACCACAATTAGACAGTTTGCTTAGAAGTATTTACTGGAACCGCCACCATTTTGACTGATTCACACAAAAAAAACGCCAAAGCCAATCCTCCTAAATTGTAAACACAAAAACTATTCTCGTGATTCAAAGGCTTTAGACACCAATTCTGAGCTCTGTAAACATGAACTCTTAATATTTGAAAGCACAGTCCCGTGAAAACGCCACCAGAAGTACCCGGACTTGTAAACATTACCAGTATTTTCGTCATTTCACACCTTTCCACTGGAAACCTCCGTGATTGAATTCGACAGTAAATGTAGTAAGAATCTATTTACGTGTACTTGAGATGTTTATTACACGTTCTTAATCATTTCTGGGAACTCTCATTGTGTATTTTAACAGTTTTACCACAATTAGACAGTTTGTTTAGAAGTATTTACTGGAACCGCCACCATTTTAACTGATTCACACAAAAAAAAACGCCAAAGCCAATCCTCCTAAATTGTAAACACAAAAACTATTCTCGTGATTCAAAGGCTTTAGACAGCAATTCTGAGCTCTGTAAACATGAACTCGTAATAATTGAAAGCACAGTCCCGTGAAAACGCCACCCGAAGTACCCGGACTTGTAAACATTACCAGTATTTTCCACTGGAAACCTCCGTGATTGAATTCGACAGTAAATGTAGTAAGAATCTATTTACGTGTACTTGAGGGGTTTATTAAATGTTCTTAATCATTTCTGGGAACTCTCATTGTGTATTTTAACAGTTTTACCACAATTAGACAGTTTGCTTAGAAGTATTTACTGGAACCGCCACCATTTTAACTGATTCACACAAAAAAAACGCCAAAGCCAATCCTCCTAAATTGTAAACACAAAAACTATTCTCGTGATTCAAAGGCTTTAGACTCCAATTCTTAGCTCTGTAAACATGAACTCTTAATATTTGAAAGCACAGTCCCGTGAAAACGCCACCAGAAGTACCCGTACTTGTAAACATTACCAGTATTTTCGTCATTTCACA
Source organism: Myotis daubentonii (assembly GCF_963259705.1). NCBI lineage: Eukaryota > Metazoa > Chordata > Mammalia > Chiroptera > Vespertilionidae > Myotis > Myotis daubentonii. Next base: position 3,419,776 of record NC_081851.1, read on the forward strand.
GCTTTCCACTGGAAACCTCCGTGTTGAATTCGACAGTAAATGTAGTAAGAATCTATTTACGTGTACTTGAGGTGTTTATTACACGTTCTTAATCATTTCTAGGAACTCTCATTGTGTATTTTAACAGTTTTACCACAATTAGACAGTTTTCTTAGAACTGTTTACTGGAACCGCCACCATTTTAACTGATTCACACAAAAAAAAACGCCAAAGCCAATCCTCCTAAATTGTAAACACAAAAACTATTCTCGTGATTCAAAGGCTTTAGACACCAATTCTGAGCTCTGTAAACATGAACTCTTAATATTTGAAAGCACAGTCCCGTGAAAACGCCACCAGAAGTACCTGGACTTGTAAACATTACCAGTATTTTCGTCATTTCACAGCTTTCCACTGGAAACCTCCGTGATTGAATTCGACAGTAAATGTAGCAAGAATCTATTTACGTGTACTTGAGATGTTTATTACACGTTCTTAATCATTTCTGGGAACTCTCATTGTGTATTTTAACAGTTTTACCACAATTAGACAGTTTGCTTAGAAGTATTTACTGGAACCACCACCATTTTAACTGATTCACACAAAAAAAACGCCAAAGCCAATCCTCCTAAATTGTAAACATAAAAACTATTCTCGTGATTCAAAGGCTTTAGACACAAATTCTGAGCTCTGTAAACATGAACTCTTAATATTTGAAAGCACAGTCCCGTGAAAACGCCACCCGAAGTACCCGGACTTGTAAACATTACCAGTATTTTCGTCATTTCACAGCTTTCCACTGGAAACCTCCGTGATTGAATTCGACAGTAAATGTAGCAAGAATCTATTTACGTGTACTTGAGATGTTTATTACACGTTCTTAATCATTTCTGGGAACTCTCATTGTGTATTTTAACAGTTTTACCACAATTAGACAGTTTGCTTAGAAGTATTTACTGGAACCGCCGCCATTTTAACTGATTCACACAAAAAAAACGCCAAAGCCAATCCTCCTAAATTGAAAACATAAAAACTATTCTCGTGATTCAAAGGCTTTAGACACCAATTCTTAGCTCTGTAAACATGAACTCTTAATATTTGAAGGCACAGTCCCGTGAAAACGCCACCAGAAGTACCCGTACTTGTAAACATTACCAGTATTTTCGTCATTTCACAGCTTTCCACTGGAAACCTCCGTGTTTAATTCGACAGTAAATGTAGTAAGAATCTATTTACGTGTACTTGAGGGGTTTATTACACGTTCTTAATCATTTCTGGGAACTCTCATTGTGTATTTTAACAGTTTTACCACAATTAGACAGTTTGCTTAGAAGTATTTACTGGAACCGCCACCATTTTGACTGATTCACACAAAAAAAACGCCAAAGCCAATCCTCCTAAATTGTAAACACAAAAACTATTCTCGTGATTCAAAGGCTTTAGACACCAATTCTGAGCTCTGTAAACATGAACTCTTAATATTTGAAAGCACAGTCCCGTGAAAACGCCACCAGAAGTACCCGGACTTGTAAACATTACCAGTATTTTCGTCATTTCACACCTTTCCACTGGAAACCTCCGTGATTGAATTCGACAGTAAATGTAGTAAGAATCTATTTACGTGTACTTGAGATGTTTATTACACGTTCTTAATCATTTCTGGGAACTCTCATTGTGTATTTTAACAGTTTTACCACAATTAGACAGTTTGTTTAGAAGTATTTACTGGAACCGCCACCATTTTAACTGATTCACACAAAAAAAAACGCCAAAGCCAATCCTCCTAAATTGTAAACACAAAAACTATTCTCGTGATTCAAAGGCTTTAGACAGCAATTCTGAGCTCTGTAAACATGAACTCGTAATAATTGAAAGCACAGTCCCGTGAAAACGCCACCCGAAGTACCCGGACTTGTAAACATTACCAGTATTTTCCACTGGAAACCTCCGTGATTGAATTCGACAGTAAATGTAGTAAGAATCTATTTACGTGTACTTGAGGGGTTTATTAAATGTTCTTAATCATTTCTGGGAACTCTCATTGTGTATTTTAACAGTTTTACCACAATTAGACAGTTTGCTTAGAAGTATTTACTGGAACCGCCACCATTTTAACTGATTCACACAAAAAAAACGCCAAAGCCAATCCTCCTAAATTGTAAACACAAAAACTATTCTCGTGATTCAAAGGCTTTAGACTCCAATTCTTAGCTCTGTAAACATGAACTCTTAATATTTGAAAGCACAGTCCCGTGAAAACGCCACCAGAAGTACCCGTACTTGTAAACATTACCAGTATTTTCGTCATTTCACAGCTTTCCACTGGAAACCTCCGTGTTGAATTCGACAGTAAATGTAGTAAGAATCTATTTACGTGTACTTGAGGTGTTTATTACACGTTCTTAATCATTTCTAGGAACTCTCATTGTGTATTTTAACAGTTTTACCACAATTAGACAGTTTTCTTAGAACTGTTTACTGGAACCGCCACCATTTTAACTGATTCACACAAAAAAAAACGCCAAAGCCAATCCTCCTAAATTGTAAACACAAAAACTATTCTCGTGATTCAAAGGCTTTAGACACCAATTCTGAGCTCTGTAAACATGAACTCTTAATATTTGAAAGCACAGTCCCGTGAAAACGCCACCAGAAGTACCTGGACTTGTAAACATTACCAGTATTTTCGTCATTTCACAGCTTTCCACTGGAAACCTCCGTGATTGAATTCGACACTAAATGTAGCAAGAATCTATTTACGTGTACTTGAGATGTTTATTACACGTTCTTAATCATTTCTGGGAACTCTCATTGTGTATTTTAACAGTTTTACCACAATTAGACAGTTTGCTTAGAAGTATTTACTGGAACCACCACCATTTTAACTGATTCACACAAAAAAAACGCCAAAGCCAATCCTCCTAAATTGTAAACACAAAAACTATTCTCGTGATTCAAAGGCTTTAGACACCAATTCTTAGCTCTGTAAACATGAACTCTTAATATTTGAAAGCACAGTCCCGTGAAAACGCCACCAGAAGTACCCGTACTTGTAAACATTACCAGTATTTTCGTCATTTCAAAGCTTTCCACTGGAAACCTCCGTGTTTAATTCGACAGTAAATGTAGTAAGAATCTATTTACGTGTACTTGAGGGGTTTATTACACGTTCTTAATCATTTCTGGGAACTCTCATTGTGTATTTTAACAGTTTTACCACAATTAGACAGTTTGCTTAGAAGTATTTACTGGAACCGCCACCATTTTGACTGATTCACACAAAAAAAACGCCAAAGCCAATCCTCCTAAATTGTAAACACAAAAACTATTCTCGTGATTCAAAGGCTTTAGACACCAATTCTGAGCTCTGTAAACATGAACTCTTAATATTTGAAAGCACAGTCCCGTGAAAACGCCACCAGAAGTACCCGGACTTGTAAACATTACCAGTATTTTCGTCATTTCACACCTTTCCACTGGAAACCTCCGTGTTGAATTCGACAGTAAATGTAGTAAGAATCTATTTACGTGTACTTGAGATGTTTATTACACGTTCTTAATCATTTCTGGGAACTCTCATTGTGTATTTTAACAGTTTTACCACAATTAGACAGTTTGCTTAGAAGTATTTACTGGAACCGCCACCATTTTAACTGATTCACACAAAAAAAACGCCAAAGCCAATCCTCCTAAATTGTAAACACAAAAACTATTCTCGTGATTCAAAGGCTTTAGACACCAATTCTGAGCTCTGTAAACATGAACTCGTAATAATTGAAAGCACAGTCCCGTGAAAACGCCACCCGAAGTACCCGGACTTGTAAACATTACCAGTATTTTCCACTGGAAACCTCCGTGATTGAATTCGACAGTAAATGTAGTAAGAATCTATTTACGTGTACTTGAGGGGTTTATTAAACGTTCTTAATCATTTCTGGGAACTCTCATTGTGTATTTTAACAGTTTTACCACAATTAGACAGTTTGCTTAGAAGTATTTATTGGAACCGCCACCATTTTAACTGATTCACACAAAAAAAACGCCAAAGCCAATCCTCCTAAATTGTAAACACAAAAACTATTCTCGTGATTCAAAGGCTTTAGACACCAATTCTGAGCTCTGTAAACATGAACTCGTAATAATTGAAAGCACAGTCCCGTGAAAACGCCACCCGAAGTACCCGGACTTGTAAACATTACCAGTATTTTCCACTGGAAACCTCCGTGATTGAATTCGACAGTAAATGTAGTAAGAATCTATTTACGTGTACTTGAGGGGTTTATTACACGTTCTTAATCATTTCTGGGAACTCTCATTGTGTATTTTAACAGTTTTACCACAATTAGACAGTTTGCTTAGAAGTATTTACTGGAACCGCCACCATTTTAACTGATTCACACAAAAAAAACGCCAAAGCCAATCCTCCTAAATTGTAAACACAAAAACTATTCTCGTGATTCAAAGGCTTTAGACTCCAATTCTTAGCTCTGTAAACATGAACTCTTAATATTTGAAAGCACAGTCCCGTGAAAACGCCACCAGAAGTACCCGTACTTGTAAACATTACCAGTATTTTCGTCATTTCACAGCTTTCCACTGGAAACCTCCGTGTTGAATTCGACAGTAAATGTAGTAAGAATCTATTTACGTGTACTTGAGATGTTTATTACACGTTCTTAATCATTTCTGGGAACTCTCATTGTGTATTTTAACAGTTTTACCACAATTAGACAGTTTGCTTAGAAGTATTTACTGGAACCGCCACCATTTTAACTGATTCACACACAAAAAACGCCAAAGCCAATCCTCCTAAATTGTAAACACAAAAACTATTCTCGTGATTCAAAGGCTTTAGACACCAATTCTGAGCTCTGTAAACATGAACTCGTAATAATTGAAAGCACAGTCCCGTGAAAACGCCACCCGAAGTACCCGGACTTGTAAACATTACCAGTATTTTCCACTGGAAACCTCCGTGATTGAATTCGACAGTAAATGTAGTAAGAATCTATTTACGTGTACTTGAGGGGTTTATTAAACGTTCTTAATCATTTCTGGGAACTCTCATTGTGTATTTTAACAGTTTTACCACAATTAGACAGTTTGCTTAGAAGTATTTATTGGAACCGCCACCATTTTAACTGATTCACACAAAAAAAACGCCAAAGCCAATCCTCCTAAATTGTAAACACAAAAACTATTCTCGTGATTCAAAGGCTTTAGACACCAATTCTGAGCTCTGTAAACATGAACTCGTAATAATTGAAAGCACAGTCCCGTGAAAACGCCACCCGAAGTACCCGGACTTGTAAACATTACCAGTATTTTCCACTGGAAACCTCCGTGATTGAATTCGACAGTAAATGTAGTAAGAATCTATTTACGTGTACTTGAGGGGTTTATTACACGTTCTTAATCATTTCTGGGAACTCTCATTGTGTATTTTAACAGTTTTACCACAATTAGACAGTTTGCTTAGAAGTATTTACTGGAACCGCCACCATTTTAACTGATTCACACAAAAAAAACGCCAAAGCCAATCCTCCTAAATTGTAAACACAAAAACTATTCTCGTGATTCAAAGGCTTTAGACACCAATTCTGAGCTCTGTAAACATGAACTCTTAATAATTGAAAGCACAGTCCCGTGAAAACGCCACCAGAAGTACCCGTACTTGTAAACATTACCAGTATTTTCGTCATTTCACAGCTTTCCACTGGAAACCTCCGTGATTGAATTCGACAGTAAATGTAGTAAGAATCTATTTACGTGTACTTGAGGTGTTTATTACACGTTCTTAATCATTTCTGGGAACTATCATTGTGTATTTTAACAGTTTTACCACAATTAGACAGTTTTCTTAGAACTGTTTACTGGAACCGCCACCATTTTAACTGATTCACACAAAAAAAAACGCCAAAGCCAATCCTCCTAAATTGTAAACACAAAAACTATTCTCGTGATTCAAAGGCTTTAGACACCAATTCTGAGCTCTGTAAACATGAACTCTTAATATTTGAAAGCACAGTCCCGTGAAAACGCCACCAGAAGTACCTGGACTTGTAAACATTACCAGTATTTTCGTCATTTCACAGCTTTCCACTGGAAACCTCCGTGATTGAATTCGACAGTAAATGTAGCAAGAATCTATTTACGTGTACTTGAGATGTTTATTACACGTTCTTAATCATTTCTGGGAACTCTCATTGTGTATTTTAACAGTTTTACCACAATTAGACAGTTTGCTTAGAAGTATTTACTGGAACCACCACCATTTTAACTGATTCACACAAAAAAAACGCCAAAGCCAATCCTCCTAAATTGTAAACACAAAAACTATTCTCGTGATTCAAAGGCTTTAGACACCAATTCTTAGCTCTGTAAACATGAACTCTTAATATTTGAAAGCACAGTCCCGTGAAAACGCCACCAGAAGTACCCGTACTTGTAAACATTACCAGTATTTTCGTCATTTCAAAGCTTTCCACTGGAAACCTCCGTGTTTAATTCAACAGTAAATGTAGTAAGAATCTATTTACGTGTACTTGAGGGGTTTATTACACGATCTTAATCATTTCTGGGAACTCTCATTGTGTATTTTAACAGTTTTACCACAATTAGACAGTTTGCTTAGAAGTATTTACTGGAACCGCCACCATTTTGACTGATTCACACAAAAAAAACGCCAAAGCCAATCCTCCTAAATTGTAAACACAAAAACTATTCTCGTGATTCAAAGGCTTTAGACACCAATTCTGAGCTCTGTAAACATGAACTCTTAATATTTGAAAGCACAGTCCCGTGAAAACGCCACCAGAAGTACCCGGACTTGTAAACATTACCAGTATTTTCGTCATTTCACACCTTTCCACTGGAAACCTCCGTGTTGAATTCGACAGTAAATGTAGTAAGAATCTATTTACGTGTACTTGAAATGTTTATTACACGTTCTTAATCATTTCTGGGAACTCTCATTGTGTATTTTAACAGTTTTACCACAATTAGACAGTTTGCTTAGAAGTATTTACTGGAACCGCCACCATTTTAACTGATTCACACACAAAAAACGCCAAAGCCAATCCTCCTAAATTGTAAACACAAAAACTATTCTCGTGATTCAAAGGCTTTAGACACCAATTCTGAGCTCTGTAAACATGAACTCGTAATAATTGAAAGCACAGTCCCGTGAAAACGCCACCCGAAGTACCCGGACTTGTAAACATTACCAGTATTTTCCACTGGAAACCTCCGTGATTGAATTCGACAGTAAATGTAGTAAGAATCTATTTACGTGTACTTGAGGGGTTTATTAAACGTTCTTAATCATTTCTGGGAACTCTCATTGTGTATTTTAACAGTTTTACCACAATTAGACAGTTTGCTTAGAAGTATTTACTGGAACCGCCACCATTTTAACTGATTCACACAAAAAAAACGCCAAAGCCAATCCTCCTAAATTGTAAACACAAAAACTATTCTCGTGATTCAAAGGCTTTAGACTCCAATTCTTAGCTCTGTAAACATGAACTCTTAATATTTGAAAGCACAGTCCCGTGAAAACGCCACCAGAAGTACCCGTACTTGTAAACATTACCAGTATTTTCGTCATTTCACAGCTTTCCACTGGAAACCTCCGTGTTGAATTCGACAGTAAATGTAGTAAGAATCTATTTACGTGTACTTGAGATGTTTATTACACGTTCTTAATCATTTCTGGGAACTCTCATTGTGTATTTTAACAGTTTTACCACAATTAGACAGTTTGCTTAGAAGTATTTACTGGAACCGCCACCATTTTAACTGATTCACACAAAAAAAACGCCAAAGCCAATCCTCCTAAATTGTAAACACAAAAACTATTCTCGTGATTCAAAGGCTTTAGACACCAATTCTGAGCTCTGTAAACATGAACTCTTAATAATTGAAAGCACAGTCCCGTGAAAACGCCACCAGAAGTACCCGTACTTGTAAACATTACCAGTATTTTCGTCATTTCACAGCTTTCCACTGGAAACCTCCGTGATTGAATTCGACAGTAAATGTAGTAAGAATCTATTTACGTGTACTTGAGATGTTTATTACACGTTCTTAATCATTTCTGGGAACTCTCATTGTGTATTTTAACAGTTTTACCACAATTAGACAGTTTGCTTAGAAGTATTTACTGGAACCGCCACCATTTTAACTGATTCACACAAAAAAAACGCCAAAGCCAATCCTCCTAAATTGTAAACACAAAAACTATTCTCGTGATTCAAAGGCTTTAGACACCAATTCTGAGCTCTGTAAACATGAACTCTTAATAATTGAAAGCACAGTCCCGTGAAAACGCCACCAGAAGTACCCGTACTTGTAAACATTACCAGTATTTTCGTCATTTCACACCTTTCCACTGGAAACCTCCGTGTTGAATTCGACAGTAAATGTAGTAAGAATCTATTCACGTGTACTTGAGGTGTTTATTACACGTTCTTAATCATTTCTGGGAACTATCATTGTGTATTTTAACAGTTTTACCACAATTAGACAGTTTTCTTAGAACTGTTTACTGGAACCGCCACCATTTTAACTGATTCACACAAAAAAAAACGCCAAAGCCAATCCTCCTAAATTGTAAACACAAAAACTATTCTCGTGATTCAAAGGCTTTAGACACCAATTCTGAGCTCTGTAAACATGAACTCTTAATATTTGAAAGCACAGTCCCGTGAAAACGCCACCAGAAGTACCCGGACTTGTAAACATTACCAGTATTTTCGTCATTTCACAGCTTTCCACTGGAAACCTCCGTGATTGAATTCGACAGTAAATGTAGCAAGAATCTATTTACGTGTACTTGAGATGTTTATTACACGTTCTTAATCATTTCTGGGAACTCTCATTGTGTATTTTAACAGTTTTACCACAATTAGACAGTTTGCTTAGAAGTATTTACTGGAACCGCCGCCATTTTAACTGATTCACACAAAAAAAACGCCAAAGCCAATCCTCCTAAATTGTAAACATAAAAACTATTCTCGTCATTCCAAGGCTTTAGACACCAATTCTGAGCTCTGTAAACATGAACTCTTAATATTTGAAAGCACAGTCCCGTGAAAACGCCACCAGAAGTACCCGTACTTGTAAACATTACCAGTATTTTCGTCATTTCACAGCTTTCCACTGGAAACCTCCGTGTTGAATTCGACAGTAAATGTAGTAAGAATCTATTTACGTGTACTTGAGATGTTTATTACACGTTCTTAATCATTTCTGGGAAGTCTCATTGTGTATTTTAACAGTTTTACCACAATTAGACAGTTTGCTTAGAAGTATTTACTGGAACCGCCACCATTTTAACTGATTCACACAAAAAAAACGCCAAAGCCAATCCTCCTAAATTGTAAACACAAAAACTATTCTCGTGATTCAAAGGCTTTAGAAACCAATTCTGAGCTCTGTAAACATGAACTCTTAATATTTGAAAGCACAGTCCCGTGAAAACGCCACCAGAAGTACCCGTACTTGTAAACATTACCAGTATTTTCGTCATTTCACAGCTTTCCACTGGAAACCTCCGTGTTGAATTCGACAGTAAATGTAGTAAGAATCTATTTACGTGTACTTGAGATGTTTATTACACGTTCTTAGTCATTTCTGGGAACTCTCATTGTGTATTTTAACAGTTTTACCACAATTAGACAGTTTGCTTAGAAGTATTTACTGGAACCGCCACCATTTTAACTGATTCACACAAAAAAAAACGCCAAAGCCAATCCTCCTAAATTGTAAACACAAAAACTATTCTCGTGATTCAAAGGCTTTAGACACCAATTCTGAGCTCTGTAAACATGAACTCGTAATAATTGAAAGCACAGTCCCGTGAAAACGCCACCCGAAGTACCCGGACTTGTAAACATTACCAGTATTTTCCACTGGAAACCTCCGTGATTGAATTCGACAGTAAATGTAGTAAGAATCTATTTACGTGTACTTGAGGGGTTTATTAAACGTTCTTAATCATTTCTGGGAACTCTCATTGTGTATTTTAACAGTTTTACCACAATTAGACAGTTTGCTTAGAAGTATTTACTGGAACCGCCACCATTTTAACTGATTCACACAAAAAAAACGCCAAAGCCAATCCTCCTAAATTGTAAACACAAAAACTATTCTCGTGATTCAAAGGCTTTAGACTCCAATTCTTAGCTCTGTAAACATGAACTCTTAATATTTGAAAGCACAGTCCCGTGAAAACGCCACCAGAAGTACCCGTACTTGTAAACATTACCAGTATTTTCGTCATTTCACAGCTTTCCACTGGAAACCTCCGTGTTGAATTCGACAGTAAATGTAGTAAGAATCTATTTACGTGTACTTGAGATGTTTATTACACGTTCTTAATCATTTCTGGGAACTCTCATTGTGTATTTTAACAGTTTTACCACAATTAGACAGTTTGCTTAGAAGTATTTACTGGAACCGCCACCATTTTAACTGATTCACACAAAAAAAACGCCAAAGCCAATCCTCCTAAATTGTAAACACAAAAACTATTCTCGTGATTCAAAGGCTTTAGACACCAATTCTGAGCTCTGTAAACATGAACTCTTAATAATTGAAAGCACAGTCCCGTGAAAACGCCACCCGAAGTACCCGTACTTGTAAACATTACCAGTATTTTCGTCATTTCACAGCTTTCCACTGGAAACCTCCGTGTTGAATTCGACAGTAAATGTAGTAAGAATCTATTTACGTGTACTTGAGATGTTTATTACACGTTCTTAATCATTTCTGGGAACTCTCATTGTGTATTTTAACAGTTTTACCACAATTAGACAGTTTGCTTAGAAGTATTTACTGGAACCGCCACCATTTTAACTGATTCACACAAAAAAAACGCCAAAGCCAATCCTCCTAAATTGTAAACACAAAAACTATTCTCGTGATTCAAAGGCTTTAGACACCAATTCTGAGCTCTGTAAACATGAACTCTTAATAATTGAAAGCACAGTCCCGTGAAAACGCCACCCGAAGTACCCGTACTTGTAAACATTACCAGTATTTTCGTCATTTCACAGCTTTCCACTGGAAACCTCCGTGATTGAATTCGACAGTAAATGTAGTAAGAATCTATTTACGTGTACTTGAGGTGTTTATTACACGTTCTTAATCATTTCTGGGAACTATCATTGTGTATTTTAACAGTTTTACCACAATTAGACAGTTTTCTTAGAACTGTTTACTGGAACCGCCACCATTTTAACTGATTCACACAAAAAAAAACGCCAAAGCCAATCCTCCTAAATTGTAAACACAAAAACTATTCTCGTGATTCAAAGGCTTTAGACACCAATTCTGAGCTCTGTAAACATGAACTCTTAATATTTGAAAGCACAGTCCCGTGAAAACGCCACCAGAAGTACCCGGACTTGTAAACATTACCAGTATTTTCGTCATTTCACAGCTTTCCACTGGAAACCTCCGTGATTGAATTCGACAGTAAATGTAGCAAGAATCTATTTACGTGTACTTGAGATGTTTATTACACGTTCTTAATCATTTCTGGGAACTCTCATTGTGTATTTTAACAGTTTTACCACAATTAGACAGTTTGCTTAGAAGTATTTACTGGAACCGCCGCCATTTTAACTGATTCACACAAAAAAAACGCCAAAGCCAATCCTCCTAAATTGTAAACATAAAAACTATTCTCGTCATTCCAAGGCTTTAGACACCAATTCTGAGCTCTGTAAACATGAACTCTTAATATTTGAAAGCACAGTCCCGTGAAAACGCCACCAGAAGTACCCGTACTTGTAAACATTACCAGTATTTTCGTCATTTCACAGCTTTCCACTGGAAACCTCCGTGTTGAATTCGACAGTAAATGTAGTAAGAATCTATTTACGTGTACTTGAGATGTTTATTACACGTTCTTAATCATTTCTGGGAAGTCTCATTGTGTATTTTAACAGTTTTACCACAATTAGACAGTTTGCTTAGAAGTATTTACTGGAACCGCCACCATTTTAACTGATTCACACAAAAAAAACGCCAAAGCCAATCCTCCTAAATTGTAAACACAAAAACTATTCTCGTGATTCAAAGGCTTTAGAAACCAATTCTGAGCTCTGTAAACATGAACTCTTAATATTTGAAAGCACAGTCCCGTGAAAACGCCACCAGAAGTACCCGTACTTGTAAACATTACCAGTATTTTCGTCATTTCACAGCTTTCCACTGGAAACCTCCGTGTTGAATTCGACAGTAAATGTAGTAAGAATCTATTTACGTGTACTTGAGATGTTTATTACACGTTCTTAGTCATTTCTGGGAACTCTCATTGTGTATTTTAACAGTTTTACCACAATTAGACAGTTTGCTTAGAAGTATTTACTGGAACCACCACCATTTTGACTGATTCACACAAAAAAAACGCCAAAGCCAATCCTCCTAAATTGTAAACACAAAAACTATTCTCGTGATTCAAAGGCTTTAGACACCAATTCTTAGCTCTGTAAACATGAACTCTTAATATTTGAAAGCACAGTCCCGTGAAAACGCCACCAGAAGTACCCGTACTTGTAAACATTACCAGTATTTTCGTCATTTCACAGCTTTCCACTGGAAACCTCCGTGTTTAATTCGACAGTAAATGTAGTAAGAATCTATTTACGTGTACTTGAGGGGTTTATTACACGTTCTTAATCATTTCTGGGAACTCTCATTGTGTATTTTAACAGTTTTACCACAATTAGACAGTTTGCTTAGAAGTATTTACTGGAACCGCCACCATTTTGACTGATTCACACAAAAAAAACGCCAAAGCCAATCCTCCTAAATTGTAAACACAAAAACTATTCTCGTGATTCAAAGGCTTTAGACACCAATTCTGAGCTCTGTAAACATGAACTCGTAATAATTGAAAGCACAGTCCCGTGAAAACGCCACCCGAAGTACCCGGACTTGTAAACATTACCAGTATTTTCGTCATTTCACAGCTTTCCACTGGAAACCTCCGTGATTGAATTCGACAGTAAATGTAGTAAGAATCTATTTACGTGTAGTTGAGGGGTTTATTAAACGTTCTTAATCATTTCTGGGAACTCTCATTGTGTATTTTAACAGTTTTACCACAATTAGACAGTTTGCTTAGAAGTATTTACAGGAACCGCCACCATTTTAACTGATTCACACAAAAAAAACGCCAAAGCCAATCCTCCTAAATTGTAAACACAAAAACTATTCTCGTGATTCAAAGGCTTTAGACACCAATTCTTAGCTCTGTAAACATGAACTCTTAATATTTGAAAGCACAGTCCCGTGAAAACGCCACCAGAAGTACCCGTACTTGTAAACATTACCAGTATTTTCGTCATTTCACAGCTTTCCACTGGAAACCTCCGTGATTGAATTCGACAGTAAATGTAGTAAGAATCTATTTACGTGTACTTGAGGTGTTTATTACACGTTCTTAATCATTTCTGGGAACTATCATTGTGTATTTTAACAGTTTTACCACAATTAGACAGTTTTCTTAGAACTGTTTACTGGAACCGCCACCATTTTAACTGATTCACACAAAAAAAAACGCCAAAGCCAATCCTCCTAAATTGTAAACACAAAAACTATTCTCGTGATTCAAAGGCTTTAGACACCAATTCTGAGCTCTGTAAACATGAACTCTTAATATTTGAAAGCACAGTCCCGTGAAAACGCCACCAGAAGTACCCGGACTTGTAAACATTATCAGTATTTTCGTCATTTCACAGCTTTCCACTGGAAACCTCCGTGATTGAATTCGACAGTAAATGTAGCAAGAATCTATTTACGTGTACTTGAGATGTTTATTACACGTTCTTAATCATTTCTGGGAACTCTCATTGTGTATTTTAACAGTTTTACCACAATTAGACAGTTTGCTTAGAAGTATTTACTGGAACCGCCGCCATTTTGACTGATTCACACAAAAAAAACGCCAAAGCCAATCCTCCTAAATTGTAAACACAAAAACTATTCTCGTGATTCAAAGGCTTTAGACACCAATTCTGAGCTCTGTAAACATGAACTCTTAATATTTGAAAGCACAGTCCCGTGAAAACGCCACCAGAAGTACCCGGACTTGTAAACATTACCAGTATTTTCGTCATTTCACACCTTTCCACTGGAAACCTCCGTGATTGAATTTGACAGTAAATGTAGTAAGAATCTATTTACGTGTACTTGAGATGTTTATTACACGTTCTTAATCATTTCTGGGAACTCTCATTGTGTATTTTAACAGTTTTACCACAATTAGACAGTTTGCTTAGAAGTATTTACTGGAACCGCCACCATTTTAACTGATTCACACAAAAAAAACGCCAAAGCCAATCCTCCTAAATTGTAAACACAAAAACTATTCTCGTGATTCAAAGGCTTTAGACACCAATTCTGAGCTCTGTAAACATGAACTCGTAATAATTGAAAGCACAGTCCCGTGAAAACGCCACCCGAAGTACCCGGACTTGTAAACATTACCAGTATTTTCGTCATTTCACAGCTTTCCACTGGAAACCTCCGTGATTGAATTCGACAGTAAATGTAGTAAGAATCTATTTACGTGTACTTGAGGGGTTTATTAAACGTTCTTAATCATTTCTGGGAACTCTCATTGTGTATTTTAACAGTTTTACCACAATTAGACAGTTTGCTTAAAAGTATTTACTGGAACCGCCGCCATTTTAACTGATTCACACAAAAAAAACGCCAAAGCCAATCCTCCTAAATTGTAAACATAAAAACTATTCTCGTCATTCCAAGGCTTTAGACACCAATTCTGAGCTCTGTAAACATGAACTCTTAATATTTGAAAGCACAGTCCCGTGAAAACGCCACCAGAAGTACCCGTACTTGTAAACATTACCAGTATTTTCGTCATTTCACAGCTTTCCACTGGAAACCTCCGTGATTGAATTTGACAGTAAATGTAGTAAGAATCTATTTACGTGTACTTGAGATGTTTATTACACGTTCTTAATCATTTCTGGGAACTCTCATTGTGTATTTTAACAGTTTTACCACAATTAGACAGTTTGCTTAGAAGTATTTACTGGAACCACCACCATTTTAACTGATTCACACAAAAAAAACGCCAAAGCCAATCCTCCTAAATTGTAAACACAAAAACTATTCTCGTGATTCAAAGGCTTTAGACACCAATTCTTAGCTCTGTAAACATGAACTCTTAATATTTGAAAGCACAGTCCCGTGAAAACGCCACCAGAAGTACCCGTACTTGTAAACATTACCAGTATTTTCGTCATTTCAAAGCTTTCCACTGGAAACCTCCGTGTTTAATTCGACAGTAAATGTAGTAAGAATCTATTTACGTGTACTTGAGGGGTTTATTACACGTTCTTCATCATTTCTGGGAACTCTCATTGTGTATTTTAACAGTTTTACCACAATTAGACAGTTTGCTTAGAAGTATTTACTGGAACCGCCACCATTTTAACTGATTCACACAAAAAAAACGCCAAAGCCAATCCTCCTAAATTGTAAACACAAAAACTATTCTCGTGATTCAAAGGCTTTAGACTCCAATTCTTAGCTCTGTAAACATGAACTCTTAATATTTGAAAGCACAGTCCCGTGAAAACGCCACCAGAAGTACCCGTACTTGTAAACATTACCAGTATTTTCGTCATTTCACAGCTTTCCACTGGAAACCTCCGTGTTGAATTCGACAGTAAATGTAGTAAGAATCTATTTACGTGTACTTGAGATGTTTATTACACGTTCTTAATCATTTCTAGGAACTCTCATTGTGTATTTTAACAGTTTTACCACAATTAGACAGTTTGCTTAGAAGTATTTACTGGAACCGCCACCATTTTAACTGATTCACACAAAAAAAACGCCAAAGCCAATCCTCCTAAATTGTAAACACAAAAACTATTCTCGTGATTCAAAGGCTTTAGACTCCAATTCTTAGCTCTGTAAACATGAACTCTTAATATTTGAAAGCACAGTCCCGTGAAAACGCCACCAGAAGTACCCGTACTTGTAAACATTACCAGTATTTTCGTCATTTCACAGCTTTCCACTGGAAACCTCCGTGTTGAATTCGACAGTAAATGTAGTAAGAATCTATTTACGTGTACTTGAGATGTTTATTACACGTTCTTAATCATTTCTAGGAACTCTCATTGTGTATTTTAACAGTTTTACCACAATTAGACAGTTTGCTTAGAAGTATTTACTGGAACCGCCACCATTTTAACTGATTCACACAAAAAAAACGCCAAAGCCAATCCTCCTAAATTGTAAACACAAAAACTATTCTCGTGATTCAAAGGCTTTAGACACCAATTCTGAGCTCTGTAAACATGAACTCTTAATAATTGAAAGCACAGTCCCGTGAAAACGCCACCAGAAGTACCCGTACTTGTAAACATTACCAGTATTTTCGTCATTTCACAGCTTTCCACTGGAAACCTCCGTGATTGAATTCGACAGTAAATGTAGTAAGAATCTATTTACGTGTACTTGAGGTGTTTATTACACGTTCTTAATCATTTCTGGGAACTCTCATTGTGTATTTTAACAGTTTTACCACAATTAGACAGTTTGCTTAGAAGTATTTACTGGAACCACCACCATTTTAACTGATTCACACAAAAAAAACGCCAAAGCCAATCCTCCTAAATTGTAAACACAAAAACTATTCTCGTGATTCAAAGGCTTTAGACACCAATTCTTAGCTCTGTAAACATGAACTCTTAATATTTGAAAGCACAGTCCCGTGAAAACGCCACCAGAAGTACCCGTACTTGTAAACATTACCAGTATTTTCGTCATTTCAAAGCTTTCCACTGGAAACCTCCGTGTTTAATTCGACAGTAAATGTAGTAAGAATCTATTTACGTGTACTTGAGGGGTTTATTACACGTTCTTCATCATTTCTGGGAACTCTCATTGTGTATTTTAACAGTTTTACCACAATTAGACAGTTTGCTTAGAAGTATTTACTGGAACCGCCACCATTTTAACTGATTCACACAAAAAAAACGCCAAAGCCAATCCTCCTAAATTGTAAACACAAAAACTATTCTCGTGATTCAAAGGCTTTAGACTCCAATTCTTAGCTCTGTAAACATGAACTCTTAATATTTGAAAGCACAGTCCCGTGAAAACGCCACCAGAAGTACCCGTACTTGTAAACATTACCAGTATTTTCGTCATTTCACAGCTTTCCACTGGAAACCTCCGTGTTGAATTCGACAGTAAATGTAGTAAGAATCTATTTACGTGTACTTGAGATGTTTATTACACGTTCTTAATCATTTCTAGGAACTCTCATTGTGTATTTTAACAGTTTTACCACAATTAGACAGTTTGCTTAGAAGTATTTACTGGAACCGCCACCATTTTAACTGATTCACACAAAAAAAACGCCAAAGCCAATCCTCCTAAATTGTAAACACAAAAACTATTCTCGTGATTCAAAGGCTTTAGACACCAATTCTGAGCTCTGTAAACATGAACTCTTAATAATTGAAAGCACAGTCCCGTGAAAACGCCACCAGAAGTACCCGTACTTGTAAACATTACCAGTATTTTCGTCATTTCACAGCTTTCCACTGGAAACCTCCGTGATTGAATTCGACAGTAAATGTAGTAAGAATCTATTTACGTGTACTTGAGGTGTTTATTACACGTTCTTAATCATTTCTGGGAACTATCATTGTGTATTTTAACAGTTTTACCACAATTAGACAGTTTTCTTAGAACTGTTTACTGGAACCGCCACCATTTTAACTGATTCACACAAAAAAAACGCCAAAGCCAATCCTCCTAAATTGTAAACACAAAAACTATTCTCGTGATTCAAAGGCTTTAGACACCAATTCTGAGCTCTGTAAACATGAACTCGTAATAATTGAAAGCACAGTCCCGTGAAAACGCCACCCGAAGTACCCGGACTTGTAAACATTACCAGTATTTTCGTCATTTCACAGCTTTCCACTGGAAACCTCCGTGATTGAATTCGACAGTAAATGTAGTAAGAATCTATTTACGTGTACTTGAGGGGTTTATTAAACGTTCTTAATCATTTCTGGGAACTCTCATTGTGTATTTTAACAGTTTTACCACAATTAGACAGTTTGCTTAAAAGTATTTACTGGAACCGCCGCCATTTTAACTGATTCACACAAAAAAAACGCCAAAGCCAATCCTCCTAAATTGTAAACATAAAAACTATTCTCGTCATTCCAAGGCTTTAGACACCAATTCTGAGCTCTGTAAACATGAACTCTTAATATTTGAAAGCACAGTCCCGTGAAAACGCCACCAGAAGTACCCGTACTTGTAAACATTACCAGTATTTTCGTCATTTCACAGCTTTCCACTGGAAACCTCCGTGATTGAATTTGACAGTAAATGTAGTAAGAATCTATTTACGTGTACTTGAGATGTTTATTACACGTTCTTAATCATTTCTGGGAACTCTCATTGTGTATTTTAACAGTTTTACCACAATTAGACAGTTTGCTTAGAAGTATTTACTGGAACCACCACCATTTTAACTGATTCACACAAAAAAAACGCCAAAGCCAATCCTCCTAAATTGTAAACACAAAAACTATTCTCGTGATTCAAAGGCTTTAGACACCAATTCTTAGCTCTGTAAACATGAACTCTTAATATTTGAAAGCACAGTCCCGTGAAAACGCCACCAGAAGTACCCGTACTTGTAAACATTACCAGTATTTTCGTCATTTCAAAGCTTTCCACTGGAAACCTCCGTGTTTAATTCGACAGTAAATGTAGTAAGAATCTATTTACGTGTACTTGAGGGGTTTATTACACGTTCTTCATCATTTCTGGGAACTCTCATTGTGTATTTTAACAGTTTTACCACAATTAGACAGTTTGCTTAGAAGTATTTACTGGAACCGCCACCATTTTAACTGATTCACACAAAAAAAACGCCAAAGCCAATCCTCCTAAATTGTAAACACAAAAACTATTCTCGTGATTCAAAGGCTTTAGACTCCAATTCTTAGCTCTGTAAACATGAACTCTTAATATTTGAAAGCACAGTCCCGTGAAAACGCCACCAGAAGTACCCGTACTTGTAAACATTACCAGTATTTTCGTCATTTCACAGCTTTCCACTGGAAACCTCCGTGTTGAATTCGACAGTAAATGTAGTAAGAATCTATTTACGTGTACTTGAGATGTTTATTACACGTTCTTAATCATTTCTAGGAACTCTCATTGTGTATTTTAACAGTTTTACCACAATTAGACAGTTTGCTTAGAAGTATTTACTGGAACCGCCACCATTTTAACTGATTCACACAAAAAAAACGCCAAAGCCAATCCTCCTAAATTGTAAACACAAAAACTATTCTCGTGATTCAAAGGCTTTAGACACCAATTCTGAGCTCTGTAAACATGAACTCTTAATAATTGAAAGCACAGTCCCGTGAAAACGCCACCAGAAGTACCCGTACTTGTAAACATTACCAGTATTTTCGTCATTTCACAGCTTTCCACTGGAAACCTCCGTGATTGAATTCGACAGTAAATGTAGTAAGAATCTATTTACGTGTACTTGAGGTGTTTATTACACGTTCTTAATCATTTCTGGGAACTATCATTGTGTATTTTAACAGTTTTACCACAATTAGACAGTTTTCTTAGAACTGTTTACTGGAACCGCCACCATTTTAACTGATTCACACAAAAAAAAACGCCAAAGCCAATCCTCCTAAATTGTAAACACAAAAACTATTCTCGTGATTCAAAGGCTTTAGACACCAATTCTTAGCTCTGTAAACATGAACTCTTAATATTTGAAAGCACAGTCCCGTGAAAACGCCACCAGAAGTACCCGTACTTGTAAACATTACCAGTATTTTCGTCATTTCAAAGCTTTCCACTGGAAACCTCCGTGTTGAATTCGACAGTAAATGTAGCAAGAATCTATTTACGTGTACTTGAGATGTTTATTACACGTTCTTAATCATTTCTGGGAGCTCTCATTGTGTATTTTAACAGTTTTACCACAATTAGACAGTTTGCTTAGAAGTATTTACTGGAACCACCACCATTTTAACTGATTCACACAAAAAAAACGCCAAAGCCAATCCTCCTAAATTGTAAACACAAAAACTATTCTCGTGATTCAAAGGCTTTAGACACCAATTCTGAGCTCTGTAAACATGAACTCTTAATATTTGAAAGCACAGTCCCGTGAAAACGCCACCAGAAGTACCCGTACTTGTAAACATTACCAGTATTTTCGTCATTTCAAAGCTTTCCACTGGAAACCTCCGTGTTTAATTCGACAGTAAATGTAGTAAGAATCTATTTACGTGTACTTGAGGGGTTTATTACACGTTCTTAATCATTTCTGGGAACTCTCATTGTGTATTTTAACAGTTTTACCACAATTAGACAGTTTGCTTAGAAGTATTTACTGGAACCGCCACCATTTTGACTGATTCACACAAAAAAAACGCCAAAGCCAATCCTCCTAAATTGTAAACACAAAAACTATTCTCGTGATTCAAAGGCTTTAGACACCAATTCTGAGCTCTGTAAACATGAACTCTTAATATTTGAAAGCACAGTCCCGTGAAAACGCCACCAGAAGTACCCGGACTTGTAAACATTACCAGTATTTTCGTCATTTCACACCTTTCCACTGGAAACCTCCGTGTTGAATTCGACAGTAAATGTAGTAAGAATCTATTTACGTGTACTTGAGATGTTTATTACACGTTCTTAATCATTTCTGGGAACTCTCATTGTGTATTTTAACAGTTTTACCACAATTAGACAGTTTGCTTAGAAGTATTTACTGGAACCGCCACCATTTTAACTGATTCACACAAAAAAAACGCCAAAGCCAATCCTCCTAAATTGTAAACACAAAAACTATTCTCGTGATTCAAAGGCTTTAGACACCAATTCTGAGCTCTGTAAACATGAACTCGTAATAATTGAAAGCACAGTCCCGTGAAAACGCCACCCGAAGTACCCGGACTTGTAAACATTACCAGTATTTTCCACTGGAAACCTCCGTGATTGAATTCGACAGTAAATGTAGTAAGAATCTATTTACGTGTACTTGAGGGGTTTATTAAACGTTCTTAATCATTTCTGGGAACTCTCATTGTGTATTTTAACAGTTTTACCACAATTAGACAGTTTGCTTAGAAGTATTTACTGGAACCGCCACCATTTTAACTGATTCACACAAAAAAAACGCCAAAGCCAATCCTCCTAAATTGTAAACACAAAAACTATTCTCGTGATTCAAAGGCTTTAGACTCCAATTCTTTGCTCTGTAAACATGAACTCTTAATATTTGAAAGCACAGTCCCGTGAAAACGCCACCAGAAGTACCCGTACTTGTAAACATTACCAGTATTTTCGTCATTTCACAGCTTTCCACTGGAAACCTCCGTGTTGAATTCGACAGTAAATGTAGTAAGAATCTATTTACGTGTACTTGAGATGTTTATTACACGTTCTTAATCATTTCTGGGAACTCTCATTGTGTATTTTAACAGTTTTACCACAATTAGACAGTTTGCTTAGAAGTATTTACTGGAACCGCCACCATTTTAACTGATTCACACAAAAAAAACGCCAAAGCCAATCCTCCTAAATTGTAAACACAAAAACTATTCTCGTGATTCAAAGGCTTTAGACACCAATTCTGAGCTCTGTAAACATGAACTCTTAATAATTGAAAGCACAGTCCCGTGAAAACGCCACCAGAAGTACCCGTACTTGTAAACATTACCAGTATTTTCGTCATTTCACAGCTTTCCACTGGAAACCTCCGTGATTGAATTCGACAGTAAATGTAGTAAGAATCTATTTACGTGTACTTGAGGTGTTTATTACACGTTCTTAATCATTTCTGGGAACTATCATTGTGTATTTTAACAGTTTTACCACAATTAGACAGTTTTCTTAGAACTGTTTAATGGAACCGCCACCATTTTAACTGATTCACACAAAAAAAAAACGCCAAAGCCAATCCTCCTAAATTGTAAACACAAAAACTATTCTCGTGATTCAAAGGCTTTAGACACCAATTCTGAGCTCTGTAAACATGAACTCTTAATATTTGAAAGCACAGTCCCGTGAAAACGCCACCAGAAGTACCCGGACTTGTAAACATTACCAGTATTTTCGTCATTTCACAGCTTTCCACTGGAAACCTCCGTGATTGAATTCGACAGTAAATGTAACAAGAATCTATTTACGTGTACTTGAGATGTTTATTACACGTTCTTAATCATTTCTGGGAACTCTCATTGTGTATTTTAACAGTTTTACCACAATTAGACAGTTTGCTTAGAAGTATTTACTGGAACCGCCGCCATTTTAACTGATTCACACAAAAAAAACGCCAAAGCCAATCCTCCTAAATTGTAAACATAAAAACTATTCTCGTCATTCCAAGGCTTTAGACACCAATTCTGAGCTCTGTAAACATGAACTCTTAATATTTGAAAGCACAGTCCCGTGAAAACGCCACCAGAAGTACCCGTACTTGTAAACATTACCAGTATTTTCGTCATTTCACAGCTTTCCACTGGAAACCTCCGTGTTGAATTCGACAGTAAATGTAGTAAAAATCTATTTACGTGTACTTGAGATGTTTATTACACGTTCTTAATCATTTCTGGGAACTCTCATTGTGTGTTTTAACAGTTTTACCACAATTAGACAGTTTGCTTAGAAGTATTTACTGGAACCGCCACCATTTTAACTGATTCACACAAAAAAAACGCCAAAGCCAATCCTCCTAAATTGTAAACACAAAAACTATTCTCGTGATTCAAAGGCTTTAGACACCAATTCTGAGCTCTGTAAACATGAACTCTTAATAATTGAAAGCACAGTCCCGTGAAAACGCCACCAGAAGTACCCGTGCTTGTAAACATTACCAGTATTTTCGTCATTTCACAGCTTTCCACTGGAAACCTCCGTGATTGAATTCGACAGTAAATGTAGTAAGAATCTATTTACGTGTACTTGAGGTGTTTATTACACGTTCTTAATCATTTCTGGGAACTATCATTGTGTATTTTAACAGTTTTACCACAATTAGACAGTTTTCTTAGAACTGTTTACTGGAACCGCCACCATTTTAACTGATTCACACAAAAAAAAACGCCAAAGCCAATCCTCCTAAATTGTAAACACAAAAACTATTCTCGTGATTCAAAGGCTTTAGACACCAATTCTGAGCTCTGTAAACATGAACTCTTAATATTTGAAAGCACAGTCCCGTGAAAACGCCACCAGAAGTACCCGTACTTGTAAAAATTACCAGTATTTTCGTCATTTCACAGCTTTCCACTCGAAACCTCCGTGATTGAATTCGACAGTAAATGTAGCAAGAATCTATTTACGTGTACTTGAGATGTTTATTACACGTTCTTAATCATTTCTGGGAACTCTCATTGTGTATTTTAACAGTTTTACCACAATTAGACAGTTTGCTTAGAAGTATTTACTGGAACCGCCGCCATTTTAACTGATTCACACAAAAAAAACGCCAAAGCCAATCCTCCTAAATTGTAAACATAAAAACTATTCTCGTCATTCCAAGGCTTTAGACACCAATTCTGAGCTCTGTAAACATGAACTCTTAATATTTGAAAGCACAGTCCCGTGAAAACGCCACCAGAAGTACCCGTACTTGTAAACATTACCAGTATTTTCGTCATTTCACAGCTTTCCACTGGAAACCTCCGTGTTGAATTCGACAGTAAATGTAGTAAGAATCTATTTACGTGTACTTGAGATGTTTATTACACGTTCTTAATCATTTCTGGGAACTCTCATTGTGTATTTTAACAGTTTTACCACAATTAGACAGTTTGCTTAGAAGTATTTACTGGAACCGCCACCATTTTAACTGATTCACACAAAAAAAACGCCAAAGCCAATCCTCCTAAATTGTAAACACAAAAACTATTCTCGTGATTCAAAGGCTTTAGAAACCAATTCTGAGCTCTGTAAACATGAACTCTTAATATTTGAAAGCACAGTCCCGTGAAAACGCCACCAGAAGTACCCGTACTTGTAAACATTACCAGTATTTTCGTCATTTCACAGCTTTCCACTGGAAACCTCCGTGTTGAATTCGACAGTAAATGTAGTAAGAATCTATTTACGTGTACTTGAGATGTTTATTACACGTTCTTAGTCATTTCTGGGAACTCTCATTGTGTATTTTAACAGTTTTACCACAATTAGACAGTTTGCTTAGAAGTATTTACTGGAACCACCACCATTTTGACTGATTCACACAAAAAAAACGCCAAAGCCAATCCTCCTAAATTGTAAACACAAAAATTATTCTCGTGATTCAAAGGCTTTAGACACCAATTCTTAGCTCTGTAAACATGAACTCTTAATATTTGAAAGCACAGTCCCGTGAAAACGCCACCAGAAGTACCCGGACTTGTAAACATTACCAGTATTTTCGTCATTTCACACCTTTCCACTGGAAACCTCCGTGATTGAATTCGACAGTAAATGTAGTAAGAATCTATTTACGTGTACTTGAGATGTTTATTACACGTTCTTAATCATTTCTGGGAACTCTCATTGTGTATTTTAACAGTTTTACCACAATTAGACAGTTTGCTTAGAAGTATTTACTGGAACCGCCACCATTTTAACTGATTCACACAAAAAAAACCGCCAAAGCCAATCCTCCTAAATTGTAAACACAAAAACTATTCTCGTGATTCAAAGGCTTTAGACACCAATTCTGAGCTCTGTAAACATGAACTCGTAATAATTGAAAGCACAGTCCCGTGAAAACGCCACCCGAAGTACCCGGACTTGTAAACATTACCAGTATTTTCGTCATTTCACAGCTTTCCACTGGAAACCTCCGTGATTGAATTCGACAGTAAATGTAGTAAGAATCTATTTACGTGTACTTGAGGGGTTTATTAAACGTTCTTAATCATTTCTGGGAACTCTCATTGTGTATTTTAACAGTTTTACCACAATTAGACAGTTTGCTTAGAAGTATTTACAGGAACCGCCACCATTTTAACTGATTCACACAAAAAAAAACGCCAAAGCCAATCCTCCTAAATTGTAAACACAAAAACTATTCTCGTGATTCAAAGGCTTTAGACACCAATTCTTAGCTCTGTAAACATGAACTCTTAATATTTGAAAGCACAGTCCCGTGAAAACGCCACCAGAAGTACCCGTACTTGTAAACATTACCAGTATTTTCGTCATTTCACAGCTTTCCACTGGAAACCTCCGTGATTGAATTCGACAGTAAATGTAGTAAGAATCTATTTACGTGTACTTGAGGTGTTTATTACACGTTCTTAATCATTTCTGGGAACTATCATTGTGTATTTTAACAGTTTTACCACAATTAGACAGTTTTCTTAGAACTGTTTACTGGAACCGCCACCATTTTAACTGATTCACACAAAAAAAAACGCCAAAGCCAATCCTCCTAAATTGTAAACACAAAAACTATTCTCGTGATTCAAAGGCTTTAGACACCAATTCTGAGCTCTGTAAACATGAACTCTTAATATTTGAAAGCACAGTCCCGTGAAAACGCCACCAGAAGTACCCGGACTTGTAAACATTATCAGTATTTTCGTCATTTCACAGCTTTCCACTGGAAACCTCCGTGATTGAATTCGACAGTAAATGTAGCAAGAATCTATTTACGTGTACTTGAGATGTTTATTACACGTTCTTAATCATTTCTGGGAACTCTCATTGTGTATTTTAACAGTTTTACCACAATTAGACAGTTTGCTTAGAAGTATTTACTGGAACCGCCGCCATTTTAACTGATTCACACAAAAAAAACGCCAAAGCCAATCCTCCTAAATTGTAAACATAAAAACTATTCTCGTCATTCCAAGGCTTTAGACACCAATTCTGAGCTCTGTAAACATGAACTCTTAATATTTGAAAGCACAGTCCCGTGAAAACGCCAACCGAAGTACCAGGACTTGTAAACATTACCAGTATTTTCGTCATTTCACAGCTTTCCACTGGAAACCTCCGTGTTGAATTCGACAGTAAATGTAGTAAGAATCTATTTACGTGTACTTGAGATGTTTATTACACGTTCTTAATCATTTCTGGGAACTCTCATTGTCTATTTTAACAGTTTTACCACAATTAGACAGTTTGCTTAGAACTTTTTAGTGGAACCGCCACCATTTTAACTGATTCACACAAAAAATACGCCAAAGCCAATCCTCCTAAATTGTAAACATAAAAACTATTCTCGTGATTCAAAGGCTTTAGACACCAATTCTGAGCTCTGTAACATGAACTCTTAATAATTGAAAGCACAGTCCCGTGAAAACGCCACCAGAAGTACCCGTACTTGTAAACATTACCAGTATTTTCGTCATTTCACAGCTTTCCACTCGAAACCTCCGTGATTGAATTCGACAGTAAATGTAGTAAGAATCTATTTACGTGTACTTGAGGTGTTTATTACACGTTCTTAATCATTTCTGGGAACTCTCATTGTGTATTTTAACAGTTTTACCACAATTAGACAGTTTGCTTAGAAGTATTTACTGGAACCGCCACCATTTTAACTGATTCACACAAAAAAAACCGCCAAAGCCAATCCTCCTAAATTGTAAACACAAAAACTATTCTCGTGATTCAAAGGCTTTAGACACCAATTCTGAGCTCTGTAAACATGAACTCTTAATATTTGAAAGCACAGTCCCGTGAAAACGCCACCAGAAGTACCCGTACTTGTAAACATTACCAGTATTTTCATCATTTCACAGCTTTCCACTGGAAACCTCCGTGTTTAATTCGACAGTAAATGTAGTAAGAATCTATTTACGTGTACTTGAGATGTTTATTACACGTTCTTAATCATTTCTGGGAACTCTCATTGTGTATTTTAACAGTTT
Organism: Myotis daubentonii; assembly: GCF_963259705.1. Taxonomy (NCBI): domain Eukaryota; kingdom Metazoa; phylum Chordata; class Mammalia; order Chiroptera; family Vespertilionidae; genus Myotis; species Myotis daubentonii. The sequence goes on from NC_081851.1 coordinate 3,446,703, forward strand.
TACCACAATTAGACAGTTTGCTTAGAAGTATTTACTGGAACCGCCACCATTTTAACTGATTCACACAAAAAAAACGCCAAAGCCAATCCTCCTAAATTGTAAACACAAAAACTATTCTCGTGATTCAAAGGCTTTAGACACCAATTCTGAGCTCTGTAAACATGAACTCGTAATAATTGAAAGCACAGTCCCATGAAAACGCCACCCGAAGTACCCGGACTTGTAAACATTACCAGTATTTTCCACTGGAAACCTCCGTGATTGAATTCGACAGTAAATGTAGTAAGAATCTATTTACGTGTACTTGAGGGGTTTATTACACGTTCTTAATCATTTCTGGGAACTCTCATTGTGTATTTTAACAGTTTTACCACAATTAGACAGTTTGCTTAGAAGTATTTACTGGAACCGCCACCATTTTAACTGATTCACACAAAAAAAACGCCAAAGCCAATCCTCCTAAATTGTAAACACAAAAACTATTCTCGTGATTCAAAGGCTTTAGACACCAATTCTGAGCTCTGTAAACATGAACTCTTAATATTTGAAAGCACAGTCCCGTGAAAACGCCACCAGAAGTACCCGTACTTGTAAACATTACCAGTATTTTCGTCATTTCACAGCTTTCCACTGGAAACCTCCGTGTTTAATTCGACAGTAAATGTAGTAAGAATCTATTTACGTGTACTTGAGGGGTTTATTACACGTTCTTAATCATTTCTGGGAACTCTCATTGTGTATTTTAACAGTTTTACCACAATTAGACAGTTTGCTTAGAAGTATTTACTGGAACCGCCACCATTTTGACTGATTCACACAAAAAAAACGCCAAAGCCAATCCTCCTAAATTGTAAACACAAAAACTATTCTCGTGATTCAAAGGCTTTAGACACCAATTCTGAGCTCTGTAAACATGAACTCTTAATATTTGAAAGCACAGTCCCGTGAAAACGCCACCAGAAGTACCCGGACTTGTAAACATTACCAGTATTTTCGTCATTTCACACCTTTCCACTGGAAACCTCCGTGATTGAATTCGACAGTAAATGTAGTAAGAATCTATTTACGTGTACTTGAGATGTTTATTACACGTTCTTAATCATTTCTGGGAACTCTCATTGTGTATTTTAACAGTTTTACCACAATTAGACAGTTTGCTTAGAAGTATTTACTGGAACCGCCACCATTTTAACTGATTCACACAAAAAAAACCCCAAAGCCAATCCTCCTAAATTGTAAACACAAAAACTATTCTCGTGATTCAAAGGCTTTAGACACCAATTCTGAGCTCTGTAAACATGAACTCGTAATAATTGAAAGCACAGTCCCGTGAAAACGCCACCCGAAGTACCCGGACTTGTAAACATTACCAGTATTTTCGTCATTTCACAGCTTTCCACTGGAAACCTCCGTGATTGAATTCGACAGTAAATGTAGTAAGAATCTATTTACGTGTACTTGAGGGGTTTATTAAACGTTCTTAATCATTTCTGGGAACTCTCATTGTGTATTTTAACAGTTTTACCACAATTAGACAGTTTGCTTAAAAGTATTTACTGGAACCGCCGCCATTTTAACTGATTCACACAAAAAAAACGCCAAAGCCAATCCTCCTAAATTGTAAACATAAAAACTATTCTCGTCATTCCAAGGCTTTAGACACCAATTCTGAGCTCTGTAAACATGAACTCTTAATATTTGAAAGCACAGTCCCGTGAAAACGCCACCAGAAGTACCCGGACTTGTAAACATTACCAGTATTTTCGTCATTTCACACCTTTCCACTGGAAACCTCCGTGTTGAATTCGACAGTAAATGTAGTAAGAATCTATTTACGTGTACTTGAGATGTTTATTACACGTTCTTAATCATTTCTGGGAACTCTCATTGTGTATTTTAACAGTTTTACCACAATTAGACAGTTTGCATAGAAGTATTTACTGGAACCGCCACCATTTTAACTGATTCACACAAAAAAAACGCCAAAGCCAATCCTCCTAAATTGTAAACACAAAAACTATTCTCGTGATTCAAAGGCTTTAGACACCAATTCTGAGCTCTGTAAACATGAACTCGTAATAATTGAAAGCACAGTCCCGTGAAAACGCCACCCGAAGTACCCGGACTTGTAAACATTACCAGTATTTTCCACTGGAAACCTCCGTGATTGAATTCGACAGTAAATGTAGTAAGAATCTATTTACGTGTACTTGAGGGGTTTATTAAACGTTCTTAATCATTTCTGGGAACTCTCATTGTGTATTTTAACAGTTTTACCACAATTAGACAGTTTGCTTAGAAGTATTTACTGGAATCGCCACCATTTTAACTGATTCACACAAAAAAAACGCCAAAGCCAATCCTCCTAAATTGTAAACACAAAAACTATTCTCGTGATTCAAAGGCTTTAGACTCCAATTCTTAGCTCTGTAAACATGAACTCTTAATATTTGAAAGCACAGTCCCGTGAAAACGCCACCAGAAGTACCCGTACTTGTAAACATTACCAGTATTTTCGTCATTTCACAGCTTTCCACTGGAAACCTCCGTGTTGAATTCGACAGTAAATGTAGTAAGAATCTATTTACGTGTACTTGAGATGTTTATTACACGTTCTTAATCATTTCTGGGAACTCTCATTGTGTATTTTAACAGTTTTACCACAATTAGACAGTTTGCTTAGAAGTATTTACTGGAACCGCCACCATTTTAACTGATTCACACAAAAAAAACCGCCAAAGCCAATCCTCCTAAATTGTAAACACAAAAACTATTCTCGTGATTCAAAGGCTTTAGACACCAATTCTGAGCTCTGTAAACATGAACTCGTAATAATTGAAAGCACAGTCCCGTGAAAACGCCACCCGAAGTACCCGGACTTGTAAACATTACCAGTATTTTCGTCATTTCACAGCTTTCCACTGGAAACCTCCGTGATTGAATTCGACAGTAAATGTAGTAAGAATCTATTTACGTGTACTTGAGGGGTTTATTAAACGTTCTTAATCATTTCTGGGAACTCTCATTGTGTATTTTAACAGTTTTACCACAATTAGACAGTTTGCTTAGAAGTATTTACAGGAACCGCCACCATTTTAACTGATTCACACAAAAAAAAACGCCAAAGCCAATCCTCCTAAATTGTAAACACAAAAACTATTCTCGTGATTCAAAGGCTTTAGACACCAATTCTTAGCTCTGTAAACATGAACTCTTAATATTTGAAAGCACAGTCCCGTGAAAACGCCACCAGAAGTACCCGTACTTGTAAACATTACCAGTATTTTCGTCATTTCACAGCTTTCCACTGGAAACCTCCGTGATTGAATTCGACAGTAAATGTAGTAAGAATCTATTTACGTGTACTTGAGGTGTTTATTACACGTTCTTAATCATTTCTGGGAACTATCATTGTGTATTTTAACAGTTTTACCACAATTAGACAGTTTTCTTAGAACTGTTTACTGGAACCGCCACCATTTTAACTGATTCACACAAAAAAAAAACGCCAAAGCCAATCCTCCTAAATTGTAAACACAAAAACTATTCTCGTGATTCAAAGGCTTTAGACACCAATTCTGAGCTCTGTAAACATGAACTCTTAATATTTGAAAGCACAGTCCCGTGAAAACGCCACCAGAAGTACCCGGACTTGTAAACATTATCAGTATTTTCGTCATTTCACAGCTTTCCACTGGAAACCTCCGTGATTGAATTCGACAGTAAATGTAGCAAGAATCTATTTACGTGTACTTGAGATGTTTATTACACGTTCTTAATCATTTCTGGGAACTCTCATTGTGTATTTTAACAGTTTTACCACAATTAGACAGTTTGCTTAGAAGTATTTACTGGAACCGCCGCCATTTTAACTGATTCACACAAAAAAAACGCCAAAGCCAATCCTCCTAAATTGTAAACATAAAAACTATTCTCGTCATTCCAAGGCTTTAGACACCAATTCTGAGCTCTGTAAACATGAACTCTTAATATTTGAAAGCACAGTCCCGTGAAAACGCCAACCGAAGTACCAGGACTTGTAAACATTACCAGTATTTTCGTCATTTCACAGCTTTCCACTGGAAACCTCCGTGTTGAATTCGACAGTAAATGTAGTAAGAATCTATTTACGTGTACTTGAGATGTTTATTACACGTTCTTAATCATTTCTGGGAACTCTCATTGTCTATTTTAACAGTTTTACCACAATTAGACAGTTTGCTTAGAACTTTTTAGTGGAACCGCCACCATTTTAACTGATTCACACAAAAAATACGCCAAAGCCAATCCTCCTAAATTGTAAACATAAAAACTATTCTCGTGATTCAAAGGCTTTAGACACCAATTCTGAGCTCTGTAACATGAACTCTTAATAATTGAAAGCACAGTCCCGTGAAAACGCCACCAGAAGTACCCGTACTTGTAAACATTACCAGTATTTTCGTCATTTCACAGCTTTCCACTCGAAACCTCCGTGATTGAATTCGACAGTAAATGTAGTAAGAATCTATTTACGTGTACTTGAGGTGTTTATTACACGTTCTTAATCATTTCTGGGAACTCTCATTGTGTATTTTAACAGTTTTACCACAATTAGACAGTTTGCTTAGAAGTATTTACTGGAACCGCCACCATTTTAACTGATTCACACAAAAAAAACCGCCAAAGCCAATCCTCCTAAATTGTAAACACAAAAACTATTCTCGTGATTCAAAGGCTTTAGACACCAATTCTGAGCTCTGTAAACATGAACTCTTAATATTTGAAAGCACAGTCCCGTGAAAACGCCACCAGAAGTACCCGTACTTGTAAACATTACCAGTATTTTCATCATTTCACAGCTTTCCACTGGAAACCTCCGTGTTTAATTCGACAGTAAATGTAGTAAGAATCTATTTACGTGTACTTGAGATGTTTATTACACGTTCTTAATCATTTCTGGGAACTCTCATTGTGTATTTTAACAGTTTTACCACAATTAGACAGTTTGCTTAGAAGTATTTACTGGAACCGCCACCATTTTAACTGATTCACACAAAAAAAACGCCAAAGCCAATCCTCCTAAATTGTAAACACAAAAACTATTCTCGTGATTCAAAGGCTTTAGACACCAATTCTGAGCTCTGTAAACATGAACTCGTAATAATTGAAAGCACAGTCCCATGAAAACGCCACCCGAAGTACCCGGACTTGTAAACATTACCAGTATTTTCCACTGGAAACCTCCGTGATTGAATTCGACAGTAAATGTAGTAAGAATCTATTTACGTGTACTTGAGGGGTTTATTACACGTTCTTAATCATTTCTGGGAACTCTCATTGTGTATTTTAACAGTTTTACCACAATTAGACAGTTTGCTTAGAAGTATTTACTGGAACCGCCACCATTTTAACTGATTCACACAAAAAAAACGCCAAAGCCAATCCTCCTAAATTGTAAACACAAAAACTATTCTCGTGATTCAAAGGCTTTAGACACCAATTCTGAGCTCTGTAAACATGAACTCTTAATATTTGAAAGCACAGTCCCGTGAAAACGCCACCAGAAGTACCCGGACTTGTAAACATTACCAGTATTTTCGTCATTTCACAGCTTTCCACTGGAAACCTCCGTGTTGAATTCGACAGTAAATGTAGTAAGAATCTATTTACGTGTACTTGAGATGTTTATTACATGTTCTTAATCATTTCTGGGAACTCTCATTGTGTATTTTAACAGTTTTACCACAATTAGACAGTTTGCTTAGAACTTTTTAGTGGAACCGCCACCATTTTAACTGATTCACACAAAAAATATGCCAAAGCCAATCCTCCTAAATTGTAAACATAAAAACTATTCTCGTGATTCAAAGGCTTTAGACACAAATTCTGAGCTCTGTAAACATGAACTCTTAATATTTGAAAGCACAGTCCCGTGAAAACGCCACCCGAAGTACCCGGACTTGTAAACATTACCAGTATTTTCGTCATTTCACAGCTTTCCACTGGAAACCTCCGTGATTGAATTCGACAGTAAATGTAGCAAGAATCTATTTACGTGTACTTGAGATGTTTATTACACGTTCTTAATCATTTCTGGGAACTCTCATTGTGTATTTTAACAGTTTTACCACAATTAGACAGTTTGCTTAGAAGTATTTACTGGAACCGCCGCCATTTTAACTGATTCACACAAAAAAAACGCCAAAGCCAATCCTCCTAAATTGTAAACACAAAAACTATTCTCGTGATTCAAAGGCTTTAGACACCAATTCTTAGCTCTGTAAACATGAACTCTTAATATTTGAAAGCACAGTCCCGTGAAAACGCCACCAGAAGTACCCGTACTTGTAAACATTACCAGTATTTTCGTCATTTCACAGCTTTCCACTGGAAACCTCCGTGTTTAATTCGACAGTAAATGTAGTAAGAATCTATTTACGTGTACTTGAGGGGTTTATTACACGTTCTTAATCATTTCTGGGAACTCTCATTGTGTATTTTAACAGTTTTACCACAATTAGACAGTTTGCTTAGAAGTATTTACTGGAACCGCCACCATTTTAACTGATTCACACAAAAAAAAACGCCAAAGCCAATCCTCCTAAATTGTAAACACAAAAACTATTCTCGTGATTCAAAGGCTTTAGACACCAATTCTGAGCTCTGTAAACATGAACTCGTAATAATTGAAAGCACAGTCCCGTGAAAACGCCACCCGAAGTACCCGGACTTGTAAACATTACCAGTATTTTCGTCATTTCACAGCTTTCCACTGGAAACCTCCGTGATTGAATTCGACAGTAAATGTAGTAAGAATCTATTTACGTGTACTTGAGGGGTTTATTAAACGTTCTTAATCATTTCTGGGAACTCTCATTGTGTATTTTAACAGTTTTACCACAATTAGACAGTTTGCTTAAAAGTATTTACTGGAACCGCCGCCATTTTAACTGATTCACACAAAAAAAACGCCAAAGCCAATCCTCCTAAATTGTAAACATAAAAACTATTCTCGTCATTCCAAGGCTTTAGACACCAATTCTGAGCTCTGTAAACATGAACTCTTAATATTTGAAAGCACAGTCCCGTGAAAACGCCACCAGAAGTACCCGGACTTGTAAACATTACCAGTATTTTCGTCATTTCACACCTTTCCACTGGAAACCTCCGTGTTGAATTCGACAGTAAATGTAGTAAGAATCTATTTACGTGTACTTGAGATGTTTATTACACGTTCTTAATCATTTCTGGGAACTCTCATTGTGTATTTTAACAGTTTTACCACAATTAGACAGTTTGCTTAGAAGTATTTACTGGAACCGCCACCATTTTAACTGATTCACACAAAAAAAACGCCAAAGCCAATCCTCCTAAATTGTAAACACAAAAACTATTCTCGTGATTCAAAGGCTTTAGACACCAATTCTGAGCTCTGTAAATATGAACTCGTAATAATTGAAAGCACAGTCCCGTGAAAACGCCACCCGAAGTACCCGGACTTGTAAACATTACCAGTATTTTCCACTGGAAACCTCCGTGATTGAATTCGACAGTAAATGTAGTAAGAATCTATTTACGTGTACTTGAGGGGTTTATTAAACGTTCTTAATCATTTCTGGGAACTCTCATTGTGTATTTTAACAGTTTTACCACAATTAGACAGTTTGCTTAGAAGTATTTACTGGAATCGCCACCATTTTAACTGATTCACACAAAAAAAACGCCAAAGCCAATCCTCCTAAATTGTAAACACAAAAACTATTCTCGTGATTCAAAGGCTTTAGACTCCAATTCTTAGCTCTGTAAACATGAACTCTTAATATTTGAAAGCACAGTCCCGTGAAAACGCCACCAGAAGTACCCGTACTTGTAAACATTACCAGTATTTTCGTCATTTCACAGCTTTCCACTGGAAACCTCCGTGTTGAATTCGACAGTAAATGTAGTAAGAATCTATTTACGTGTACTTGAGATGTTTATTACACGTTCTTAATCATTTCTGGGAACTCTCATTGTGTATTTTAACAGTTTTACCACAATTAGACAGTTTGCTTAGAAGTATTTACTGGAACCGCCACCATTTTAACTGATTCACACAAAAAAAACGCCAAAGCCAATCCTCCTAAATTGTAAACACAAAAACTATTCTCGTGATTCAAAGGCTTTAGACACCAATTCTGAGCTCTGTAAACATGAACTCTTAATAATTGAAAGCACAGTCCCGTGAAAACGCCACCAGAAGTACCCGTACTTGTAAACATTACCAGTATTTTCGTCATTTCACAGCTTTCCACTCGAAACCTCCGTGATTGAATTCGACAGTAAATGTAGTAAGAATCTATTTACGTGTACTTGAGGTGTTTATTACACGTTCTTAATCATTTCTGGGAACTATCATTGTGTATTTTAACAGTTTTACCACAATTAGACAGTTTGCTTAGAAGTATTTACTGGAACTGCCACCATTTTAACTGATTCACACAAAAAAAAAACGCCAAAGCCAATCCTCCTAAATTGTAAACACAAAAACTATTCTCGTGATTCAAAGGCTTTAGACACCAATTCTGAGCTCTGTAAACATGAACTCGTAATAATTGAAAGCACAGTCCCGTGAAAACGCCACCCGAAGTACCCGGACTTGTAAACATTACCAGTATTTTCGTCATTTCACAGCTTTCCACTGGAAACCTCCGTGATTGAATTCGACAGTAAATGTAGTAAGAATCTATTTACGTGTACTTGAGGGGTTTATTAAACGTTCTTAATCATTTCTGGGAACTCTCATTGTGTATTTTAACAGTTTTACCACAATTAGACAGTTTGCTTAAAAGTATTTACTGGAACCGCCGCCATTTTAACTGATTCACACAAAAAAAACGCCAAAGCCAATCCTCCTAAATTGTAAACATAAAAACTATTCTCGTCATTCCAAGGCTTTAGACACCAATTCTGAGCTCTGTAAACATGAACTCTTAATATTTGAAAGCACAGTCCCGTGAAAACGCCACCAGAAGTACCCGGACTTGTAAACATTACCAGTATTTTCGTCATTTCACACCTTTCCACTGGAAACCTCCGTGTTGAATTCGACAGTAAATGTAGTAAGAATCTATTTACGTGTACTTGAGATGTTTATTACACGTTCTTAATCATTTCTGGGAACTCTCATTGTGTATTTTAACAGTTTTACCACAATTAGACAGTTTGCTTAGAAGTATTTACTGGAACCGCCACCATTTTAACTGATTCACACAAAAAAAACGCCAAAGCCAATCCTCCTAAATTGTAAACACAAAAACTATTCTCGTGATTCAAAGGCTTTAGACACCAATTCTGAGCTCTGTAAATATGAACTCGTAATAATTGAAAGCACAGTCCCGTGAAAACGCCACCCGAAGTACCCGGACTTGTAAACATTACCAGTATTTTCCACTGGAAACCTCCGTGATTGAATTCGACAGTAAATGTAGTAAGAATCTATTTACGTGTACTTGAGGGGTTTATTAAACGTTCTTAATCATTTCTGGGAACTCTCATTGTGTATTTTAACAGTTTTACCACAATTAGACAGTTTGCTTAGAAGTATTTACTGGAATCGCCACCATTTTAACTGATTCACACAAAAAAAACGCCAAAGCCAATCCTCCTAAATTGTAAACACAAAAACTATTCTCGTGATTCAAAGGCTTTAGACTCCAATTCTTAGCTCTGTAAACATGAACTCTTAATATTTGAAAGCACAGTCCCGTGAAAACGCCACCAGAAGTACCCGTACTTGTAAACATTACCAGTATTTTCGTCATTTCACAGCTTTCCACTGGAAACCTCCGTGTTGAATTCGACAGTAAATGTAGTAAGAATCTATTTACGTGTACTTGAGATGTTTATTACACGTTCTTAATCATTTCTGGGAACTCTCATTGTGTATTTTAACAGTTTTACCACAATTAGACAGTTTGCTTAGAAGTATTTACTGGAACCGCCACCATTTTAACTGATTCACACAAAAAAAACGCCAAAGCCAATCCTCCTAAATTGTAAACACAAAAACTATTCTCGTGATTCAAAGGCTTTAGACACCAATTCTGAGCTCTGTAAACATGAACTCTTAATAATTGAAAGCACAGTCCCGTGAAAACGCCACCAGAAGTACCCGTACTTGTAAACATTACCAGTATTTTCGTCATTTCACAGCTTTCCACTCGAAACCTCCGTGATTGAATTCGACAGTAAATGTAGTAAGAATCTATTTACGTGTACTTGAGGTGTTTATTACACGTTCTTAATCATTTCTGGGAACTATCATTGTGTATTTTAACAGTTTTACCACAATTAGACAGTTTGCTTAGAACTGTTTACTGGAACCGCCACCATTTTAACTGATTCACACAAAAAAAACCGCCAAAGCCAATCCTCCTAAATTGTAAACACAAAAACTATTCTCGTGATTCAAAGGCTTTAGACACCAATTCTGAGCTCTGTAAACATGAACTCTTAATATTTGAAAGCACAGTCCCGTGAAAACGCCACCAGAAGTACCCGGACTTGTAAACATTACCAGTATTTTCGTCATTTCACAGCTTTCCACTGGAAACCTCCGTGATTGAATTCGACAGTAAATGTAGCAAGAATCTATTTACGTGTACTTGAGATGTTTATTACACGTTCTTAATCATTTCTGCGAACTCTCATTGTGTATTTTAACAGTTTTACCACAATTAGACAGTTTGCTTAGAAGTATTTACTGGAACCGCCGCCATTTTAACTGATTCACACAAAAAAAACGCCAAAGCCAATCCTCCTAAATTGTAAACATAAAAACTATTCTCGTCATTCCAAGGCTTTAGACACCAATTCTGAGCTCTGTAAACATGAACTCTTAATATTTGAAAGCACAGTCCCGTGAAAACGCCACCAGAAGTACCCGTACTTGTAAACATTACCAGTATTTTCGTCATTTCACAGCTTTCCACTCGAAACCTCCGTGATTGAATTTGACAGTAAATGTAGTAAGAATCTATTTACGTGTACTTGAGATGTTTATTACACGTTCTTAATCATTTCTGGGAACTCTCATTGTGTATTTTAACAGTTTTACCACAATTAGACAGTTTGCTTAGAACTTTTTAGTGGAACCGCCACCATTTTAACTGATTCACACAAAAAATATGCCAAAGCCAATCCTCCTAAATTGTAAACATAAAAACTATTCTCGTGATTCAAAGGCTTTAGACACAAATTCTGAGCTCTGTAAACATGAACTCTTAATATTTGAAAGCACAGTCCCGTGAAAACGCCACCCGAAGTACCCGGACTTGTAAACATTACCAGTATTTTCGTCATTTCACAGCTTTCCACTGGAAACCTCCGTGATTGAATTCGACAGTAAATGTAGCAAGAATCTATTTACGTGTACTTGAAATGTTTATTACACGTTCTTAATCATTTCTGGGAACTCTCATTGTGTATTTTAACAGTTTTACCACAATTAGACAGTTTGCTTAGAAGTATTTACTGGAACCGCCGCCATTTTAACTGATTCACACAAAAAAAACGCCAAAGCCAATCCTCCTAAATTGTAAACATAAAAACTATTCTCGTCATTCCAAGGCTTTAGACACCAATTCTGAGCTCTGTAAACATGAACTCTTAATATTTGAAAGCACAGTCCCGTGAAAACGCCACCAGAAGTACCCGTACTTGTAAACATTACCAGTATTTTCGTCATTTCACAGCTTTCCACTGGAAACCTCCGTGATTGAATTTGACAGTAAATGTAGTAAGAATCTATTTACGTGTACTTGAGATGTTTATTACACGTTCTTAATCATTTCTGGGAACTCTCAATGTGTATTTTAACAGTTTTACCACAATTAGACAGTTTGCTTAGAAGTATTTACTGGAACCACCACCATTTTAACTGATTCACACAAAAAAAACGCCAAAGCCAATCCTCCTAAATTGTAAACACAAAAACTATTCTCGTGATTCAAAGGCTTTAGACACCAATTCTTAGCTCTGTAAACATGAACTCTTAATATTTGAAAGCACAGTCCCGTGAAAACGCCACCAGAAGTACCCGTACTTGTAAACATTACCAGTATTTTCGTCATTTCAAAGCTTTCCACTGGAAACCTCCGTGTTTAATTCGACAGTAAATGTAGTAAGAATCTATTTACGTGTACTTGAGGGGTTTATTACACGTTCTTAATCATTTCTGGGAACTCTCATTGTGTATTTTAACAGTTTTACCACAATTAGACAGTTTGCTTAGAAGTATTTACTGGAACCGCCACCATTTTGACTGATTCACACAAAAAAAAACGCCAAAGCCAATCCTCCTAAATTGTAAACACAAAAACTATTCTCGTGATTCAAAGGCTTTAGACACCAATTCTGAGCTCTGTAAACATGAACTCTTAATATTTGAAAGCACAGTCCCGTGAAAACGCCACCAGAAGTACCCGGACTTGTAAACATTACCAGTATTTTCGTCATTTCACAGCTTTCCACTGGAAACCTCCGTGATTGAATTCGACAGTAAATGTAGTAAGAATCTATTTACGTGTACTTGAGATGTTTATTACACGTTCTTAATCATTTCTGGGAACTCTCATTGTGTATTTTAACAGTTTTACCACAATTAGACAGTTTGCTTAGAAGTATTTACTGGAACCGCCGCCATTTTAACTGATTCACACAAAAAAAACGCCAAAGCCAATCCTCCTAAATTGTAAACATAAAAACTATTCTCGTCATTCCAAGGCTTTAGACACCAATTCTGAGCTCTGTAAACATGAACTCTTAATATTTGAAAGCACAGTCCCGTGAAAACGCCACCAGAAGTACCCGTACTTGTAAACATTACCAGTATTTTCGTCATTTCAAAGCTTTCCACTGGAAACCTCCGTGTTTAATTCGACAGTAAATGTAGTAAGAATCTATTTACGTGTACTTGAGGGGTTTATTACACGTTCTTAATCATTTCTGGGAACTCTCATTGTGTATTTTAACAGTTTTACCACAATTAGACAGTTTGCTTAGAAGTATTTACTGGAACCGCCACCATTTTGACTGATTCACACAAAAAAAACGCCAAAGCCAATCCTCCTAAATTGTAAACACAAAAACTATTCTCGTGATTCAAAGGCTTTAGACACCAATTCTGAGCTCTGTAAACATGAACTCTTAATATTTGAAAGCACAGTCCCGTGAAAACGCCACCAGAAGTACCCGGACTTGTAAACATTACCAGTATTTTCGTCATTTCACACCTTTCCACTGGAAACCTCCGTGTTGAATTCGACAGTAAATGTAGTAAGAATCTATTTACGTGTACTTGAGATGTTTATTACACGTTCTTAATCATTTCTGGGAACTCTCATTGTGTATTTTAACAGTTTTACCACAATTAGACAGTTTGCTTAGAAGTATTTACTGGAACCGCCACCATTTTAACTGATTCACACAAAAAAAACGCCAAAGCCAATCCTCCTAAATTGTAAACACAAAAACTATTCTCGTGATTCAAAGGCTTTAGACACCAATTCTGAGCTCTGTAAACATGAACTCGTAATAATTGAAAGCACAGTCCCGTGAAAACGCCACCCGAAGTACCCGGACTTGTAAACATTACCAGTATTTTCCACTGGAAACCTCCGTGATTGAATTCGACAGTAAATGTAGTAAGAATCTATTTACGTGTACTTGAGGGGTTTATTAAACGTTCTTAATCATTTCTGGGAACTCTCATTGTGTATTTTAACAGTTTTACCACAATTAGACAGTTTGCTTAGAAGTATTTACTGGAACCGCCACCATTTTAACTGATTCACACAAAAAAAACGCCAAAGCCAATCCTCCTAAATTGTAAACACAAAAACTATTCTCGTGATTCAAAGGCTTTAGACTCCAATTCTTTGCTCTGTAAACATGAACTCTTAATATTTGAAAGCACAGTCCCGTGAAAACGCCACCAGAAGTACCCGTACTTGTAAACATTACCAGTATTTTCGTCATTTCACAGCTTTCCACTGGAAACCTCCGTGTTGAATTCGACAGTAAATGTAGTAAGAATCTATTTACGTGTACTTGAGATGTTTATTACACGTTCTTAATCATTTCTGGGAACTCTCATTGTGTATTTTAACAGTTTTACCACAATTAGACAGTTTGCTTAGAAGTATTTACTGGAACCGCCGCCATTTTAACTGATTCACACAAAAAAAACGCCAAAGCCAATCCTCCTAAATTGTAAACATAAAAACTATTCTCGTCATTCCAAGGCTTTAGACACCAATTCTGAGCTCTGTAAACATGAACTCTTAATATTTGAAAGCACAGTCCCGTGAAAACGCCACCAGAAGTACCCGTACTTGTAAACATTACCAGTATTTTCGTCATTTCAAAGCTTTCCACTGGAAACCTCCGTGTTTAATTCGACAGTAAATGTAGTAAGAATCTATTTACGTGTACTTGAGGGGTTTATTACACGTTCTTAATCATTTCTGGGAACTCTCATTGTGTATTTTAACAGTTTTACCACAATTAGACAGTTTGCTTAGAAGTATTTACTGGAACCGCCACCATTTTGACTGATTCACACAAAAAAAACGCCAAAGCCAATCCTCCTAAATTGTAAACACAAAAACTATTCTCGTGATTCAAAGGCTTTAGACACCAATTCTGAGCTCTGTAAACATGAACTCTTAATATTTGAAAGCACAGTCCCGTGAAAACGCCACCAGAAGTACCCGGACTTGTAAACATTACCAGTATTTTCGTCATTTCACACCTTTCCACTGGAAACCTCCGTGTTGAATTCGACAGTAAATGTAGTAAGAATCTATTTACGTGTACTTGAGATGTTTATTACACGTTCTTAATCATTTCTGGGAACTCTCATTGTGTATTTTAACAGTTTTACCACAATTAGACAGTTTGCTTAGAAGTATTTACTGGAACCGCCACCATTTTAACTGATTCACACAAAAAAAACGCCAAAGCCAATCCTCCTAAATTGTAAACACAAAAACTATTCTCGTGATTCAAAGGCTTTAGACACCAATTCTGAGCTCTGTAAACATGAACTCGTAATAATTGAAAGCACAGTCCCGTGAAAACGCCACCCGAAGTACCCGGACTTGTAAACATTACCAGTATTTTCCACTGGAAACCTCCGTGATTGAATTCGACAGTAAATGTAGTAAGAATCTATTTACGTGTACTTGAGGGGTTTATTAAACGTTCTTAATCATTTCTGGGAACTCTCATTGTGTATTTTAACAGTTTTACCACAATTAGACAGTTTGCTTAGAAGTATTTACTGGAACCGCCACCATTTTAACTGATTCACACAAAAAAAACGCCAAAGCCAATCCTCCTAAATTGTAAACACAAAAACTATTCTCGTGATTCAAAGGCTTTAGACTCCAATTCTTTGCTCTGTAAACATGAACTCTTAATATTTGAAAGCACAGTCCCGTGAAAACGCCACCAGAAGTACCCGTACTTGTAAACATTACCAGTATTTTCGTCATTTCACAGCTTTCCACTGGAAACCTCCGTGTTGAATTCGACAGTAAATGTAGTAAGAATCTATTTACGTGTACTTGAGATGTTTATTACACGTTCTTAATCATTTCTGGGAACTCTCATTGTGTATTTTAACAGTTTTACCACAATTAGACAGTTTGCTTAGAAGTATTTACTGGAACCGCCACCATTTTAACTGATTCACACAAAAAAAACGCCAAAGCCAATCCTCCTAAATTGTAAACACAAAAACTATTCTCGTGATTCAAAGGCTTTAGACACCAATTCTGAGCTCTGTAAACATGAACTCTTAATAATTGAAAGCACAGTCCCGTGAAAACGCCACCAGAAGTACCCGTACTTGTAAACATTACCAGTATTTTCGTCATTTCACAGCTTTCCACTGGAAACCTCCGTGATTGAATTCGACAGTAAATGTAGTAAGAATCTATTTACGTGTACTTGAGGTGTTTATTACACGTTCTTAATCATTTCTGGGAACTATCATTGTGTATTTTAACAGTTTTACCACAATTAGACAGTTTTCTTAGAACTGTTTAATGGAACCGCCACCATTTTAACTGATTCACACAAAAAAAAACGCCAAAGCCAATCCTCCTAAATTGTAAACACAAAAACTATTCTCGTGATTCAAAGGCTTTAGACACCAATTCTGAGCTCTGTAAACATGAACTCTTAATATTTGAAAGCACAGTCCCGTGAAAACGCCACCAGAAGTACCCGGACTTGTAAACATTACCAGTATTTTCGTCATTTCACAGCTTTCCACTGGAAACCTCCGTGATTGAATTCGACAGTAAATGTAACAAGAATCTATTTACGTGTACTTCAGATGTTTATTACACGTTCTTAATCATTTCTGGGAACTCTCATTGTGTATTTTAACAGTTTTACCACAATTAGACAGTTTGCTTAGAAGTATTTACTGGAACCGCCGCCATTTTAACTGATTCACACAAAAAAAAACGCCAAAGCCAATCCTCCTAAATTGTAAACATAAAAACTATTCTCGTCATTCCAAGGCTTTAGACACCAATTCTGAGCTCTGTAAACATGAACTCTTAATATTTGAAAGCACAGTCCCGTGAAAACGCCACCAGAAGTACCCGTACTTGTAAACATTACCAGTATTTTCGTCATTTCACAGCTTTCCACTGGAAACCTCCGTGTTGAATTCGACAGTAAATGTAGTAAAAATCTATTTACGTGTACTTGAGATGTTTATTACACGTTCTTAATCATTTCTGGGAACTCTCATTGTGTATTTTAACAGTTTTACCACAATTAGACAGTTTGCTTAGAAGTATTTACTGGAACCGCCACCATTTTAACTGATTCACACAAAAAAAACGCCAAAGCCAATCCTCCTAAATTGTAAACACAAAAACTATTCTCGTGATTCAAAGGCTTTAGACACCAATTCTGAGCTCTGTAAACATGAACTCTTAATAATTGAAAGCACAGTCCCGTGAAAACGCCACCAGAAGTACCCGTACTTGTAAACATTACCAGTATTTTCGTCATTTCACAGCTTTCCACTGGAAACCTCCGTGATTGAATTCGACAGTAAATGTAGTAAGAATCTATTTACGTGTACTTGAGGTGTTTATTACACGTTCTTAATCATTTCTGGGAACTATCATTGTGTATTTTAACAGTTTTACCACAATTAGACAGTTTTCTTAGAACTGTTTACTGGAACCGCCACCATTTTAACTGATTCACACAAAAAAAAAACGCCAAAGCCAATCCTCCTAAATTGTAAACACAAAAACTATTCTCGTGATTCAAAGGCTTTAGACACCAATTCTGAGCTCTGTAAACATGAACTCTTAATATTTGAAAGCACAGTCCCGTGAAAACGCCACCAGAAGTACCCGGACTTGTAAACATTACCAGTATTTTCGTCATTTCACAGCTTTCCACTGGAAACCTCCGTGATTGAATTCGACAGTAAATGTAGCAAGAATCTATTTACGTGTACTTGAGATGTTTATTACACGTTCTTAATCATTTCTGGGAACTCTCATTGTGTATTTTAACAGTTTTACCACAATTAGACAGTTTGCTTAGAAGTATTTACTGGAACCGCCGCCATTTTAACTGATTCACACAAAAAAAACGCCAAAGCCAATCCTCCTAAATTGTAAACATAAAAACTATTCTCGTCATTCCAAGGCTTTAGACACCAATTCTGAGCTCTGTAAACATGAACTCTTAATATTTGAAAGCACAGTCCCGTGAAAACGCCACCAGAAGTACCCGTACTTGTAAACATTACCAGTATTTTCGTCATTTCACAGCTTTCCACTGGAAACCTCCGTGTTGAATTCGACAGTAAATGTAGTAAGAATCTATTTACGTGTACTTGAGATGTTTATTACACGTTCTTAATCATTTCTGGGAACTCTCATTGTGTATTTTAACAGTTTTACCACAATTAGACAGTTTGCTTAGAAGTATTTACTGGAACCGCCACCATTTTAACTGATTCACACAAAAAAAAACGCCAAAGCCAATCCTCCTAAATTGTAAACACAAAAACTATTCTCGTGATTCAAAGGCTTTAGACAACAATTCTGAGCTCTGTAAACATGAACTCGTAATAATTGAAAGCACAGTCCCGTGAAAACGCCACCCGAAGTACCCGGACTTGTAAACATTACCAGTATTTTCGTCATTTCACAGCTTTCCACTGGAAACCTCCGTGATTGAATTCGACAGTAAATGTAGTAAGAATCTATTTACGTGTACTTGAGGGGTTTATTAAACGTTCTTAATCATTTCTGGGAACTCTCATTGTGTATTTTAACAGTTTTACCACAATTAGACAGTTTGCTTAGAAGTATTTACAGGAACCGCCACCATTTTAACTGATTCACACAAAAAAAAACGCCAAAGCCAATCCTCCTAAATTGTAAACACAAAAACTATTCTCGTGATTCAAAGGCTTTAGACACCAATTCTTAGCTCTGTAAACATGAACTCTTAATATTTGAAAGCACAGTCCCGTGAAAACGCCACCAGAAGTACCCGTACTTGTAAACATTACCAGTATTTTCGTCATTTCACAGCTTTCCACTGGAAACCTCCGTGATTGAATTCGACAGTAAATGTAGTAAGAATCTATTTACGTGTACTTGAGGTGTTTATTACACGTTCTTAATCATTTCTGGGAACTCTCATTGTGTATTTTAACAGTTTTACCACAATTAGACAGTTTGCTTAGAAGTATTTACTGGAACCGCCGCCATTTTAACTGATTCACACAAAAAAAACGCCAAAGCCAATCCTCCTAAATTGTAAACATAAAAACTATTCTCGTCATTCCAAGGCTTTAGACACCAATTCTGAGCTCTGTAAACATGAACTCTTAATATTTGAAAGCACAGTCCCGTGAAAACGCCACCAGAAGTACCCGTACTTGTAAACATTACCAGTATTTTCGTCATTTCACAGCTTTCCACTGGAAACCTCCGTGTTGAATTCGACAGTAAATGTAGTAAAAATCTATTTACGTGTACTTGAGATGTTTATTACACGTTCTTAATCATTTCTGGGAACTCTCATTGTGTATTTTAACAGTTTTACCACAATTAGACAGTTTGCTTAGAAGTATTTACTGGAACCGCCACCATTTTAACTGATTCACACAAAAAAAACGCCAAAGCCAATCCTCCTAAATTGTAAACACAAAAACTATTCTCGTGATTCAAAGGCTTTAGACACCAATTCTGAGCTCTGTAAACATGAACTCTTAATAATTGAAAGCACAGTCCCGTGAAAACGCCACCAGAAGTACCCGTACTTGTAAACATTACCAGTATTTTCGTCATTTCACAGCTTTCCACTGGAAACCTCCGTGATTGAATTCGACAGTAAATGTAGTAAGAATCTATTTACGTGTACTTGAGGTGTTTATTACACGTTCTTAATCATTTCTGGGAACTATCATTGTGTATTTTAACAGTTTTACCACAATTAGACAGTTTTCTTAGAACTGTTTACTGGAACCGCCACCATTTTAACTGATTCACACAAAAAAAAACGCCAAAGCCAATCCTCCTAAATTGTAAACATAAAAACTATTCTCGTCATTCCAAGGCTTTAGACACCAATTCTGAGCTCTGTAAACATGAACTCTTAATATTTGAAAGCACAGTCCCGTGAAAACGCCACCAGAAGTACCCGTACTTGTAAACATTACCAGTATTTTCGTCATTTCACAGCTTTCCACTGGAAACCTCCGTGTTGAATTCGACAGTAAATGTAGTAAGAATCTATTTACGTGTACTTGAGATGTTTATTACACGTTCTTAATCATTTCTGGGAACTCTCATTGTGTATTTTAACAGTTTTACCACAATTAGACAGTTTGCTTAGAAGTATTTACTGGAACCGCCACCATTTTAACTGATTCACACAAAAAAAAACGCCAAAGCCAATCCTCCTAAATTGTAAACACAAAAACTATTCTCGTGATTCAAAGGCTTTAGACACCAATTCTGAGCTCTGTAAACATGAACTCGTAATAATTGAAAGCACAGTCCCGTGAAAACGCCACCCGAAGTACCCGGACTTGTAAACATTACCAGTATTTTCGTCATTTCACAGCTTTCCACTGGAAACCTCCGTGATTGAATTCGACAGTAAATGTAGTAAGAATCTATTTACGTGTACTTGAGGGGTTTATTAAACGTTCTTAATCATTTCTGGGAACTCTCATTGTGTATTTTAACAGTTTTACCACAATTAGACAGTTTGCTTAGAAGTATTTACAGGAACCGCCACCATTTTAACTGATTCACACAAAAAAAAACGCCAAAGCCAATCCTCCTAAATTGTAAACACAAAAACTATTCTCGTGATTCAAAGGCTTTAGACACCAATTCTTAGCTCTGTAAACATGAACTCTTAATATTTGAAAGCACAGTCCCGTGAAAACGCCACCAGAAGTACCCGTACTTGTAAACATTACCAGTATTTTCGTCATTTCACAGCTTTCCACTGGAAACCTCCGTGATTGAATTCGACAGTAAATGTAGTAAGAATCTATTTACGTGTACTTGAGGTGTTTATTACACGTTCTTAATCATTTCTGGGAACTATCATTGTGTATTTTAACAGTTTTACCACAATTAGACAGTTTGCTTAGAAGTATTTACTGGAACCGCCGCCATTTTAACTGATTCACACAAAAAAAACGCCAAAGCCAATCCTCCTAAATTGTAAACATAAAAACTATTCTCGTCATTCCAAGGCTTTAGACACCAATTCTGAGCTCTGTAAACATGAACTCTTAATATTTGAAAGCACAGTCCCGTGAAAACGCCACCAGAAGTACCCGTACTTGTAAACATTACCAGTATTTTCGTCATTTCACAGCTTTCCACTGGAAACCTCCGTGTTGAATTCGACAGTAAATGTAGTAAAAATCTATTTACGTGTACTTGAGATGTTTATTACACGTTCTTAATCATTTCTGGGAACTCTCATTGTGTATTTTAACAGTTTTACCACAATTAGACAGTTTGCTTAGAAGTATTTACTGGAACCGCCACCATTTTAACTGATTCACACAAAAAAAACGCCAAAGCCAATCCTCCTAAATTGTAAACACAAAAACTATTCTCGTGATTCAAAGGCTTTAGACACCAATTCTGAGCTCTGTAAACATGAACTCTTAATAATTGAAAGCACAGTCCCGTGAAAACGCCACCAGAAGTACCCGTACTTGTAAACATTACCAGTATTTTCGTCATTTCACAGCTTTCCACTGGAAACCTCCGTGATTGAATTCGACAGTAAATGTAGTAAGAATCTATTTACGTGTACTTGAGGTGTTTATTACACGTTCTTAATCATTTCTGGGAACTATCATTGTGTATTTTAACAGTTTTACCACAATTAGACAGTTTTCTTAGAACTGTTTACTGGAACCGCCACCATTTTAACTGATTCACACAAAAAAAAACGCCAAAGCCAATCCTCCTAAATTGTAAACACAAAAACTATTCTCGTGATTCAAAGGCTTTAGACACCAATTCTGAGCTCTGTAAACATGAACTCTTAATATTTGAAAGCACAGTCCCGTGAAAACGCCACCAGAAGTACCCGGACTTGTAAACATTACCAGTATTTTCGTCATTTCACAGCTTTCCACTGGAAACCTCCGTGATTGAATTCGACAGTAAATGTAGCAAGAATCTATTTACGTGTACTTGAGATGTTTATTACACGTTCTTAATCATTTCTGGGAACTCTCATTGTGTATTTTAACAGTTTTACCACAATTAGACAGTTTGCTTAGAAGTATTTACTGGAACCGCCGCCATTTTAACTGATTCACACAAAAAAAACGCCAAAGCCAATCCTCCTAAATTGTAAACATAAAAACTATTCTCGTCATTCCAAGGCTTTAGACACCAATTCTGAGCTCTGTAAACATGAACTCTTAATATTTGAAAGCACAGTCCCGTGAAAACGCCACCAGAAGTACCCGTACTTATAAACATTACCAGTATTTTCGTCATTTCACAGCTTTCCACTGGAAACCTCCGTGTTGAATTCGACAGTAAATGTAGTAAGAATCTATTTACGTGTACTTGAGATGTTTATTACACGTTCTTAATCATTTCTGGGAACTCTCATTGTGTATTTTAACAGTTTTACCACAATTAGACAGTTTGCTTAGAAGTATTTACTGGAACCGCCACCATTTTAACTGATTCACACAAAAAAAACGCCAAAGCCAATCCTCCTAAATTGTAAACACAAAAACTATTCTCGTGATTCAAAGGCTTTAGAAACCAATTCTGAGCTCTGTAAACATGAACTCTTAATATTTGAAAGCACAGTCCCGTGAAAACGCCACCAGAAGTACCCGTACTTGTAAACATTACCAGTATTTTCGTCATTTCACAGCTTTCCACTGGAAACCTCCGTGTTGAATTCGACAGTAAATGTAGTAAGAATCTATTTACGTGTACTTGAGATGTTTATTACACGTTCTTAGTCATTTCTGGGAACTCTCATTGTGTATTTTAACAGTTTTACCACAATTAGACAGTTTGCTTAGAAGTATTTACTGGAACCACCACCATTTTGACTGATTCACACAAAAAAAACGCCAAAGCCAATCCTCCTAAATTGTAAACACAAAAACTATTCTCGTGATTCAAAGGCTTTAGACACCAATTCTTAGCTCTGTAAACATGAACTCTTAATATTTGAAAGCACAGTCCCGTGAAAACGCCACCAGAAGTACCCGTACTTGTAAACATTACCAGTATTTTCGTCATTTCACAGCTTTCCACTGGAAACCTCCGTGTTTAATTCGACAGTAAATGTAGTAAGAATCTATTTACGTGTACTTGAGGGGTTTATTACACGTTCTTAATCATTTCTGGGAACTCTCATTGTGTATTTTAACAGTTTTACCACAATTAGACAGTTTGCTTAGAAGTATTTACTGGAACCGCCACCATTTTGACTGATTCACACAAAAAAAACGCCAAAGCCAATCCTCCTAAATTGTAAACACAAAAACTATTCTCGTGATTCAAAGGCTTTAGACACCAATTCTGAGCTCTGTAAACATGAACTCTTAATATTTGAAAGCACAGTCCCGTGAAAACGCCACCAGAAGTACCCGGACTTGTAAACATTACCAGTATTTTCGTCATTTCACACCTTTCCACTGGAAACCTCCGTGATTGAATTCGACAGTAAATGTAGTAAGAATCTATTTACGTGTACTTGAGATGTTTATTACACGTTCTTAATCATTTCTGGGAACTCTCATTGTGTATTTTAACAGTTTTACCACAATTAGACAGTTTGCTTAGAAGTATTTACTGGAACCGCCACCATTTTAACTGATTCACACAAAAAAAAACGCCAAAGCCAATCCTCCTAAATTGTAAACACAAAAACTATTCTCGTGATTCAAAGGCTTTAGACACCAATTCTGAGCTCTGTAAACATGAACTCGTAATAATTGAAAGCACAGTCCCGTGAAAACGCCACCCGAAGTACCCGGACTTGTAAACATTACCAGTATTTTCGTCATTTCACAGCTTTCCACTGGAAACCTCCGTGATTGAATTCGACAGTAAATGTAGTAAGAATCTATTTACGTGTACTTGAGGGGTTTATTACACGTTCTTAATCATT